>NC_042615.1:569107060-569419991 GCF_901001135.1 Rhinatrema bivittatum
ACTTGGAGTGCCTCAAGGATCATCCCTATCCCCGACGCTATTCAACATTTATCTCCTTCCCTTATGCCAACTCCTAGCCAATCTTAAGCTAACCCACTTCCTATACGCAGATGATGTACAGATCCTCATCCCTATCACAGATTTCATTTCCAAAACCCTCATTTTCTGGAACAGTTGCCTACGCTCTATCAACCTACTCCTCTCCAGCCTCAACCTTGTCCTCAACACGGCCAAAACGGAACTCATTCTCATCTCGCTGGATGAAAAAAACCCTTCCACAAACTGCCTCCCCACCTCTTCTTCGATTATCACGGCTCAAGTGAGAGACCTGGGTGTTATACTGGACAACTATCTAAACTTAAAAAAATTCATTAATAACACAACCAAAGAATGCTTTTACAAACTTAAAGTACTCAAAAAGCTCAAACCACTTCTCCACCTACATGACTTCCGCACGGTCCTACAAGCTACACTATTCTCCAAAATAGACTACTGCAACTCCCTCCTCCTAGGCCTCCCTTCCATGTCCACCAGACCTCTACAGATGATCCAGAATGCTGCCACAAGGATACTCACCAATACTAACCGAGGAGACCACATCACACCTATTCTAAAAAAAACTGCACTGGCTCCCCATCAACTTCAGAATCCTACACAAAGCCCTTACCATCATACACAAGACCATCCACAAGCAATCTTCTCTTGAACTAACTTTCACCCTTCGCCTCCACTCCTCATCTAGACTGCTCAGAGCAGCATACAAAGACACCCTGCACATGCCTCCCACCAAGTCCTACCTCCACACCTCCATTAGGAAACATGCTTTCTCCATAGCTGGCCCTACGCAATGGAATGTTCTACTCCAGGATGTACGTCATGAACAATGTCCACTGACTTTCAAAAAAAAATTAAGACTTGGCTTTTTATACAAGTGTTTCCCTAAAAGTCGCCTTTTGTATTTTGTCCCTTGCTCACTCTACTGCTTTCCCTAGATACTCCAGCTCCCAGTGCTGTTAGCTCAAGCTACTCTCTCAATTTGCCAAACCCTCTTCCCCCACCCTGCACCCCTCCCCCTCCTCCTCCCTCCCTCCTTTCCCGGCTTCCCATATTTCCCTACCCTGGATCTCAGTATTCTATTATTTCGATATAAGTTAATATAAGTTAATTGTTCGATATGTTAACAATGGTTGTAATCCTGGTTATTACTCTGGTTGATTTCCCTTAATGCTATTCTACCCTCATCTTTTCCCTTGGGACCCACCCCCGTGGTTCCTCTAGCTGCTTCCATTAGGTTCACTACCCCTCTCTTCCAAGTTATTACCCTTTGTTCAATGTAATTTTCTAATTCTCTAAGTTTTGATGTAAACCAATGTGATATGACCTGTCATGAATGTCGGTATAAAAAAATTAAATAAATAAAAAAAGAATTAAATAAATAAATAAATGGATTTCCTCTTTCAAACAGCACTAGGAGACACTCCACGAAACTGTCAGCATATTTAAAACAAAATTTAAGAAAGTATTTTTTCAGTCAATGCACAATTAAGATATGCAATTTGTTGCCAGAGAAAGCTGTCAAGGTTAGTAGCATAGCTGAGTTTAAAAAAGGTTTGGACAAGTTTCTGGAGAAGAGCTCCATTAACAATTATTAGTCAGATAGACTTGGCTATCTCCGTTTCTTACGTCTGGGTGTGAGCAATGTAGAATGACCTTTCCAGATAGGATCTGCTATGTAGTTCCAGGTGACCTTGACTGTTGGCTCGATGGGATTATGGGTCTGATCCAGAATGGCATCTTATGTTCTCTCTTGGCCTCTTGCTAACCTTTTCCACCTTCCCCCTTCTCTTAATTCTATTGCTTCCAGCAAGTCCTCTGTCTTTCCCCTTCTCTGGTTCTCATCCAAGCCCTCTACCTTTCTGTCTCTGATTCCCAGCATTTTATCTTCCCCTCTGAGTAAACACCAGCCTTCTATCTCAGTGTTTCCCAACCAGTGTGCCTTCAGACTTGATCAGGTGTGCCAAAAAAAAAAAGTCACCACTGCCTGATGCGGAGATCCATGCCAGCACATAGGCTCTGCTCTCAGCACCTTGCAGCAGCAGCAAGAGACACCAGTGGTGGCTCTTAAATGTGTAGGAGTGCCTATCTGAGAACATGTGTAATCATGTATGCCTCCTTCCTACCAACATGAGCCCAGGAGTATGGCAATTAATAGTAGCATGGTTTGGATAGCTGGAGCACGTTAGTGCAGCACACACAATCCAAACAGCACCTTCTCATCTTCATCATTCTGAAACTCCTTTTGAGTCCTTCTAGCCTTTCTTTATTCCCAGGCTGAGAGAGGCAGGTAAAGCATGCACTGAGCACTTGATGTGACTCACTGAATGTTGGTGGCAGCAGCAGTGAAGGAGCTATGATAGCCACATGAGGCAACCGAGAGAACTAACTGAGCTGGCTACCCACACCACAATGACTTCTCCCTTCTCCTGCACTTTCATATCAAGAGAGCTGGTCCATTGTGAAATGTTCATGTGTGTCTCCGCCCCCCTCTCTCCATTTGTTTTTAAAATGTGAAAGAGACTGGTGGGGCTGTCAGTGCTACCCTAGCTCTTTTTTTGAGTATAAAAACACTCTCCATATCTGCACTGCCTGCTTGACGGACCTTTGTGTTCCAGACATTTTTTCTAATGTAGGTGTGCCTTGGGCTTGAAAAGGTTGGGCAACACTGTTCTATCTTCCCCATCTCTATATATCCTTCTCAGTTCCTCTTTATCCCCTATGCTTTAGTGCCCCTAAACCCCAATCTTCTTTCCTCAGTCCATAAGTGTAAGCAGTAGTCAGGACTGACAGCATGCACTGTAGGGATATTGAAAGAGAACATATACTCATGTACTCAATATTCTGTGGCAGTCCTGCCGCCTCCTTGAAGGTCGGCACAGATGCTACAAGTAGGAGGTGGCAGGACTGCAGCAGTGACAATAAGCGCACACACATATATGCTCTTTCAGCATCCATGTAATGCATGCCATTGACCCTGAAGTTTTCTGCTTATGCCAGTCACCTTTTACAGGTTTTTGATCACCATTAGTGATCTGGTAACCATATGTTTGCTGGTAATCTGTGTAATCAGCTAGAGTGATAAGAGGTTAATAAGCAAATATGGGGATTATTAAATGGCAATAACATGATAAATACCTGTGTTATTGCTGAATTTTCTCAGTTAACATGGAATGAAATTTAAATGAGCTGATCAATATGATAAATTATGCTAGCCAACTAATTTAAATGTAAAACTTGTTAATGTGCTTGCACACCCAAATGTGGTCATTAATGCAAACATGTTATTACACCTCTAGTAAATGCATGTATTAGCTGTGCTGCTAATATGCACGTTGTAATTACACATTTACAAGGGTATTTAACACAGTTGGATAAATACATCTCTCTCTGAGTCCCAGGTGGTGAAGCATTCTTTAATTGCAACAAATTAAGTTCAAATGTAATGCTAAAGTTAATGAATTTATTGTGCTTTTAATAGTCGTATTTTATATGCTCAGTATATTCCTGGTTAAAACTAACAAAAAGGCTTAGTAAATGGCTCCAATAAAATCCTGTGGTACAACAAAGTTGCTTACATGTAATGGTATTCTCCAGTCATATTCATGGGTCACGTGAGCATGTGTGGTGTCAAACATTCTTCTACAGATTTCTGTGCCATTTGAACTTAGGGTTTCTCTTATTCTGTGTCTATGAGAAAATACTTAGTACATCTGGTGCATTGTCTCTCCAGATTTTTTTGGTCCCCTGTAGAAGTATTTGTAACTTGAATTGTTATAAATATAATCCTGGAACAATTTTAATTGAAAGTGTGGAAATAATCTCCAAATTAACTTTTTTGGACTGATCTCCTTGCATAAGATTTCACTTACAAAGGCATATGCTTAGTTTTATGATCGCTGCTTAGAAAAATATGGTACATGACATCTTGCACATTTAGCCTTGTAATTTTTTGTTTCGATGAAAATAAAATGGTACCACATGAAGCAGCGCTAATGTATAGTCTGATTTGTTTGAGACACATACACTCTAATCTGGCTAAATGCCAGGGAATGGCTAAATCCTCTCCTAACCTGCCCCCCCAGAGCCTCGCCCACAAAAATAAATAAAAAGGAAAGATGACAGGCTGATTAAATCAGTCTTTTCCAAAGGACATATTTTTCCTTCAACTAAATAAAACTCAGCCGCATCATATGCATAGTGTGGTGAGCACTATTATATACTACTGTTGAAAAAAGATTTACATATTTTCATTTTCTGCTTCTTTTGCAAGCACAATACTTCCCATGCCCCATTCTGCAGAAGAATCAGAAAGCAACTGGAGCTTCTAGAGATGTCGCCTGATGAGACCCTGCTTCTAAGCAGTGAACAACTGGTAATGCTGATGGAATCATTTGGACAAAGCAGTAATTGCTTTCTTAAAGCAAAACAGCATTCTGTTCAGAAAGGCATGACCATGTTACTATCATCTTCTGTAACTTGTGCACTCACAGACCGGGTAAAAATATGTTCCATTTTCCAGGATTTAACACTAAGATACAATGCAGCTAACAGGGAGAGATGTTTATTAGGGACGTGTACTTGGCGGCCATTGGTTGCATTCGTTTCCCATTACGCACAAAGAAGTACATGCGTAAATTTCTTTTCGTGTACTATGCGTCCGCGAGGTACCTGCGTAACGGGAAACAAATGGCGCTGAATGCTCATCCCTAATTTTTTTTTACTATTGATATCACTGACAGCATGAAATGTTTTGTTTCACTTGGCATAATCCCCATGAAAGAGCAATTCTCCATAGTTACTGTGTGCCACTGCTTCCTTTATCTTTTTTGTTGACTATGACAGTAGTCAGAACTTGCTTCTGTGAAGTGAATTCATTCATATGATTACATAGCTGGCTAGGTTGAGAGAAAACCAAAAGATCCATCAAGTCCAACCTTCTTCTGCCTGCCTAACACTGAATTTCCCAAGCTTTTCCCAATATCACTCCATTTTAGGAGTTCAAAATTCAAAATGATCCCAGATGGCGACCAAAGCAAATTAGTCCTCAAATAACAATAATCAGCATATTTATGTTAAAGTTTCAGCAACATATATGCAACCTCACACCCCCACCATCAAACTACATACCTCTGCTCATCCACCCTCCTCACATACCCAAACCAGTACAGCCCCTATATCCCCACTCCCCACACCCCCATCAACCACAAGCCATGATCCCCATATCCCTATACACACACCCCCCTACCTATATTCATCCACACCTCATAGCCCACCAAACTCCGAAGGTCATCAAATCTTCACAAGAGAGCACTGTTCTGTTCGTACGTCTCACTTTGAATGTCAAGGTGGCCCCTAACCCCTACACTAATACCTAAACCTCACCTCGAGTTACTAGGTGGGCCTCCCATAGGGATATAAATACCTATCTAGTGTGAGGGCATTATGGCTAGGTGCTCGCTCTCTCTCTCTCCTTAACAATTCTGGCACTTGCAAAAAAGTTAGCACTTCACATACAGGTCGATACAGTAAAGTGTGCTCCGTCGGAGCGCACTGTCAGCCTGCTCTGGACGCGTGTTTTCCCTTACCCCTTATTCAGTAAGGGGAGGAAAACACGCGGCCCACCCGCGGCACCTAATAGCGCCCTCAACATGCAAATGCATGTTGATGGCCCTATTAGGTATGCGCGCGGGATCCAGTAAGTAAAATGTGCAGCCAAGCCGCACATTTTACTCTAAGAAATTAGCGCCGACCCAAAGGTCGGCGCTAATTTCTTCCGGCGCCGGGAAAGTGCACAGAAAAGCAGTAAAAACTGCTTTTCTGTGCACCCTCCGACTTAATATCATAGCGATATTAAGGCGGAGGTCCCCAAAAGTAAAAAAAAAGTAAAAAATAAATAAATAAATAAATTTGAATTCGGCCCGCGGCTGTCGGGCCGAAAACCGGACGCTCAATTTTGCCGGCGTCCGGTTTCCGAGCCCGTGGCTGTCAGCGGGCTCGAGAACCGACGCCGGCAAAATTGAGCGTCGGCTGTCAAACCCGCTGACAGCCGCCGCTCCGAGCCAAAAGGAGGCGCTAGGGACGCGCTAGTGTCCCTAGCGCCTCCTTTTCCTCGTTTGCACCGCGTCGCCTCATTTGAATACTGGATCGCTCGCACCGGCGAAGGGCCGGTGCGTGCGCCGGGAGAGCGGGCGTTCGTCCGCTCTCCCGCGGTCTAACAGTATCGATCCGATAGTTATTAGTGCAAATTGCAATAAACTGCCTATTCCCTACTCCCCAACTTAAGTTATAGTCATGTTCTCATACTGTTAATTTACTGTGTTTACACTATCTCTTGAAATCCTTTGACCTCCTTAACTCCTTTGTTACTACTGTTCTGGTTTTTTGTAACTATTTTTTTTCGGTTAACACTGTTACATGTAAACCGGCATGATATACCTATGAATGTCGGTAGATAAAAAAAAAACCCTTAAATAAATAAATAAATATTGCCATAAAACACACCCTTTTTCCTATCGCATGCGATATTTTAGTGCATTTTGATATCTACAGCAGGCCCGACACAGTGGAACGCGCTCCCGCCAGACATCCGGACAAGAACCTTGCCACTCGACTTTCAGAAAGAAACTCAAAACTTGGCTGTTCTGCCAAGCTTATCCAGGAACCTAAGACCTTCGCTTCACATCCTGCCTGCTCGTTTCTCCTTATTTCCGCAATGTCGGATTCATTTAAGATTGTTCTGGGCACGATATACCCTTCTAGTATTCTACGCTGCAGATCTCTGTTGTTTACTCTTACAAGCTGTAATTGGCCCTTCTCCCCATTCTTTGTACTGACTATGTGTTATAGTTATCTGTTTATTTGTTGATTTGTTTTTAGCTGCTTTTCGGGTTTCAGGACCATGCCATAACCTAACTAGAATAGTCTCCCTTATCCCAGTTTGTGTTCCTTGTTCCATGTACCGCCTGCATGAGAAGCTCTTTTGCTTTATTTCAATGTTTCACTGTAAACCGATGTGATTTGTATGTCATACAGGAACACCGGTATATAAAAATTAAAAATAAATAAATAAGTGATGTTTTAATGTGCATGTAAAATTTGTACCAACTCGCATGTTAAACCTTTTTAGTGTAAGTTTAATTGCATGAGTCCAATGGATACTTTATTTAACCAAGGAACCGAGCAGCCACATATTAATGTATCGAAGCTACAAATCACTTTTTACAAAGGGGTTAATTTGGAATAGCTCATGTAAATGTAAAGTATTGAGTAAATTTTCAAAGGTGTTCTGCATGGAAAAAGTAGCATACATGCACATAAATATTATGTATTCACATACATAGTACTTTATAAATATTGAAAGTATGGACATATTTTTTTATTTTGCACGCCCATTTTACCTGTGCAACAATGGGGTGGTCTAGGGTTAATACTTAGTGTTTGGGTACTTGCTAGGTTCTTGTGGCCTGGTTTGGCCTCTGTTGGAAACAGGATGCTGGACTTGATGGACCCTTGGTCTGACCCAGTATGGAAATTTCTTATGTGTTCTTATGTTTCTTAAACACACACCCACATACATACCTACCCCCACAATACATCTAACCACAATGATACATCCACATACATATGCCTCCACACAATATTAAGGAGTGAACATGCTACAACTAGAAAAACCATAATGAGGAATAGCATGTGCTCAAAATATAATGTAAGAAACCCAATACCCAACACCTCTTTCTATCTAACTAGATAAATGATGCCTGACAGACGTGCTGCAAATGCGCAGTAGAGAGCAGCTCTACTGCGCATGTGCGGGCACGTCGGTCTTAGGCAGGGTAAGGAAAAAAAAAAACATGGCGGCGGGTGGCGGCGGCGGCGGCAGCGGACGGTAGCGGGCGGCGGTAGCGGCCAGTAGCGAGGGAGGGAGTGGGAGGGACGGAGAGAGGGAGTGGGAGGGAGGGACTGAGGGAGGGAGGGAGGGATTGAGTGAGGGGGAGGGACTGGGAGGGAGGGAAGGAGGGACTGAGGGAGGGAGAGGGAGAGGGAGGGAGGGACTGAGAGGGGGAGGGACTGGGAGGGAGGGACTGAGGGAGAGAGAGGGAGGGAGGGACTGAGTGAGAGGGAGGGGTGGGTGAGTGTGTGGGAGGGAGGTAGGTAGGGGGTGGGGAAGAGTGAGGGGAGAGGGAGAATGAGGGAGAGGTGAGAGACAGGGATGTGAGTAAGTGGAAGGGGGAGAGGGAGAATGAGGGAGAGGTGAGAGACAGGGATGTGAGTAAGTGGAAGGGTAAGAAGTTGTGGAGCAGAGAAAAAGGGAGTGGAGGAGGGCTGAGGGGGAGGGGATGGGATTGAGAGAGGGTGGGGAGTGACTGAGGGGAGAGAGGTGGGAGTGACTGAGGGAAGGGGAGGGAGGTGAGAGTGAGGGGAAGAAGGCAGTGGGAGACAGAGGGTGAGTAAGACTGAGTGGAGGAAAGGGGAGGAGTGAACGAGGGGAAGGGGGAGAGAGGGAGAAAAAGTGTAGAAGGGTGCTGTGTTAGAAAATGGACTGAAAACAAAATGTAATGTAGCCCGTTTTAACGGGCTTAACGGCTTGTAAATCAAATAAATAACATACTTGTGTTTTGTTTTGCCTTATTTCTTAGGTTTTTAAATCTTTTATTTTTCATTTAGTCTTCTTAACCCATTTTCCCTTTTTTTACCCTCTTCCCCTCCCCTCAGCCAGCTTCTCCCCTCTCCCCCCCACCTCACCCCTCAAAAAATGTCTTAGGTATATCATGCCCTACAATCCATCATACCCTCAATTACACATAAAGCACCCCTCCCTCAGTCCCACAGCCTAACTTTCCCATCCTGGGCCAAGAGCAAAATACATATACCTGGAGCTCCTGTAACTCATGCATGAGTAATAAAACATACTCTTAAGTTGCCGTGCAATTTGTCTGTTTTGTTTGCCTTGTTTTTTTAGTTTTTTAATTTTTCTTTTCACCTTAACACACTTTCCTTTTATTCTCTCCTCCCTTCCCTGCACTCAGATGCCTCTTCTCCCTCAATACAGCAGAAATCTCCCCTCCATCAAAAAAGTTAATCTTCTCTCTCCAATCCCGCATGTCCTCTAACACAAACATTATTGATCCCCTCTCTTACCATCCTCAACCCCTCTCTCAAACCCCCATAGATAATTCTCTGTTATCCCCTCTTCCCTCCCTCACCATCATTCCATCCCCCTCTTACCCACCAGCTCCTTTCACCCTATAGCCATTCCCTCTCTCAGGTTCACTTCATCCCCTGTAGCCCATCTCACATCACCCCAACTAATTACCTCTTAAATCCTCTTTCATACCCTCCAGCAGGGTCATGTCACTCTCACCCATCCGTCTCTTCCCCCTCCTCCCCAGCTCAAACCCCCCCCCCCCAGCTCATAACCTCCTTCGCCTAACCTCCCCCAGGCTCACCCATACCAGGTTCATCTGGCCTCTCTCAACCCATCCTTCCCCAGGCTCATCCCCTCTCATCATCCCTCAAACTTACCTTAACACTCTTTACTCTTTCAATGCCCATCTCACCTTTTTAAACTCATCCACTTCATCAAAATATCAATGCCAGAAGGAGGAGGAAGAGGACAGAGTTATCTCCAGCCATCTACTCCTCCTCTGTAGCCCAGCACAGAGATTTTCAGGCTAGCTGACAATAGGAGTGATTTCAGCTGTGCAGAAGGGAGCGCCATTTCCAGTCCAGTCTGGCAGCAGCGGTAACTGTGGTAATGGCACAGTTGGGAGCAGACTCACGTTAGTGGCAGTAGCTGTGATTGTGGTGGTAGGTACAGGGACTGGGCTGACGGCACTCAGCAGGGAGAGACACAGCGATGTAGAATGACTTTACCTGGCTTTCTGATCTCCTCAGCCAGCAGGCACACATAGCTGTTAGGAAAGCACAGGCTTGTTGTGTGCATCAGTTGGCCATATGGCTATGCACATGGCTTTCTTTTATTGCCTCAGGAACATGCTTGTGATCCCAACTGATGGTTACCTCATTTGGGCTTGCAACCTGCAGTTTTGGGAACAGTTGGCATTAACAATTCTCTCTACATGGTAATATGGGAAAGTGACAAATACTGCGTATCTGTTGCCAATTCTGCTGTAAAGAAAGAAATTCCTTCCTGAACCCAAATAAGAAGATAGTCTCAGAATAACCTGATTAGCATTTCCCCTATAAATTCCAGTTGATATGATGGCTCAGATGGGATCTGGGATGGCTGTTTATAAAATCCAAAGACTGTAATATCTGGATAGTGATCCATACTGATTTGTCTGCACCTGCCTGAGATGTGCTTTTAAACAGCCAAAAGTCCAAGCAGGGAAATGGATGAGCCCCCAGTTTGCATAGTAATGCTGCAATAAGACAGTTTGTGAATACCTGTAGATCTGCATCTAAATCAGAAGACAGAAGATGGTAATGGAGGTATAGTGTTCCTTCATAAATGTGAAATACTCTGTATGACTTGGATAAATAGGGCTTCCTTCAGATTTAAACAACACAGCCTTTTAGAAGTGGGATTAAGTTGCCGAAGGAATTCTTTCAAGGCTGTCAGGTCTAGAATGGGTCTAGAAATATCAGTCTTTTTGTAAACCAGGGAGTTACCTGGAGTAACCTTTCTATAGTTGAACAGGTCTAAATGCTTGGCCTCAAGGCAAGAGAGGTCCAACCTGAGCATGTCCTAATAGAAAGAGAGCTTGAATACTTTTTGGGGTGAGCAACCTGGTGGTATTATCAATAGATGTAAAATGTAACTGCTTCTTTTGATTTGGTGGACCCAACTGCACGAGTTTGTAATGGGCCCATGGCTTGTGAAAACTCTTAACTTGCCCCATACAAAGAGGTTGTCTGGAAGAGAGACTGAAAAGTTGGCTATTTCCTTTTGGTCCATTCAAAAACCTGACCCAAACTGGGTCACATAATAAATCCTGGAGCTCATTTACTTATGATAGCAATGTCTAGAAACTTAAGATCTAGAGAGATAGCATCCCTGATAATACCTCTGAGAAAAAGCATTTTCTTTGGGAACTTAATCTGAAACTTCCAGGATGTTGGAGATAACAAAAGAGATGACCTAAAGAGTTGTACAATTCCATCTAATAAGATTCATTGCTTCCCTTGACTTTATCTCCAAAGAGGTTATCTGCAGAACACATCTTATCAACAAACTTGTCCTGCATGGTCTTAAGGAGGCCAAAGGTTCTCTATGCTGTCTCAAAGATATCATAGACTCTGAAGAGATATTTCTCACACTTTTCCCTTTTATCTTGTTTCTCTTGCAGGAGATGGAGGAATATCTCAGCCTTTTCCCAAAGAGTTAGCATCCTACATAACTGAATACCTGCCATGATTCTGTTTATGAGATGAGGTATAATTGGAAAATGCTGTGATTTTTTGAATATTTAGGATATTTCAAAATATTTAAAATTTATGCTGATTTTTAACTGATATAGTATATATTCTATTTGTCTTTATAGTAATTTGATTTATGCCAGTAAGATGCTCAGTTTTTTTGGAAAGTTGAGCATCTAACAAATTGAAATATTAAATAAATAAATGTGGGACTGGAGCATAGCATTCTTGTAACAGTGTCTCTTAACAAGGCACAGAGTCTATTACTACTTAAATTTCTATAGCACCACTAGACGTATACAGTGTTCCACAGATACACATTAAGAAACAGTTCCTTTGCCGTGGACCTTACAATCTAAGAACATAAGCGCCATTCTGGGTCAGACCAAAATTCATCAAGCACAGCATCCCGTCTCAGTGGCCAATCTGGGTCACAACTACCCAGCAGAAACCAAATATTCATTATTACATCTGTATTGCCCCGCTTGAAAACTCTGTACCCTCACCAGTCCTTGCCAGGCTGTGTAGCAGTAGGGACTGTGTTTTCTCTCTTGCTGCCCCTGTTATGTAGAACACCTTTCCAGAAGAATTGCGCCTAACAGTCTAAAAACTTTCAAGACACTATTAAAAACATGGTTGTTTAACAAGCTTTTTATTAAGTTTTGGCATCATTGCAAGCACTTTCTATCTGGCCATCGTTTGTTCATGACTATTGTTGATAGATGTACATTATGTACAATCAGCATTTTATGTATGTTTTTATTTTGTACCGGCGACCGGTGACAATGTTTGTGGGACTTTTCGCGATGCTTGGCCTGGTCAGCATTACTAGAGCCTCGGCCTGGTCTTTCCCCGGCGCCAAGGAAGGTGAAGACTCCATCGGAGTGCAACGACATCGGAGACTGCCTATCTACGACTCCTCTCTCTCTCACACGACAGGCCCGCTGGAGAGTGGAAAGGGACAGCGCATCTAACGGCTCCCCTCGACGCCTCCGATGCTGGAGTAGGTGGATCAGACGTTTTGGACCCAAAAAGCTTTTCCATTTTGTCCAGCCAGGCACAATGGCCTGTGGGGGTCATCTGATCGCACAGATGACACCCACAGATGTTGTGCGACGCCCCCAGGCAGAGGATACAGACCTCATGCGGATAAGTAATAGACATGGTCCGCGGGCACTGAGGGCACCATAAATAACAGCTGTCGAGCAGTCGATGGCCAGCGACACGCCAGAAATCGACCGCAACGAAAGGAAAAACTAACACCTATCACACTGCTGGATAGGGCACAGACTGGAGAAGAGGGACCTGGAGCAAAAAAAATAAATAAATCGAGAAATGACCAGGAAACACTTTAGAGCACACCTCCACCACCGCGAGGCAACTACTTCGCGGAAAAAAAAAAGAGACTGAAGAGGGACCTTGTATGGACTCACAGATAGTGGCATGCTGGACATGCTCAGTGTGCCAGTCAAAGTTCTAGAAACTTTGACAAAAGTTTTACGTGCCAGGCTCCATCTGATAATGTCACCCATCTCAGAGGACTTGTCTTGTGAGAAAGCTAGAATGTACCTATTTTGTGGGGAGGAAACAGAGTAGTAGTATTGGTATTTGACTTTCTCATGTAGAAGAGAGTAATTGGTAGGTTCCTCTGATATACTCTATAAAGCCAGACCACCATCTTAGGGTGTGGATCCCTTAGCTTCTGGTAGAGGCACATCATGTCTTGGCTGTTCTCTAATATTTGTTTATACTGAGTTAATATCTTCATGGAGCTTTTTGTTTGGGTGAGAGTTTCTTTCCACCCTTTCAATTTATTTTGTATTCTTAAACTGACTCATTCAAGTTTGATTCCTCATTAACTAGGGGCTCAATTAAGTTAATTTACTTTTGGGCTAACATCTAATGGGAGATGTTCCTTTCATGAAAGGGAAACCTGAGATCATCAAGATCCAAGGAGAAGGATGACTTTCAGCCATCAAAAGGAGGAGAAAAGGAGCTGAAATAGACCCTAATAGGACCCAGGATCATCTACTGGAAATTTGAAGAGAAGGAGAAATGGGAATATCGTTTTGATAGTGCCTGGCATGAGGGCTCAAGTTCAGAGAAGATATCATGGAGAAGTAGCAGATAAATGATTGTGTTAAAATGGATTCCATCTTGATATTTCACCAATACTGGGAGGGAAGCACTAACTTGCTCTATACCAATGTTATGGGAGAATCATCAAATTAAAGACTAAATCAATTGGCTTTATCATAAATTTAGCAAGACTCTGAGAAGTCAAAAATGTATTTAAAAGCCTGTGTACTATCTAAAAGTGGAATGAATTGCTCATCTTTACCCACATTTATTTACACCTTCAAAAAAAATCTATTAAATTGGTACATCAAGACTTCCCTGTGCAAAAAACAAGTTGACTTTTCCCCACTAAACCATATCTATCTAGTCAGGACAGACAAGACAAACAGATTTCAGCAAATGTATTCATTATAGTAAACATGGTTGAAATCAACAAGACTTTGATCAGAAAAATCCAGCATTTAAAATTATAAACAATCTTAAAAAAAATAGGTTTGGTGGGACTTGAATATGGCCAGAGAAGGGCCATCAGAACATCTCTGGATACTGTACTGTTGGGATTGGTACAATTGTACCAGGGGGAGGTCCAGTAGGGTGAGGATAAAGGTTGTGGCTGGGTGGGGAGGTTTTGGGAGAAGCCATAGAGCCAGCCTGGGATTTTGAAAATTGAGGAGGGGTTGCTATGGCCCACAACTTATTCACATTCTTTTGGGAGGGTTGGAAGGAATTAGGCACTACGGCCCAACCTTATTATATGTTTTTTTTAATGATTTATATTAAATACTAGCTGTACCCGACTACCCGGCCACGCGTTGCTGTGGCAGAGCCTGGTTAAGTGGAAAAGAAAGAAAAGAGAAAGTGCATGGCTGTAATATGTTTAATTTCGCAATGCTTGTGGGTATACAATATTTTTAGTTGATCCATTGTTTATGCAGATATAGAGATTGTCAGGTTTGCCGACTCTTGAACCCGCAACATATAATTGTCCATGTGAGAAGCAATCTGTTTCTAGATCTAAACCGCAGAGTTGTAAAGATTGTCCTTGAGCTTTGTTGATGGTTATTGCAAACGCCAATCGATTTGGGAATTGTAATCTCTTAAATTGAAATGGCAGATCTGTTGGAATGATAGGGATGCGAGGAATGAGGACATCTTCACCTTTGAAAGGTCCTGTCAAGATTGTTGCTTCTATGACGTTGCTCATCAAATCTTTTACAGCAAGTCGTGTGCCGTTGCAAAGCATTGGCTGGTTGATATTTCGTAACATGATAATTGGTACGCCGATTTTCAATTGTAGTATGTGAGGTGGCATGCCTGGGAGGTGGAGTGAATTCAAAAATTCTGTGGGATAATTAACTACTTCATAAAGTTTGATCTTCGGCGACGCATTATTTGGCTGAAGTAAAGCAGATGGCTGAACGGTCTGTTAAATGACCGAGATGAATGGGACCGCAATGTCCCAAGAAAGAGTGAAATGCAAATGAAAGTAATGTACTTTTTCCTAGCTAAGACGCCCCAGACCATAAGACGCATCTAGGATGCAGAGTGTGAAAAGAAAAAAAATGAAAATAGTTGGTGCTAAATGTGGTCTGTCCCTGGGCATCTGTGCGTGTTATGTAGTAAAATAGGGGAGTGGCTAACCAATTTTTTACTCCACATTTTGTTTTGCGGTCTGGGGAGGGCTATTTCGGAGCCTTCCCCAGATCGTGCAACTTTTGTCTTTCTGTTTGTGTGTGAACCCCCCCTCCCCCCCAAAAAACCCCCCCATCATAACCGTTCTCTGTAAATAACCACCCCACACCCTCCTGCCCCCCCCCCCCCAGCCCAGCAAAATAAAGTTATCCACCCTTCTGCCATCCCCAACAGTTGCAGAATGAATGAAACATCCCCCCACATCATGACTCCTCCCCAAGATGTTTGCAATTAAATCAGTACAACCCCCCACCCTCTAGACCCCCCAAGATCTGATACAAATCTCTGTCGGTGGAGCGGGCATTCAGGAGCGGTCCGGGAGCGATGTATTGGCGTTGTGCCGTCGGCTGCCAGCAATGAAAATGGCTCCAACGGCCCTTTGCCCTTACTATGTCACTGGGGTCCAGCAATGGCAGTGGTAGGTCCTGTGACATAGTAAGGGCAGAGGGCCGCCGGCTGCCAGTCCTGAAAATGGTGCCGACGGGCCTTCGCCCTTACTATGTCACATGGGCTACCGCTGCCATTGGTGTCCCCGAGTGGCATAGTAAGGGAAGGGGTCATCAGCGCCATTTTGATTGCTGGCAGCCGACGGCCATAGTCCAGGCGATGGTGTCCCGGACCGCTCCTGGCCCCCCGCTGGAGCAGCCAGGACTTTTGTCAGGTTTTGTGTGTGTTCGGAGGGTGTGGGAAGTAAAATAATTTGGCATGTGTGTGGGTGGTGTGAGGAGGGTGGTGGGTGTTTCTTAGCTGTAAAGGAAATTGTTATCTTTGCTGTATAAGACGGCCATACATTTTCCCCCCACTGTTGTGGTGAAAAAAGTGGGCGAATGTGTGAAAAAGGAAGGGAAACGTGGACCTGGAATGGCGAAAGGATTAGTGTAGCTTGTGTTTGTGTAAGGTGTAACAGGTGGCGCTTACGTCCAGCAGATGTCGCTGTTTTCAGGAAAAAATGTTTGAACCTTTTTTACCTGTCACAGGTGTGACATATCTGTAATGTAAGTACAGAAGAACCTTCCCATATGCGAAAGGTAGGTTGTGTCCAAATTTGAAAGCAATCGGTGCAGTGGTTTCTGAGATTAGCGATTTTGTACAAACTATTTAACATTTTTATTTATATAGATAATGGTGGGGGATCGGGCCTGCTAGCTTAGAAGGATTTCTTTGTTCATCACTTAACCAGCTATGCATTGAATTTATCTGGTTAAAAATGTTAGCAGGCTAACTTGACCTGGATAAGTTAATATTCAGAATATAGCCAGGGAAGCTTAAACTTATCCTGGTAAACTTACCCAGATAACTTTAGCAGAAGATATTCAACAGGAATCCCTGTTGAATATCTTCTACTAAAGTTGTCCCTGAATATCAGGGACAAGCAGGATATGTCCTCCTGCTTGTCCCTGATATTCAGTGGGATAAACATTATTTATTTAAAAACTTTTCTATACCATCGTTTAGTGATATACCATCACAACGGTTTACAGATAGGCACGTAAATAAGTCTGATTTGGTTTATAAATTATCTAGTGGGTGCCAAAAACTTTTCAGTTACATGATTCAAATAATATACGCTATATGGAACGTGGATTGGAAATTCCATTTATATGATTAATAGAAAATGCCATACATGAGATATACTGTACTTTTCTTTAAGTTAATACTTAAGTGTGAGAAAAAATAAAAGAAAGCATATATGTTATTTGGTGACTTAACTTTGTGTAGAAGTTCTTTTTCTCTTTCTTGTTTTTATTAATACTTACTCCCCACTCTCACTTTGAAAAGCTTTTTTGAAGAGCCATGTTTTAAAACTTTTTTTGAAGAGTTTTAAATTTCTCATTAATCTTATTTCGAGTGGCATTGTGTTCTATAATATTAGACCGGCTAAGGATAGTGCTCTCTCTCTCTCACTTGCGTCAATTTTGCTGTCTTTACAGAGGGTATGGTTAGTAGAGCTTTATTGGCTGATCTGAGATTTCTCTGGGGGACATGTAGTCGTAGTGCAGTATTTAGCCAATCGGTATTTTCCTCATCCCAATGAATATCCCTAATTAAAGTTATCTGGTTAATTTTAGCAATATAACTTAAACCTAACCAGATATCTTTTGAATATTATGTGGCCAGATAACTAAAGACTTAGATGGCTATATTCAAAAAACATATAGCCACTTAATTGGAACTGCAGGTTTGTTGCTTTTTTTTTTTTTTTAAACATTGTGGGGCCTAGTTGTCCTGTCACTGTCGTCTGCCCCGCCCCCCCCAAGGTCTTCCTCCTCCAGGTACTGTAAAAATGAAAGATCTTCAACCCAGATCATAGTAGTTGCCTACTGCAACCCAAGCCCAATGCTTCAGTTGTTGCTAGGGGAGCTACTTTGGACACATATGTTTTCAGCATAGCTCCCTTATCAATTCTAGAAGCAGTACACGGAAGTCTATATGTCCAGAGTAGCTCCCCTAGCAATGATAGAAGCACCAGACACAGATAGGCGTGCTACTGTTTTATCTGTAAACCGGAGTGAAGGCAGATAAAAGCTTTTAAATAAAATAAATACCACAATCCGGGCTGAAGATCTTTCATGTATATAGTACTGGGAAGGTGGGAGCATTAGGGTTAGTGGTTGGGGGGGGGGGGGGGGGGCTCAGGAGGGCAAATTTTGGAAGGACCATGGAATGTGAAGGGGTAGGCCGACACCAGGCTTAATATGAGTTTGATGGCTTTGAAAATTGACTCCAAAATGACTAAATCTCTTCTATACACTAGAATGGCCACTGCAAGACTGTGGCAAGGCACCTTCCAGAGGTACTCCAACACTGAACAGGAGTAAATATATTAGGATCAGTGTGGTCTAGGTTGTGAGTAAAAACAGCCTAAGTGTATGGGTGATTAAACCCTTTTCACCCATCTGTGGACAGAGCAATAACAAAGTACCTATGGGGCACTATTTCCTGCGCACCCCAAATTTTTTTTTTTTTTAGGTATGCTGAATAACGTATTAATTACCCTGAATATCTTCCAAAAGCCTCTCTTACGATACTTGCAATAGCCCCAGAAATTTGTCCTATAGGCACCAAAAGGATTGGGAGCTGGGCAAAGAATTAGTCCCAAAGAGATAAACTAAAGAAAATGAAGAAAGGAATGAAAAGTAAAAAAAAAAAAAAAAAAAAAGGGGGAGGGAGAAAAATTAAAAGGTGCAAGTAAAGAAATAATGAAAAATGCAGAAGAAAACAAATTATGCAAAATTTGTTAAACTATTGTATTCTAAAAAGGAGAATATTAAAAAATGGAAAGAATTTATTATTTTTTTTACCGTATTCTTGCTTTGTAATGCATGTCAGGTGCTGTAAAAAAAAAACAAAACACTGTATGCAAGTGTGCAGAAACCGAGCCAACAGAATTTTCTAATCCTTGCTGCAGAATCTATCCCTGAGTTGCCGAAGAAAGCCAAAGGCCTCGAGATGTAAGATTAGGGCAAAGTCAACAGAACGTACAGGTTTCCTATGGTACTGCTGACTCCTGAACAGCTTCCATCTGCCAAGTTACCTCTGGGGAAACAGCTAACAGTAACCGTGTGTGTTCTGCTCTCCATCTTAATGTTCCACGAAGGCTTGTTAAATACAAAATTGCCATTCAGTTTTTACTGATACTGTATATGTTTCCCCAGAGGAAGTCAATGTATTTCTCTCTATGTTGATACCAGTATACAAAGCAAATGGCTTAATTTAATATCCACAGAGAAAGGGCGGAGTAGACAGCACACACATATAGAGAAAATATACAAAAAAAAACAATGTGTGGCACAATATACTGTTCAATAACCGTTAACAAGAAGAATTTTATTTATAAATACGCACACATCAGTTGTTCTAGACAAACAATTCAATTGTAATATATAAACAAGGACCCCGACACGGCCGTATTTTGCATCAGGGCTGTGTCAGGGGAACCAAACCTTCCATAAATCAATAACAACAAAAATCATAATTTAAGGTATTGCACTGGTAGGTACTGTTTATATACTACAATTGAATTGTTTGTCTAGAACCATGCACAACTGTGTGCGTATTTATAAATAAAATTCTTCTTGTTAACGGTTATTGACCAGTATATTGTTTGCCACATTGTTTTTTTGATTATTTAATTTAATATTCCACATTTAGTGCCTGGCATTCTTCACTGCATCCTTAAACTCTAATACTAATCCCTAAAGAAATCAGTAAAGTTCTACCTGTCCAGTAATGGAGACATTTTTGTTATACTCTAAGACATCTAGAGACTTTCAATGGTTAAGTCTGTAAATGAGAATGAAGCCTGTTCATTCATACAAATGTCCAACACCCACTGTTTACACAGCCTATTTCCCGAGTAGGATGCTGACATAACACAATTCACAGTTTCCCATCTCCAATCCAATCATAACAAAGTCTGAAATTTTTAATTTTGCTTGCACAAACTCTTGCTTGCTCAATTACCAGATTCAGGGAAAAATGGAAAATAGCTGTCCACAAACCAAATGAAAAGTGGGGATGGGGAGGGTTACATTATTGTTGAGATAAATGACAATGTCATTTTTACCATATTGTTCAATAATGTAAATTGTTTGCTATTAATGTTTCTCTGATGTAACCTATGTTCGATTTCCTTTCTTTCCTGGCTACATGTGATCAATTCCTAACAGAAGGAGAAATGATGCCGGAACAATGTCAGATGTAATGCATACTATCAAATTACCTGCTGAACTGGATAAGAGCAAAGGGTGTCAATCTAATAAGCCACACCGAGCCTACCACAGGTTTTGTACTGCTTTAGCGCAGGTTTTTTTTTGTGTTAACCTTGCCCAGATAGGTAATAAGAGTATTAGCACCAAAATTAACCCACGCTAAAAACCCGCAGCAATCTTAGTGCATCTAATGCAAACTGTAGGGTAAGAAGCTATTATCCTGCAGTGCAAGGAAGTGCACTAGTGGGGAAGCTGTCTAGCACTTCTTTTACCACAGGAAATTTAACATCTGATCAGAGGCAGGAGCTAAACCTCCTGTGGGCTGGCCCGGCAACTCAACGCCCCCCCCCCCCCCCCCCCACACACACACACACCTTTTTCGGGGTCAGGTCTACTTATCCCAGCTCCCTCCCTCTCCTCTTAAAGAATCCAGCCCAGTAGAACTCCAGCCCTCCAAATCCTCCCCCCCAGTACCCCTGCCAGACACTTAATATTAATTTATTCACTCCTTCACTGTCTGTTGGTCCCTCCCAATCTGAAAGGGGATTATAGTCCTTTCACTGACATGTGACAGTGGAGGGAGCAATTGGCTGTCAGCTAGGAAAGGCTTCTCTGGCAGGGATTCCCAGGTGGAGGGGGAGGATTTGGAGAGCTTAGAGTTCCACCGGGCCAGATTCTTTGAGAGGGAAGGAGCTGCGAAGAGGAGGAGAGGGAGATCTGACCCAGATCTGGGCCCTGCCTTGACATCTTTACAGGTGAGGGGGAGGGGGGGTATGGCATGGTGGGGAGGAGAGACTTGCTGGGCTGACCCAGTCATGCCAAGCAAAAGGGAGGGAGCTCCACTCAGGAATGTTGGGGAATTTTTGTTTTTTTTTTTGCATGGATTGGCAAACAAATGGACCACGAGTTAAAAAAGCGCACTTTTCAGTTTAGCTCACTTATTTTACTCCTGGTCTATGTGCATGCCATTGGCTTCCTGCATCCCGCAGGCACCACCTTTTTTTTTTTTTTTTTTTTTAATACACACGTCGAATAAAACCCATGCTAAAATCTAACTCTGATTTTAGCGCATGTTTTATTACATCGGCCTGAGCGCATTTACTCTGGACTTGCATGTAATTAATTATAAAATGTCAAAAGTCATCTACAATGAATTGCAAACACTAGGTGTCTTATGCTCACAAAAACACAAAATTTAGCTCAGATTTCCTTTCTGGCACATCCGTCCCTCCACCCCCCAAAAAAGCTATATTTTTAATTAATACATAGCACCAATTTGACTTTTTTTTTTTTTAATGTTTTCATTATATTTATTTAATTTAAAGCATATTCTAGTCGGGTCACAATAAAACACAACAAACTATCATGCTTGCTAGACAACATAAAACCCTGAAGAACAGTCAATCAGCAAGTTGCCTAGGTTAACTGCGGGTGAACAGCAATATTACTATATCGTGTTATCTGCATGTTTATGGAAAGAAAAGCAGAGTTGCTTACCTGTAACAGGTGTTCTCCTAGGACAGCAAGATGTTAGTCCTCACAGATGGGTGACATCATCAGATGGAGCCCGGCACAGGAAACTTTGACTGCTACACTGAGTATGCCCAGCATGCCACTATCCACACAGCCCAGCGGGGTCCCTCTTCAGTCTCGTATCTTAGCGAAAAAAGACGAGCAAAAAATAAAACAACAAACGGATGGACAACCCAACCGCAGGATGGCGGGCGGGTTTCCTGAGGACTAACATCCTGCTGTCCTAGGAGAACACCTGTTACAGGTAAGCAACTCTGCTTTCTCCTAGGACAAGCAGGATAGTAGCCCTCACAGATGGGTGAATACCAAGCTACAGGTTGCCCCCGGCAATACAGGATCAACAGCACTTAGCTATGTGCCAATGGGCACAACAATGGAAGTGCTGTAGGAGACAATGGGAGGCAGCACAAACCAGATACTGGGCCCTAGGCAGGGAGAGTTGGGTTCTTATGCTTGGAACAGATTATGAAGGACAGACTGCCCAAAGGTACTGTCATGTTTTTCTGTAAAATTTCTGCAAGTTACTCCTACTCTTGTTTCTTCCTGCTTGTTTCTTCTGCAAGTTACTCCTACTCTTGTTTCTTCCTCCTCCAGTTCCAATTACCCTGTTTTATTGTAACTTTTGTTCCTTTCCACTTGACATTTGCTTAAGGTTTTTTACACCCCCTGTTACCTGTAAACCGGCATATGATATGATTGTATCATGAATGCTGGTATAGAAAAGCTTTAAAATAAATAAATAAAATAAATATGTTCAAACAGTAATGGGTGGCGAACGTGTGCAGGGAACTTCACAGTGCAGCCTTGCAGATCTCAGCAATGGGGACCGCACAAAAGTGCACTACCGACTCTGCCATGGCCCTAAGTGCGCTTTGTTGCAGCCTCCAAGGTGAAGGCCCGCCTGCTCGTAGCAGAAGGATGTACAGTCCGCCAACCAGTTAGAGTCTCTTTGCCCACAGCAACGCCAAGTCTGTTTTTATCAAAGGAGACAAGGAGTTGCGTGGACTGCCTGTGGGCTATGTGCTCAAGATAAAAGGCAAGAACACGCTTACAGTCCAGGCTGCGCAGAGCCCGTTCACCCTGGTGGGAAAGGGACCTCGGAAAAAAGGTGGGCAAAACTATGGACTGATTGAGATGGAAATTAGTCACCACCTTAGGCAGGAACTTACGGTGAGTGCGTAGAACCACCCTTTCATGAAAGAACTTTGTATAGGGCGGATAAGTCACTATCGCAAGAAGCTCACTGACCCTGTGAGCGGAGGTAACTGCAACCAGGAAAATGACTTTCCAGGTGAGATGTTTAAGCTCACAGGAGCGCATAGGCTTGAAAGGAAACTCATGAGCCCAGCTAGTACCACATTGAGGTCCTAGTACACAATAGGATGATGCAGAGAGGACTTTAGTTGCAACATGCCCCACATGAAGCAGCCCACCAAGGGTTGCACAGAAATGGGTGTACCACTTATCCCCTGGTAATAAATGCTGATAGCACTCAGGTGAACTCTGATCGAGGTGGTCTGTAGCCCAGACTCCGAGAGGGACCACAAATAGTCCAATAGTTGCAGAGTGGGGCACGAGAAAGAGTCTAGGCCTTTCGCCCCACACCAGATAGAGAACCTCCTCCACTTCAACTGATACGACTTCCTGGTGGAAGGCTTTCGGGAAGCCACCAGTACCTTAGACACAGTATCAGAGAGGTCAAGAGACTGCAAGACTACCTTTTCAACATCCAGGCAGTGAGGGCCAGTGACCGGAGGTTTGGGTGGTGCAATCTGCCCTGATCCTGCGTGATCAGGTCGGGAGAGGTGTCCAGATGTATGGGCTCCTTGATAGGTCACGCAGGAACGGGAACCAGACGACACAGCCAGTATGGTGCAACCAGAATCATGGTGCCCCTGTCGTGCTGGAGCTTCATGAGAGTCTTCCCCTCCAGCAGGAGCAGAAGATACAAGTACAGTAAGCCCTTGCCCCAAAACGGGCAAAGGCATCTGAGGCTGATTTCCCGTCCTTCCTGTACAGGGAGCAGAAGTGAATCACTTTCTAATTCCGGTAGGAGGCAAAGAGATCCACATCCGGATTGCCCTACAGGTGGAAGATTCTGTCCGCAACTGCCGGGTTGAGCAGCCACTCATGGGGATGGAACGTTCTACTCAGGTGGTCTGCCACCACATTCTCCATCCCTGCAAGGTAAACTGCTCACAAAAGCATGTCCTTGGACAGGGCCCAGGCCCAAATCTGTACCGCCTCCTGGCAAAGCAGGAAGGAGCCTGTGCCTCCCTGCTTGTTTATGTACCACATTGTGACTTGGTATTCCAGGATCGCCTGACCCACAAAGTGGTTTTGATCCAGACCGACAGCCAAGAGGGCATACCGGATCGTTCGCAGTTCCAGGAAATTTGACAACTTGCCTCCTGCTCCGACCACATGCCTTGCGTGTGGATACTGCCCACATGTGCTCCTCAGCCCAAGGTGGAGGCACTGGTGATCAGTACCACCTGGGGGAACGGCACTTGGAAGGGGAAGCCCCTCTCCCAGTTGGCCAGTCCCTCCCACCAGGCGAGGGAGTCTCAAAGGGGCAAGGTAACTTGTACTGACGCTGAGAGGTCCTGGGTGTCTTGAAGCCACTGAGAGCAGAGTGTCCACTGTGCTACCAGCATGGCTAGCCGAGCTAGCGGAATGACATGAACCAAAGCCGCCATGTGCCCAGCAAGTGGAGCAGTACCCAGGCCGTCAGATGCAGTACCTGGCCGTCGGATGGAGTGTGCCAGCGATGCCAGGGTCTGAGCGCAGTCCCTGGAGAGGAATGCTCTGGCTAGAGTTACGTCCAAGAGAGCCCCAACGAATGCTAGCTGCTTGGACGGGCACAGATAGGATTTGGGAAAATTGATTACGAATCCCAGTGACTGTAGCACCTTGGCCGTCAGGTGGAGGGGAGCATAGAGCGCCCTCCTGCGTGGTGCTCCTGATGAGCCAGTCATCCAGGTAGGGGAACACATGCACGCCACTGTGAGGCAGGTGTGCCCCTACCACTGCCAGACATTTCGTCAAGACCCGAGGGGTTCAGGCAAGGACAAATGGCAACACCCAGTATTGGAAATGTCTTTGGCTCACTACAAAGTGGAGATACTTCCTGTGAAGCAGGAATATCGCTATGTAGGCATAAGTGTCCTTCAGATCGAGAGAGCAGAGCCAATCTCCTTTTTGAAGGAGAGGAATCAGGGTGCCCAAGGAGACCATTTTGAAACGTTCTCGCTGCAAGAACCTGTTTAACGCTCTGAGGTCAAGAATGGGCTGAAGGCCATCTGTTTTCTTTGGTATCAGAAAATATCTTAAGTAGAACCCCTGGCCCTGTTGAGAGCAGGCCACGGGTTCTACTGCTCCGGGGATGGTTCAATACTCCGGAGGGCTCGGAGCACCGCCTGTTGCACCCTGCGATCCAACTCCTCCTGAAAGTCTGGTGATAAGAATGCGGACGACTGAAGAGGACGACAACGAGGCGTCACGGGAGCCTCAATGCCCAGCACTGCACTCAGTAGGGAACGCCTGGGACTCCCGGGCTTGGAAGAGGATGGGGGCCTCTTCGCCACAGGTTCATATCGGAGGACGTTCGGCATGAGACGGTGCACCTCCGGAATCAGTACCGTGGGATGATGACTGCCGGTGCCTATGTCTGTGTTTCCTTTGGTGCTCAGCCTGGTCCTTGTCCAGCGCCAAGGAAGCAGACGATCCAGATGTCCTGGAACAGTCAGACGATGGAGAGGGCCGGTCCCCCGAGCCCTTCTCTTCACGAGGAGGGATCTGACAGGATGTAGAAGGAGACGCAGAGTCTGACGGGTCTCCGCAATCCCTCAGTGTTGGAGACCCCAATGCTGAAGTCTATGGAGCCAACACTTTGGCGCCAGGAAAGACAGCCCTTGGGGGTCATCTGAGCACAGTTGGGGCACCCGCAGATGTCGTGGGAAGCCTCCAGGCAGAGGATACAGACCTTATGCGGATCCATGAAAGACGTGGTCCGTGGGCACTGGGGTACTTATGAAAACTGGAAGACACCATAAAAATAAGCCAGCAAGCGGTTGATGGCTGGCGGCCACCAGGAAGTGACACGTTTGGGAATCAACCATAAAGAATAAGTGAAACACCTATCGAGATGTCGGGGAACCAACAGCAAAGAGGGACCTCGCTCGGAAGCAAAACAGAGGAGAAATCCTCAATAAAAATAAATGTTTTGAAAATTTTGGAGAGAGCTCCAAGAACCGCGACTGCTTCGCGGAAAAAACGAGATTGAAGAGGGACCCCACGTGGCAGCGCGGATAGTGGCATGCTTAGTTTGCCAGTCAAAGGTTCTAGAAACTTTGACAAATGTTTTCCATGCCGGGCTCCATCTGATGGTGTCACCCATCTCTGAAGTCTACCATCCTGCTTGTCCTAGGAGAATTATATTTTCCCTGATCTGTGCTACATGAGCTCCCCTATGTGAGAGCTGGTGCTTTGTGAATAGCTCTCTAATAGGACCCAGAGAAACTACAAATCAGCCATATAGGTAATTAGTGATATTAATAAAATGGGAGCTTATGACTAAACATTCAAAGTATAGTAACTGTTGCCTCCTGGTCAGCTTTGCTGAAATACGTGCTGTGTAGAACATGTATTAAACAATCTCCTTGATATAGTAATAGTCAACAAAAAGTTTATTTCCGGGACCCTGATCTCCCACAATTCTGCAGCAAGGGCCGCAAAATTCAACACTTGTCATAGAACTCCCTATTCCCTGCAAAACTGTCACAGGAAACTAGGGACTGGGTTAAAGCTGTCACGCATTGTGAGCCCTTAGGCTGTAGTGTGATCAACGCAGCTTAGCAGGCAAAGTAGTTAGGACTGCGCCGATAGCAGGCAGACACATTCAGGCAGGGACGAAGTCTGGGCTTACCTCTGCCAACCCCCTTCCCCTGCAGATTGAGCCCTTGGGCTCTGGGGCCTACAGAATTTAGGTGAAGGTCCTGAAGAGAGTGGTCAGGCAAGGTCAAGAAACAGGCCAAGGTCTGGGCAGGAGCAGATCAGGCAACTTCAGTGTCCAGGCAGAGTTAGGGCAGGCAAAAATCAAGCGAAGTCAGGATCCAGGCCGGGGTCAGAACCAAAAATAAGTTGGAGAGAAAAGGACAATGAAGACAAAGACAAAAGGAGGCAAGACACGGACAAGGTCAACCAGGACAAGAAGAGGCAATACACTGACAGAACAAGGTAAGGCAAGGAACAGAAATAGGACAAGACAAGGCAGAGGGAAGGGACAGGAGAAGGAGCAGGGCTAGGAGCACAGCAAGGCAAGACAAGGAGAGAACAAGGATTGGAACAGAAGACAGAGGGCAGGCAGATACAGACAAGGATGAAGCAAGAGCAACACACATTGCAGGCAAGGCACAGCAGGGGGACCTGTTGCTGAGGCAATGGCACAAGGCATATTGAGTTTAAAAATCTGAGGACTCCCGTCGTCATTGATGAACAAAGCAGCCAGGTTCCTGCCACAGGGCCCACATTTAGTGCTGAAGCACATGCATCCAGAGGGGAGGAGCCTGATTCTGTGATGGCAGGACCCAATGGTAAGTGAGGCCAGCCGTGGCTAATTTCACGGTCAGCCAAATGTTACAAAAGCAGAAGCAGTAGCCTGAGCATATCTCCCCTTCCTATAACATAAGAAATTGTCATACTGGGTCAGACCAAGGGTCCATCAAGCCCAGGAACCTGTTTCCAGCAGTTTCCAATCCAGGCTACAAGTACCTGGCAAGTACCCAAAAACTAAGTATATCCCATGCTACTGATGCTAGTAATAGCAGTGGCTATTTTCTAAATCAACTTGATTAATAGCAAGTAATGGACTTCTTCTCCAAGAACTTATCCAAACCTTTTTTAAACCCAGCTACACTAACTGCACTAACCACATCCCCTGGCAACAAATTCCAGAGTTTAATTGTGCACGGAGCAAAAAAGAATTTTCTCTAATTAGTTTTAAATGTGCTACATGATAACTTCATGGAGTGCCTCCTAGTCTTTCTATTATCCGAAAGAGTACATAACCTATTCACATTTACATGTTCTAGACCTCTCATGATTTTATAGACCTCTATCATATCCCCCCTCAGCCATCTCTTCTCCAAGATGAACATCCTTAACCTCTAATCTTTCCTCACAGGGGAGCAGTTCCATCCCCTGTATCATTTTGGTCCCCTTCTCAGTACCTTCTCCATCACAACTATATCTTTCTTGAGATGCGGCAACCAGTATTGTACACAGTATTCAAGGTGCGGTCTCACCATGGAGCAATACAGAGGCATTATGACATTTTCCGTTTTATTCACCATTCCCTTCCTAATAATTCCTAACATTCTGTTTGCTTTGTTGACTGCCGCAGCACACCGAGCCAACGATTTTAAATTATTATCCACTATGACGCCTAGATCTCTGTCCTGGGCGGTAGCTCCTAATATGGAACCTAGCATCGTGTAACTATAGCATGGGTTATTTTTCCCTATATGCATCACCTTGCACTTATCCACATTAAATTTCATCTGCCATTTGGATGCCTAATTTTCCAGTCTCACAAGGTCCTCTTGCAATTTATCACAATCTGCTTGTGATTTAACTACTCTGAATAATTTTGTATCACCTACAAATTTGATTACCTCACTCATCATATTCCTTTCCAGATCATTTATAAATATTTTTAAAAGTATGAGTCTAGTACAGATCCTTGAGGCACTCCACTGTATACCCTTTTCTACTGAGAAAAGTGTCAATTTAATCCTACTCTCCGTTTCCTGTCTTTTAACCAGTTTGCAATCCACAAAAGTTCACCACCTATCCCATGACTTTTTTCTTTTCCTAGAAGCGTCTCATGAGGAACTTTGTCAAATGCCTTCTGAAAACCCAAATACACTACATCCACCGGTTCACCTATATCTACATGTTTATTAATCCCTTCAAAAAAATGAAGCAGATTTGTGAGGCAAGACTTGCCTTGGGTAAAGCCATGCTGACTTTGTTCCATTAAACCATGTCTTTCTATATGTTCTGTGATTTTGATCTTTAGAACACTTTCCACTATTTTTCCTGGCACTGAAGTCATGGTAACTGGTCTGTAGTTTCTTGGATCGCACCTGGAGCCCTTTTTAAATATTGGGGTTATATTAGCCACCCTCCAGTCTTCAGGTACAATGGATGATTTTAATGATGGGTTAAAAATTTTAACTAATAGATCTGAAATTTCATTTTTGAGTTCCTTCAGAATCCTGGGGTGTATACCATCTGGTCCAGGTGATTTACTACTCTTTAGTTTGTCAATCAGGCCTACCACATCTTCTAGATTCACGTGATTTAGTTCAGTTCATCTGAATCATTACCCATGAAAACCTTCTCTGGAACGGGATTCTCCCCAAAATCCTCTTCAGTATACACCAAAGCAAAGAAATTGTTTAATCTTACTGTGATGACCTTATCTTCTCTAAGTGCCCCTTTAATCCCTCGATCATCCTCGCAGGCTTTCTGCTTAGGATATATTTTTAAAAGCTTTTACTGTGCGTTTTTGCATCTATGGCCAACTTCTTTTCAAAATCTCTCTTAGCCTGTCTAAATAATATCTTACATTTAACTTGCCAGCGTTTATGCTTTATCCTATTTTCCTCTGTTAGATTTTTTTTTTCAATTTTTGAATGAAGATCTTTTGGCTAAAATAGCCTCTTTCCCCTCACCTTTTAACCATACTGGTAATCATTTTGCCTTCTTTCCACCTTTCTTAATGCGTGGAATACATCTGGACTGTGCTTCTAGGATGTTTTTTTGGGGGGGTTTTTGGGTTTTTTGTTTTTTTTTTTTTTTAACAATGTCTACACCTCTTGCACACTTTTTACCTTTGCAGTTCCTCCTTTTTTTCCAATTGTATCAAAGTTTCCCTTTTGAAAGTTTACCATTAGAGCCATGGATTTACTTACTGCCCCCTTCCTGTCAATTCAAATTTGATCATATTATGATCACTATTGGCCAAGTGGCCCCACCACCGTTACGTCTCCACCAAATCCTGTACTCTAAGAATTAGATCTAGAATTGCTCCCTCTCTCGTCGGTTCCTAAACCAATTGCTCCATAAAACTTATTTATTCCATCCAGGAGCTTTTTTCTCTCTAGCATGTCCTGATGTTACATTTACCCAGTCAATACTGGGGTAATTGAAGTCTCCCATTATCACTGCACTACCCATTTGATTAGCTTCCCTAATTTCTCTTAGCATTGCACTGTTCGTCTCACCACCTTGGCCAGGTGGCTGGTAGTATACTCCTATCACTATACTTTTCCCTAACACACAAGGGATTTCTACCCATAAAGATTCAATTGTGCATTTAGTTTTATGTAGGATCTTTATCCTATTGGACTCTATGCCATCCTGAACATAAAGCGCCACTCTGCCTCCCAGATGGCTCCTCTCTGTCATTGTGATATAATTTGTACCCCGGTATAGCACTGTTCCATTGGTTATCCTCCTTCCACCATGTCTAAGATGTCATTTAAGTCTATGTCATCATTCATTGCTATACATTCTAATTCTTCCATCTTACTTCTTGGACTTCTGGCATTAGCATATAAACATTTCAAAGTGGTTTTTTTGGTTTGTATTTTCATTCTGGGTTTTAATTGATAGGGATAAATTGGAATCTTTTAGCTCAGGTGAGTTTTTAATTACAGGCACTTGAACTACTTTTCTTATTATTGGAACCTCACTGTTGGGATGCCCTAATTCTAATGATCATTAGTATCCTTTGAATATACCTTCCTCTGAACCATGCGTGCTGAGCGACTGTTGGCTTTCCCCTTTGTTCTAGTTTAAAAGCTGCTCTATCTTCTTTTTAAAGGTTAGCGCTAGCAGCTTGGTTCCACCCTGGTTAAGGTGGAGCCCATCCCTTCAGAAAACTCCCCCTTCCCCAAAAGGTTCCCCAGTTCCTTACAAAACTCCTTACAAAACTGAATCCCCTCTTCCTTGCATCATCTCATCCACCAATGAGATTCCAGAGCTCTGCCTGCCTCTTGGAACCTGTGCGTGGACAGGGGGCATTTCAGAGAATGCTACCCTGGAAGTTCAGGATTTCAGCTGTCTACCTAAGAGCCTAAATTTGGCTTCAATAACCTCCCTCCCACATTTTCCTATGTCATTGGTGCCCACATGTACCATGACAGCCATCTGTTCCCCAGGACTGTCTAAAATCATATCTAGGTGATGCGTGAGGTTCGCCATCTTCGCACCAAGCAGACATGTTACCAGATGATCCTCACATCCCCTAATAATCCAATCACCAACTATAACAGTCGACCTAACCCTTCCCTCCTGGGCAGTAGCCCCGAGAGAGACATCTTTGGTGCGAGAGGACAATGCACCACCTGGAGAGCAGATCCTTGCAACAGGATCGTTTCCTGCTGCACCAGGTTGATGCTCTCTGATCTTGAGACCTTCTTCCTCCAAAGCAACATCAGGGCTGTCAGTCTAAAGTTGGGACCTGGCTACTATGTCCATGAAGGTCTCATCTATATACCTGTCTGCCTCAGCTCTTACAGATGTCACTCTAGCCTCCAGAGATCAGACTCGTTCTCTGAAAGATAGGAGCTTTTTGCATCAGATGCACACTCCTCAACCTGTGCAGATGCTCTTCCTTTTCCCACTACCATTCCAGGCTTGTCATTAGGAAGATAACAGAAGTGATACAATACTTTTGGCTATATTCTCCTCCTCTGCTACTTAGGGCCAGAGTGTGTGAGTTTGAAGATCCATAGTGCTGCACAGTTCAATCCACAACACTCCACCCTGGTAAGCAAAAGAGGACACGATCACGGTCCTCTTCCTAACACTAAGCTTGGATTGTAAGGTGGACGGGATTGCAGTGGGATATGGAGGGGGACTGAAGATGTGTGTTGGTTGTGAGAGATGGGATCAGAGGAGGTGTGTGTGTCAGTGAGAGAAGATATCAGAATCAAGTAGTAGCCTTGGAGTGGAGAAGAGGCCTCAAGGATAGAACAGCAGGGGCCAGGGAAAGCCAGGGCTCAAATCCCACTTACACTCCTTGTGACCTTGGGCAAGTCACTTCATCCTCCATTGCCTTACGTTCAAACTTAGGGGGATCATTTACTAAACTGCATTAGGCATTTACCACTCGGTAAATACCTAAACGCAGCGATAACACATGAAATTTTAAATACCTTGTGGTATTTTCCTGCCCCCCCCCCCTTTGACAATGAGCTGATTAGCATACAAATGCCTCAAATTTGTAAACCATGTTATTCGATCTAAAGTTAGAGCATGATGGGGTGGAGGATTGATTTTGGGAGCCCAAGGGGAGAGATTATGGAACAGGGCAGGGCCTAATTTATTACCTTTCCTTTGAGCAACTGAAACTGGGCTGCCTTAGGAAAGGAGGTCTCCATAGACCCCCCACTGAGTTTTATACTCCACTAGGGCCCCTTTAAGATGGTGGCCCTGGGATGCAGGGCTATTATCGCATGTAGTGGAGGAGCCTTAGCAAAGCTACAATATTTTTCCCCGCTGTATTTTCCTGCCAAGGAGAATACTGTGGTATTCACTAAACTCTGGTACTAAATACCCATGTTTAGTGAATCCTGTAGTATTTTCTCCTCTGGGAAAAATACTACAGCTTAAATGACCCCCCTTAGATGGTAAGCTCTCTGGGGACAGGGATATACTTACAGTACCTGAATGGAATCCGCTTTGAAGTGGATGACCGGTCACAAAATATGTGGAATATAAATTTTTAAAAAATATCAGGAGGAGGAGAAGTATAAAAATGGATTCTTCCCAGATCCAGTTCCAGATTTCCCCCTCCCCCCCCAACATAAGAACATAAGAAATAGCATGCTGGTTCATACCAATGATCCATCCAGCTCAGCTTTTATCTCCAACAGTAGGCAATCCAGCTTACTTGGAAGTACCTTGCTTGTCTTACTGAGGAGATCTGTTCCCTGTTGCTCACTCCCAGAAATAATAGGTGGAAATCCCCATGTTTACTTGCTAATGTTAATGGACATATCTTCCAGAAACTTATCCAAACCTTTATTTTGATAAAGCACAATTAAAATTTAAGTTATTTAACATGCAAATGAATGCAAGAGCACCACAAACTTGTTTTTATCTGAAACTAACTTGCCATATAGAAAAAGTTACTTTAAAAATTGTAAAGCTTTCCAAAGCCTAACTAAAACCTATTTTAGAAAATAGGTCAACATATTAAGAAAAATTCTGCATATCCAAACCGAAGATTTCCATTCTCATTGCCCATTTCATCAGTTACCCCTTCTGCAAACACTCAGTGCCATCCAAAAAAAGCATCCGGAATCTAGCCAGCCCATAACCATTTTCCGACACTCTGAAGGAGTGTGTGACCGCAAACATCCCGCATCTTCATGTCGTGATTTATTAAGTAACTCACATTCCCCACACACCATGATGCTTAACTAAACTACTCACGCCTCTGTTTTCTGTAGAAAAGACACAGAAAAGTCTATTTAGGAGTCAAATACAGTAGTAACTCAATGGTCTGAAGTTACAAAATGGGCTTGGGCCCATGAAAATTGAAGGAAAGAAAAATTCATGACAGGATTGCAGAGATCCAAAGGGGACTTGGAATTGCAAGTGAAAGGCCCATTTATTAGCCATGATAATGAGTTAGAATTAGCTAGTTGCCATGTGGTACATATCATGGAATATGTATATTTATTTTACATGTGGACCATCCATTTTTTCCTATGCACAAGTATATTTTGTTGCCTAAGGGGTAGATTTTAAAAGCCCTGCGCGCTGGCGCACCTATTTTGCATAGGCCGCCGGCGCGCACAAAGCCCCGGGACGCACGTAAGTCCCGGGGCTTGCTAAAATGGGCGGGCCGGGGGGCATGTCTGCAGTCAGGGGGTGTGTCTGGGGCGGTCCAGGGGCGTGGCCAAGTGCCCGACTGTGTTGGGGCCTGGCCAGCTGGCAGGCGTAACTCCATGGAACAAGGTGCAGGAGGATTTAGGTGGGGGGGGGGGGGGGGGGGGGGGAACGACAAAAAAAAAAGTTCCCTCTGAGGCCGCTCCGATTTCGGAGCAGCCTTGGAGGGAATGGAGGCAGGCTGCGCGGCTCAGCGCACGCAGGCTGCCAATTTTGCGCAGCCTTGCGCGCGCCGAACCCGGATTTTAAAAGATACGTATGGCTACGCGCGTATCTTTTAAAATCCAGTGTACTTTTGTTCGTGCGCACTTATTTTTTTAAAATCTGCCCCTAAGAGAATGGTCTGAAAAACCTTTGGTAAAAATGTAACTTATTGCATCATAGTATTTAACTGGTCTTTTTCTGTTGTCACCCATGAGGTTACTATATCTTCTAGAGATTGAAGGAATTCAGTTGTCTTTACCTTTAAATTTTTTTTCTTCCCAAATGCTCTCTATGAAAAACAACTATGAATGGTTGGGAGTTATTTTTGAAAACTTAAAAGTGTTATAAAGAATTAATGAGCCCAAAATGAAAGTTCCAATTTCAACACTATTAAGAATATTTAAGCCTTACTAATATTTGTGAGTGTAGGCATCCACCACTGTCCAATGACAGAATAACCAAGAGATGCCTCTTGACTGGAATTGTCAATTAAAAAACTATGCAATGTTTTGGACCAGTAAGTATGCTCACACCCCTAAATCTTTGAAATTTTGTTTGAACTATCTAGGGGACATTGGGGATGGAGATTTTTCGATTCCTCTTTGCCACATCAGTATGGGGAGAAGTAACCAAATTCATTCCTAAATTATTCCAGTCATATGTTGTTAACCCAAGACATCTCCTGAAGTATTTACTGCTGTAATTAATAGTCTCTCTTTCTTCCATCCATTTAGAAGAGAAACCTGACTTATTTCTAGTTTTGTGAAAACGGTCATCAAAAAAGTTATTTAGAGTTAAGTTTGCTTTCATTAGCTGATTATTCAAGAGAGATCTGTAGAGGACAGTGAAAAGATTTGTCTGGAATAATTTCGAGAAGCAAATTTAAATATTCAAAGCTAATTAAATAATTAGAAGTCAAACTGTAAAGTCTTTCAGAACGGTTATTGGAATTTTGCATTTATGTTTTCTATTACTGAGTTTTAAGCTAAACTCACAGAAAAGGCATAAGGCGGCAAATTTCTATCACATTGCCCCATCATCTTGTCCTTCTAAAACCTCCTGTTTGGGTGGGAAGGGTGTCTCTTCTACATCCTTATAAAACATTGTTCAGAGTACTAATTTAAGTGCATTACTGGGGAAAATGAATAAACTTAAACAGTCCCACTTGGACACTCTGAACGGCAACAAAGACAACCACGAAATTTAATAGGAATCACTCTCTAAATTATTTTCTTTTGTGCTTACAAGTAGTCCTCGGTTTGTTTGTTCTACTTGTTTTAATGTTCGTTCTGGGTCAAGCTCTAGAACCTTTCCTTATAGCTCTGGATTGTAACTCGGGTTAGTGTACAATTACTGGGCAGCTGATCTTACAACAGTTGAGATAATCCCATAAACCATAAATTTAGTTTCTTAAAAAGATGAAACCTCTCGCATGACAGAAAACTTAAAAAAAAAAAAAAAAAAAAAAAAAAAAGGCAAAAATTTGTTATTAAACAGGAACTGGCTCCAAAACAAATACTAAACTCTTAAATATATGGGAGAAAAGATAACTAGTTTTGCTTCAACGAGTCTCTTTGCAATTCATTACCTCAATATGACAGTAGTAGGCAGGAGGAAAAAAAGATCTGAGACATACTAGCTGGGAAAAAATACACACGTAATCAATTTAATGTTTTCCTACAGAAAGAAAGGTAAAATTATGGGATAAATTCAGACTCCAGGTTAAAAATAGACCTATATTTTTGTCTGTCTCTTTAACAGCAGCAAAGTCCTCAGTCCAATGATTTTTGTTTTTCTCTTAAGCCTTAGGTGAACCGCACTGAACCCAGGTTTTGAAGAGAAGCAGCCAAAGAAAGTAAAAGAAAAGGTTGTCCTGCTATTCCTTTTACCAGTGCCAGCTCAGTCAATTTCCATTCTGTGTAACTAGGATAGGAAAAAAAAATATGCTGTACTGCTACTGTGGCTAAGACCACACAGCTTCTTAATGGAAGCCTTCCAAAGCCTGAAATTCCAGCTGTGACTCACTTGCTAACCCCTTGAAAATTCTAAGAAAGAAGCTGTGGATGTGAAGGACTGGCAAGCCTTGAAGTCTGTAGTTGATCTAAAATGAAACCCAGGGTACACACACTGGGAGGGTTGGAAAAAGGAAAAAAAGGACATGAAAAACCTGCAAGAAAGGTCATGGGTTTGGAAGCTGTGCTTCAGTGCAAAAAAAAAAAAAAACGCAAAATCTTACATCTGGTGCACAAAAATCTAGCAGCCATTTATCAATTAGGAGGACAAGAAAGTGAAACCTGCCAAACAAGAAAGCGATCCTGGAGTAATCATCCTGGATGACCTGAAAGTTGTCAGTCAGAATAATAAAGCAACAACGAAAACTAACGGCTTGCTAGTGTATACAAAGAGAGGCATTATCACAAAGACAAAAAAAAAAAAGTTATATTCACTTTGTAGAGGCCAGGTACAAGACCCCACCTTGGGAATTGCGTTCATTTCCAGAGTCCATACTCTTGTAAGGGCATTGAGAGGATGAAGACAGTACACAAAAAAAGGGTGACTAAAATGGTACAGGGCCTGCCATACAAACTCTACACAGAAAAGCTTAAGGAACTCCCAATGTACCCGGTAAAGAAAATAAAGGGATGGTGGGAGATCGGCAGGGATATGAAAGAAACATTCAAGTAATTAGCAGGCTTCAAAGAAACATCGTTCATAAAAACGAAATGTCAGGACCAGGGGCTCATGATATGAAGTCAGAGTGAAAGGAGGCTCTAGAGAAAATAAGGAAATACTTTAATGAAAGGGTGGTAGTAAGCAAAACCACGGCAGAATTTAAGCAAGTTACTGAGAGCAATGGAACATTCATGGGAGGGGGAAGGGAAGAAGTACACTGAATTGGGGGGCTTGGGTGTTGATCTACATTCGGAAATGCTCATCTGTGTTTATTTATTTTGAGTGTTTTATATACCGTCATTCCACGTGAGAATCATTAGTCCACAATGGTGCACAGGGTTGACACTCACACAACGTAGGATGAATTACAAAGTTAGGCAGGGACACAGGTGAACAAGGAGAAACATTCTAAGACTAAGGGTGTACTTCAAAGATAAGCACCTGAACGCTCATAAGAGCAATCATAGCTATAGTAAAGGGGGAGGGAATGAGGGGGGGGGGGGGGGGGGGGTAATGACCAGGACACCTATCAGCTAACTGGGTCAAGGTGAATTGGAAGTATTAGTCAGGCAGTTTGCATTCGTGAATGGCCATGTTTTCAGGTCTTTCTTAAATGTCTTATTGTCAGTTGAGTTCCAAAGCTTTGGGCCATCTAACAGAATGGTAACGGGCCAAAGGAAGACATGATATATGTGCATTTCATTACTCACTTTCCCCAGACCTGAACTTGAAACAAGTAATAAGTAGGTAGGTAGTGTTGGGTTTGTGGCATATTGTGGACTCTTGGTCGAAGTGGCGATGACTCCTCCCACGGGGAGGGGCCCCATGGGGAATCACAACGATTGGCTAGACTCTAGTAAGTAGATACTGAGGAAGGAAAGCTTTATTATACTGCTGTTGATGAGTTGAATCTTGCCCAAGGAACGGACAGTGCAGTAGTCCAGCGATATCACAGTAAGCTCAGACAGTCTCTGTAGTTGATGGTCTCACCCAGATGTAGAAAAGGTCCGGTAGTGTTCCGCAGTGCGGGATAGGCCGTGAACCTGAAGGGTGGAATGAGAAGAGCTGGAGTGTAATACTCAGAATAGCAGTGCTGATAACTTCCTTCGGTAGTTGAATGAAGAGAGGGACCTGTGGTCCGAGGTGCAGGATACCCTGAGCAGAATAGGCCCTCGAGGAGCGAGTACCTAGGAACACCGAGGGTTCCTGAAAGAAAGCAGACAGGATCCCCGAGGGGCGGGTGTCCTTAAGGTTAGGCAGATTAACCCCGGAGGGCAAGTAGAAGCGAGAGGTCCCCAAGGAGCGGGAACACAGAGCTTCCGTAGGAGTGAGATACCCCGAAGGGTAGTGAGGAATCCAAGCGAGCAGCTTAGAAGCTGTCAGAGTAGCAAAACCGAAGTCCTTGCTAACTCATTGAATTGGAGCGGAGCGGAGGTTTAAATACCCGGAGGTACTGATGTCATGCAGTAGGGCTGCCCCCGAGGTTCCCACCATGACGTATTAAAAAATGTAGACAGCGTGCGTGCGCGTGCCCTAGGAGGTCTCAGGAAGAAGCATGGCGGACGGGGATGCCCATGCTGGCTCGGAGACGCCGAGGGTTTCGGCAAACAGCAGCAGAGGTAGCCATCTTTCCAACGGAGGAGGAAAAGGGTAAAAGAGAGGTGAGGCAGAGCGGTCACAGCTGTCTGCGACCGACGGGCGCAACAGGTAGGCCCTTTCCCCAAAGAGGGCTTACAATCTAAGTTAAAAGAGTTACACATTGCAGCAGTCCTGACTGTATCAAGCTCTCAAGAGGAGAAGGCACGCTCATTCAGCACATACCAGCAGTAGGGCTTAGATAAAACTAGGGAAAGTGGCAGATAAATTAGTATGAGCAGCAGGCTGACATGCTTACACGTTCCAGCTAAGTACATAAAGGATAAGGTGTAATATGCTGTAAGTGATCGAGCTTGTATAGCTGACAGCTGAGAGATACACTAAGCACAATGAGCAGTGGTAAAAGTGTGATGACCAGGGCAGTGTAGGCGGTGATGCCTGTATGCCAAATGAGATATTTTAAAAATAATAAATTTTCATTGCCTATGACAGCGACGAAAGCAAAGAATTGTAAAAAAAAAAAATAATAATAATAATAATTTTAAAAAAATGAATTTTTAAACAGGGCAGAAGCTGAAAAAGAAACTAACTTATAATATAGTTTAGTACAGAAAGCAGAAGTTGAACAGCTATGTTCAGCTCCATCATTATGGACTTAGGAGATTATGTAGCATTATTTAAACAAAATGTCATTCAATAAATCTTTCTGATCAACCACGTGACTTGGTCCCACATAAGTCATCCAGGATTTGTCTCCTACCTTGGCTAATAGGGTTCAGGCACATGAGGAAGTGATCAACATGAGGTATACAGAGAGTGAAGGGGGAAGAGGAAAGAAATCACGACTGACAGAGGGGAATCCCAAGAAAACCTTGCTGATGTCTTCCCTTTCAGCCCTTGGCCAGCTTGGTTTACACCTAAACAGAACAGTCAAGGGAATAAAGGAAGCGTGAAAAGGAAAAGAATTCTAAAACTCCCCCTTGCATTAGGGAACTTATCCTCTATGAGTAGCATGAACAAGTGGACATGAATGTGTGTGTGGGCTGTTACGACATTACAAGTACAATAAAACAATTCTACCAACCTTCCTTAAACACATGTCGCTTTTTTTAAATCAGAGGCCTTCACATAACCGCACAGCACATAAGCTAATAATAAGCTTGTAATACCTACAATTTAAGTATAATCATGGGTCTCTTACATGAAACTGGCTTTTTTAAAACATTTTTTTAAATGCAATAAAATACTAATAATAGAAAGCAGAGAGGTTTTCTTTCTGATACAAATCTAACATCTATATTCCAACAAGGCCTGGTACAGTCCGTGTTTCGAGATATGACCTAGTTTGGGGCACTTTCTAGCATAACTTAGAACAAAACCTAGTTTCATTTAAGAACCTTCATATGAAGGTTTCTGATTTAAAAAAGTAATATATGTGAAATGGAAGGTTGGTAGAATTTTGTATTGTATATATTTTGGAATATTCTACCTGTTTTATTTAATGGGTTTTTTTTTTTAATTTATTTATTTATTTAACAGTTTTATATACCGACCTTCATAGTAAATAACCATATCGGATCGGTTTACAATTAACAAGAATAAAAAACTGGGGTAACTATTCAAGTAAACGAAAGATAAACAGTAAGTAGGAATGAGTCAAAGTTACAATCAACAGGGAAGAGAACTTGGAAGCTTGCAACAAGCTGGAAAGAAGATAAGGCAGGAAATAAATATGAAGTGATGCCATAGGGCGTACGGGTTAAAGCTTAATGGTGCTTTAACCTGGGAGAGTCAGAGTCCATTCGTGAGTATAATCATCATAACGGGTAAGCGTGAAGGACAACTAGTGATTGTCTGGTGGGTCGGTGAAGGCTTGGTGAAAGAGCCAGGTTTTAAGTCTTTTTCTAAAAGTTAACAGGCAAGGCTCCACTCTGAGACTTGAAGGGATGCTATTCCAGATAGATGGGCCAGCTATCGAAAAAGCTCTGTCTTTGGTCATCGAGAGGCGTGAAGCTTTAGTAGGGGGAAATTTCAGGGTGCCTTTGAGAGATGCCTTTGAGAGAGATGCCTTTCGATGACCAAACAAAACCTAGTTTCATTTAAGAACCTTCATATGAAGGTTTCTGATTTTAAAAAGCAATATATGTGAAATGGAAGGTTGGTAGAATTTTGTATTGTATATATTTTGGAATATTCTACCTGTTTTATTTAATGGGTTTTTTTTTAGTACAGTGTCCCTCGCTCCTCAAAGTATATGCAAATTTAATCATCAACAAATCCTTTGAAATGTATGCATTCAATAATAAAATTACATTGAAACTTTGCAAACTTTTTTCTAATCCTTTGGTCATTTAGACTGGCATACAGCTCGGGAGTGGGTGTACTAGTGTCAATGTGATCTTGTAGCAACAGTCTGTACAGTTTTATTAGAGGTCTTTAAGATCATGAGAGGTCTTGAACGAGTAGATGTGACTCGGTTATTTACACTTTCGAATAATAGAAGGACTAGGAGCATTCCATGAAGTTAGCAAGTAGCACATTTAAGACTAATCGGAGATAGTTCTTTTTCACTCAACACACAATAAAGCTCTGGAATTTATTGCCAGAGGATGTGGTTAGTGCAGTTAGTGTAGCCGGGTTCAAAAAAGGTTTGGATAAGTTCTTGGAGGAGAAGTCCATTAACGGCTATTAATCAAATTTACTTAGGGAATAGCCACTGCTATTAATTGCATCAGTGGCATGGGATCTTCTTAGTGTTTGGGTAATTGCCAGGTTCTTGTGGCCTGGTTTGGCCTCTGTTGGAAACAGGATGCTGGACTTGATGGACCCTTGGTCTGACCCAGCATGGCAATTTCTTATGTTCTTATTTATTTAGTAACTTTTCTATACCGTCATTAAGTAATTTTACCATCATAGTGGTTTATATCAAGGCACATACAATCACATTAAATATCTAAAATAAGAGCATTTTATGTCACATTGGAATACAGCTATCTTGTCCCTCCCCCCATCCCCATATAACCCTCCCCACTACCACTTAGTTTCCGTTTGACAGCTACCCTGCTAATCTCCCAGCCGCATTGGCCTGCCAATGCCCTACTGATTATCGGTTCCCACAGACCCTCTGCTGCCAGGTTGATCTCCTGGTCCGTGCAGGATCCGGGCTGAGACAGACTCTCCAATCTTCCAGCCTGCATGGTTGCTGCTGATTATCCAGGAGATCCACTCCAAAAAGACTTCTTTCCCACGGATCCCCTGTGATAGCCTTGCAGACCACAGAGTTGGGAACCACTGGTCTAGAGCTGTACAAGAAGCTACCTTGGTAACACAAATTCAATGTATATATCTATATAAAAATCCATTACACTGGGCAACAAATTTTCACAAAAGTCATGTTACGGAAATGAAATTAGTCAATTCTTATAAATTTCCATGTGCTAAACACGAATGTGACTGTGAAAATGCAAAATTGGCTCTAGTTTTTTTGTAATATGCAATAATATAATTACATCTTGAACTGTATGCCAATAGTAGGAGACCTACGGTTAATACCATTTGAAAAATGAAGTCATAGACTAGGTCTTAGATTTCTTTGCTTGTCTCTTGTACACCTGTTCGGGAGCATCTCTGCGGAGTGTCCAGCAGTAGTCAGCCAGCATGAATATTTCAAATGCTCACCCTTTCTGACTGGGCTTCATATAGTACACTGCTGACGTCAGCTTACTCAGTAGCAGCATGGCAGTAGAACTGCATTGCATCAGAAAATGATGTAATAAACTCTGGATGATGTGTGCATGATGGTATTATGCAATATGATGCAATATTACATCATTCTAGGCTTATTTACAGTCCTACTGGATAAATTTACATGACTAAACATAGAAAGTGAACTATATTAAATATCTTCAAAACAAGAGCCAATAAAAACTTTTCATGGTCATATTCATGTTCAGCACATCAAGATACTACAGAGTAGGACCTTTTTAGGTCAGTAACACTTTCATTGCTGCCCAGTGTTATTTACCAAAAAGTAATTCATACTACTGTTTCTCCATATGCATAATGTAGACAGACAGACAAATAGACTGATAAAATCCAAAATCCCTTTGCTTGCAATTTCCAAAGGGCTTTTTCTCTCAGAATCCACTGAAGCTCAAAAATGATTGTATGGCAAATACAGTTCATAGTCTGAGTAATGATCTCTTCCACAAAGAGTTCTATTATTAGCCAAGATAACAGACTGTGGAACCAAATTATTGTTTCCATTACTATTTTGGGTTCATAATACATCATCAGTAGCAACAGAAGCATATGGAAGTTCATGTTGGTCCTCTGATCATGCACCATTAGTCCAGCCTTGCAAGGGCTCTGAATGTGCGTTGCTCTTGCCTCAGGTCCTGATGAAAAAACTATGTCACCCAGTGTGCTGTGTGTTCATGACTCATCTCTCTTCAAGGTCTCTGCTGTTTCCCTTTACCTACCAGATTCTAAGCATAGCGCTGGCAGTGAAGAGCAAAAGGGAACAGCCATACATCATTTTGGATAAGTTTGATAATGTCCACCAGTAACTTCCACTTGCTCATTTCTCAAGTCTCTGCACATAACTGATCTATCCTCACTGCACTAATAAATACTATCATCAGACCTGAGGAAGGGAATGTTGATTCTCAAAAACTAGTCAAGAAATGTATTAAGTTGGTCCAACAAAAAGATATCACCTCATTTTTTTTGTTCATCAATTTTTTTCTCTGCATTCAAAGTGAACACAATAATCATACTAATTTATTAGTCTCTTAAAACCAAATTTCCTCTATTTTCCGCATCATTCACATCTTATTATGCTCTCTTATTTCCCCATGGCCAGCGTTTCTGGCATGCAGTCACTAAAGGAAATTTTCTTTTGTCACTACCACAGATGAAGCAGTCAGCTAAACTTAACTGAGTATCTGTATTTAAGAACTTGGTTTTGGCATTTAAAGTTTTAAATGACATAGGTTCTCCTTCTTTAAAGGAAACTCTGGACTGGAATGTCCCAAAAAGAAATTTATGTTCAACAGGGGAACGATTTTTCCAACTTCCTCCAGTAAGAAATTTCAAGCATTTACGCTTGGGTCACAGGTCATTTGTAAATGCCATCCCAAATATATGGAATACTCTTCCAAAGGAGGTTAGGGAAGAAATCAATTTGTTAAAATTCAGAAAAAAAAAAACTAAAAACCTGGTTTATATCTTTAAATTCTAAGACGTATTCGTCATAAAGAGGAGAGAAGTGCTTTACTTAGTTTATTAGGAAATATTGTCTTGATCAGGAAAGATTTTTAAACTTGCTGCGTACTATGTATGTTTTTGTTTGAAGTGTGCGTGCGGTTTTTTGGTATTTAATGTTATGATTATTACCATTGTATTTTTGTTTATTTTGTACATCGCTTTGGGCGCTAAAATTTTATCTGGAAAGCGATTCATAAATGCAGATAAAATAAATAAATGTATTTTAGAGGAGTTGTTAATGCAGCTATCAATAAGAGCAGGTTGGCTGCAGTCTGAGGTCACAAAATAATTATGAGAACACCTGCTGTTTGGTATCTACTTTAACAGCTTCCTATTTTCCCTCAGGGCCACTGCTAGCTATTTTTCTGCCCTGCGTGAACAATTATTGTGCTGCCTCCCCCACCCCCCCCCCCCCCCCACACACTTCATTCAGTCTCTGTCTCAGGACTGCCAAAAAAAAAAAAGCCCCACTCCTTCCAGTGACCTAAACTTTAAAACTGTCACCCCTCTACCCTCCAGGTCTTCACCCCCTCCCCGGAACCCATTTCTGGTGCAAGAGTATTAGGTGCCCTTGGCAAATCTTATACCCTTGCACACCCCCCCCCCCCCCTGCTCTCTCTCCATGTACACAGTTAAAAATTATGCATTTATAACAACAGATTTTACATGAAAAAGAATATTCAAAGTGCAATATTCTGAGGTAGAAAAGTATCACAAGTATTTGCATGCGTTTCTTTGGTGCAAACCAGAAAACCCTACAAGAGACACTTGGAGCCTATGACATTAGGGCTACTGTAATGAGTATTAGGTGTGGGCTTGACCCTCAAAAGGTCATGAGTAAATTACAATTAAAATGTAATAAAACTACCACACCAAACAGCACAAACTGCCAGCACTTAAAAAAGTAACAACCCTGCCTATGAAAAGGCAAATATTACACCAAGCCCTAAAACACCAATAGGCCTCCTACTAAGAAAACAGAAGAAACCAGGCTGCTATAGACTCCTGCACGCTAGCAGAATACCTCTCCTCAGTCACACATGCAGAACATAGGCAGACCCTCACCAAATACAGAATAAAGAGATAGCAAATGTTGCTTACCTGATGTAACAGGTGTTCTCACAGGACAGCAGGATGTTAGTCCTCACAAATGGGTGACCGAGGATGGAGCCCAACCACGGAAAACTTCTGTCAAAGTTTCTGGAACTTTGACTGGCCCCTACTGGGCATGCCCAGCACAGCACCAACCCTGCAGCCAGCAGGGGTCCCCCTTCAGTCTTGTTTCAAAGCTACAGGCAGTGCCGAAAAATAAAATAAGAAAACGAACCCAACACCGCAGGGCGGCGGGCGGGTTTCGTGAGGACTAACATCCTGCTGTCCTGTGAGAACACCTGTTACATCAGGTAAGCAACATTTGCTTTCTCACAGGACAAGCAGGATGGTTGTCCTCACAAATGGGTGAGTACCGAGCTGAGGATGTCCGAACGTGCACCAAAAGTACCCAACGGCATGCAACAGGCACAACAACTGGGGCGGAATTTGGTAGAGGACATCCGCACCCCACCGGGTAGGCGGAAGGGTGTTGGTACGTCAGGTTGGAAAAAGGTTACGCAAGACAGATTGGCCGAAGATGGAATCCTGTCTTCCAGCTTTGTCCAAACAGTAGTGGGCTGCAAATGTATGGAGAGAACTCCAGGTAGCAGCCTTGCAGATGTCAGGAAGCGGCACCGATCGAAGGTGAGCTACTGAAGTCGCCATGGCCCTCACAGAGTGTGCCTTAACACGGTCTTGAAAGGGAATGCCAGCTTGCTGATAGCAGAAAGAGATGCAGTCCACCAACCAGGAGGAAAGAGCCTGCTTACCCACAGGTTGCCCTAACTTGTTAGGATGGAAAGAGACAAATAATTGAGTACTCTTTCTGTGGGCAACTGTACGGTCTAGATAGAAAGCTAGAGCACGTTTACAGTCGAGGGTATGCAGAGTCTGTTCTCCGGAGTTGGAGTGGGGCCTGGGAAAGAAAATAGGTAGTATGATGGATTGATTAATATGAAACTCCGAAACTACCTTAGGTAAGAATTTAGGGTGAGTGCGGAGTATTGCCCGGTCCTGCAGGAGTTTAGTGTAAGGCGGGTAGGTAACTAGGGCCTGTAACTCACTAACCCTGCGAGCTGAAGTGATAGCTAAAAGGAAAATCACTTTCCATGTGAGATATTTAAGGTCACAGGAGTGAAGAGGTTCGAAGGGTGGCTTCATAAGGCGACCAAGAACCAGATTAAGGTCCCAAGATGGGGCCGGAGGACGTAAAGGTGGCTTCAAATGGAGCAAGCCTTTAAGAAAGCGTGTTACAAGGGGTTGTACTGAAATAGGGACACCCCTGATACCTTAATGGAAGGCGGCTACCGCACTGACATGCATTCTAATAGAAGAGGTCTTCAGACCTGATTCTGACAAATGCCAAAGATAGTCCAAAAATTTAGGAATTGGACAGGAAAGGGGATCAAGGGACTGAGAAGTGCACCATGATGTGTACCTTTTCCATTTATAGGAGTAAGATTTTCTTGTGGAAGGCTTTCGTGAAGCGATGAGGACACGAGAAACTGAATCCGATAGGTTAAGTGGTTGAAGGACTAACCTTTCAACATCCATGCCGTCAGGGACAAGGCTTGGAGATTGGGATGGAGGAGGCATCCGTCGTTTTGAGTGATCAGATGCGGGTCCTTTCCCAAGGGAATGTGCCTGCGGATGGAGAGATCCTGGAGTATGGGAAACCACACTTGGCATGGCCAGTGAGGTGCGATCAGGATCATGGTTCCCTTGTCCTGACGTAGCTTCACAAGAGTCTTCGACAGAAGAGGAAGTGGAGGGAATGCATAAAGCAGACCGGTTGACCACGGGAGGGAGAATGCATCCCTGGGCCGAGAGTGCGGAGTTCGAATGAGAGAGCAGTAATTGGCCACTTTGTGGTTCTGAGGGGACGCAAAGAGGTCTATGTGGGGATAACCCCATTTCTGGAAGAGAGAGGTCGCTACCAAGGGATTGAGTGAACACTCGTGTGGTTGGAAGACACGGCTCAGCCGGTCTGCCAAGACATTTTCTACTCCCGGCAAGTAGGTGGCCCTGAGGTACATCGAACGGGAGAGGGCTTCTGCCCAAATCTGCGCAGTTTCCTGACAAAGAAGGAAGGAGCCTGTGCCTCCCTGCTTGTTGATGTACCACATGGTCACCTGATTTGATAAGCAATCTTGAAAAGCCCAGAGAGCATATCGGATTGCCCGAAGCTCCAGGAAATTTATTTGGTGTTTGGCTTCCTCTAGAGACCAGAATCCTTGAGTTTGTAAATTGTTTACGTGGGCTCCCCAGCCGACATTGGAAGCGTCGGTGGTGAGGATTATTTGAGGATCTGGTGGATGAAAGGGCAAGCCTTGGAGAAGGTTGGATTGATTTGTCCACCAGGCAAGAGACAGACGGAGAACATTGGTGATGCGAACAATGGTCGACAGAGGCTGTGTGGCTTGGATCCATTGTGATTTTCAGAGTCCACTGCATGACTCATGGCAAGACAGGCCATTGGAGTCACATAAACTGAAGAGGCCATGTGTCCCAGTAGAATGAGGAATTGGCGAGCTGTTGCTGTGGGTTGAGACTGCAACTGGCAAGCTAGGGACACCAGGGTTTTGGACACGTTGATGAGGAAGGAAGGCTTTTTCCTGTAAGGTGTCCAAGTCTGCTCCAATGAAGGATAAGGTTTGAGATGGGAGTAAGTAGGATTTCTCGTAGTTGACAAGAAATCCCAGAGAACTTAGAGTTCGAATTGTCAGGGTCAGGGAAGACCGAGCGATTTGCTGGGTTGGGGCCCTGATCAACCAATCATCCAAGTAGGGGTAGACATGGACGCCTTCCTTCCTGAGGAACGCCGCAACCACTACGAGACATTTGGTGAAAACTCGCGGTGCGGATGCTAGACCAAATGGGAGCACTCAGTATTGATAGTGGTTTTGGCCTACTAGAAATCTGAGGTATTTGCGATGAGATTGAGTTATCGCAATGTGGGTATAAGCGTCCTTGAGGTCTAGAGAGCAGAGCCAGTCCTCTCTTTGCAGCAGAGGGAGAAGCGAGCCCAGGGTTACCATCTTGAACTTTTCTCTTTGAAGGTACTTGTTGAGGGCCCGCAGGTCCAGTATTGGTCGAAGTCCTCCTGACTTTTTGGGGATCAGAAAGTACCTGGAATAGAACCCTAGTCCTTGTTGGGACAGAGGAACGGGTTCTATAGCGTTGGACTGGAAGAGAAGAGAAACTTCCTGCTCTAGAAGAACAGAGTGGTCGGTAAGTCTCCACGCTTGCAGAGGTGGAGAGTCTGCAGGAAGAGTTAGAAAGTTTAGATAGTAACCCTGTGCAATAATCGCTAGCACCCAATGATCTGTGGTGATGTGATGCCATTTTTCTGTAAAGTGGCTTAGTCAACCTCCTACAGGTATGTTTGGTAGAGGGATTAGGCATCTGCTCTCTAATTGAAAGTCAAAACCCCGACGCAGGGCCTGGTTGCGGAGCTGGTGTGGGTTTTTGCTTTCGAGGTTGACGAGGCTGAGGCTTTTGATACGGCCTCGTTGACCTGGACTTGATGTGTGGGGGATAATACTTCCGTGGACGGAAGAATGACTTTTTAGGTTCCTTCTTAAACGGTTTTTTAGGAGGGAAGTCTGAAGGAATCGATGAGAGCTGTTTAAGGGTCTCATGATGATCCTTTAATTCAGCAACTATTTGTTGAATTTGCTCGCCAAACAGATTATCCCCTAAACAGGGCAGGTCGGAGAGCCTGTCCTGAACCTCCGGGCGAAGGTCAGAAGACTTTAGCCAAGCCCAACGTCTTGCTAAGATTTCTGTAGCAGACAATCTAGTGGAAGCATCGAAGATGTCAAAAGATCTTCGTATCTCATGCTTTCCAGCTTCAAAACCTTTAAGTACAAGGGTTTGAAGGTGTTGTTGGAATTGTTCTGGTAAGGTATCTGAAAATTCTTGTATCTGCTTAAAAATGACCCTGTTGTATTGGGTCATATACAGCTGATAAGAAGCTATTTTAGAAATAAGCATGGCCCCTTGGTAAACTTTTCTGCCTATACTATCTAGGAACTTGTTCTCCTTAGTAGGAGGTATGGATGAGTATGGCTTCATTCTTTTAGCTTTCTTTTGTGCTGACTCTACCACAACAGAGTGGTGGTCTAGCTGAGGTTTTTGAAAGCCAGGTGCTGACTGTACGAGGTAAGTAGAGTCCGCTTTTTTGTTTACTGGAGCAACAGATCCAGGAGTTTCCCAATTCTTTTTTAGAAGGTCCAGAAAAACCTGATGAATTGGAATGGAAGTGATGACTTTTGGGGCATCTATAAATTGGAGTAACTCCATCATTTGGTACCTGTCATCTTGCTCTGACTGAAGCTGAAAAGGGACCAGGTCTGACATTTCCTTCACAAAATTGGTGAAAGAGAGGTCCTCGGGAGGAGAACGCTTTCTGCTTTCAGCAGGAGAGGGTGGTGAAGGTAACTCATCGGTATCCGTAGAAGAATCATCACCCCAGGTGTCATAAGGATCAGGTTGCTGACCTGTAGGACCTCGAGGGGGTTGGATACCTGAAGGCCCTGGCTGAGGCTCCGAGAATCCCGAAGGAACCACGGGGGCATCGAAAATACCCTTGGAGGCATCGGTGCCGGCATCGAAGGCATCGATGGAGCCGATGTGCGTATCACCCCGGAGGAATGTATCGGTGGCGAGGGACGACACGGCACCGATGGAACTACTCCCGAAGGAGGAATTCGATACGGTGTTTCCGCATCCGATGAAGTTGGCATCGGGGAGCGCACCGGTGCTGTCGGTGACCCGGGCATCACCGGAAGGGCAGTCATGAGCGCTTCCATCCGAGCGAGCAGCGGTGCCAGCGCTGCTGGAATCGGGTCGATGACTGGTTCCACTCTCGGTGGCGGAGTCGGTGCCGAAGGAGTCTGGAACCGTTGCATCACCTTGTCGATGGCCTCCTGGACCAGCCGGTCCAGTTCTTCCCGGAGACCTGGGGTAACAATACCCGGCTCCGCGGAAGAGGGAGGCTGAGGCTGAGCCGGAGGGACCACCGTCACTGGTGGAATCGCGGCTCCCAAACCCCGATGGGGTGAGGGTTGCCTCAATGTCTCAGAAACAGAAGTGGACGATGCCGCTTCTGATCGAGACTTCTTCGGTGGAGGCTCGGACGGTACCGAGGTCGATGACTTCGATTCCTCGAGGGTCCAAGACTTGCGATGTCTATGACGATGCTTCTCCCTCCGATCCCCACGATCCTCGGGGGAAGGGACGGGAGTCGATGGCCATGGAGACGTCGATGGCAGACGGTCACCGAGAGGTTGCCGACGATGGAAGGACTTCGACGGTGCCGGTTCCGAGGACGTCGATGCGATGGATGGCGGAGTGTGAGCATGGAAAAGGAGTCCCATCTTCTCCATTCTGGCTTTGCGACCTTTTGGTGTCATAAGGGCACATTTGGTGCAAGTCAGGACATCATGCTCACTCCCTAAGCACAATACACAGACTCTGTGAGGGTCTGTGATAGACATGGTGCGCGTACAATCTGGGCACCGACGGAACCCCGACGCCATGGCCATTGAGCAAAAATTTAGCCGCGGGACGGTCGACGGCCAGCAGGCCGCGAAGGCAAAACTCAACGGTAATCGGCAAAAAATGGCGAAAAACTTACCGAAACACCGAGGGCTAAATTTAGATAGAGGGGGGACCCCTGTGGGGCGTATTTTACTTCAAAGAATTTCAAGAAGAATTTCCTGTCAGGAATGTGGAAAGAGCTCCTTAACCGCGTGGCTACTGCTGCGTGGAAAAAAGAAGACTGAAGGGGGACCCCTGCTGGCTGCAGGGTTGGTGCCGTGCTGGGCATGCCCAGTAGGGGCCAATCAAAGTTCCAGAAACTTTGACAGAAGTTTTCCGTGGTTGGGCTCCATCCTCGACGTCACCCATTTGTGAGGACAACCATCCTGCTTGTCCTGTGAGAACATAAAAGTATAAATAAAACATGCAGGCAAAAACTGAATAGGAAAACCACAAGTCAGACTTTATTCAGTGGAACAACAGAAACCACCACCAATCCTCAGTCATTAAACAATAAAAGCAAGAAATATAATACATTAATCATAATAGTATAAACATACTAATAAAAAAAAAAAAAATTCAAAACAGCTGGTGAATGGAAGATCCAATAATTAAAAACTCAAACCATTTGTTTTAAATTTCTCAATCACCAATAAAATATTTCAAAACAGCAGACACATCAAACAGCATCCAAAAATTAAACTAAGGATAAAATAATTCACGCTCTCCATACCTGGAAACCTTTGATTTCCATTCACTCAGAGTGTCGTGGATTAACGAGAGAGGGATGCATAAACTTTCTCCTCGCTCTCTCATAGATATATATCTACATATACACACATACATACATATGCTCTCTCCCTCATACACGCAAATGCTCCCTCATATACACATGCTCGCCCTCGCACACATTCTCTCACACTCGCATATGCTCCCTTCTACATATACATGTTCACACACATTCCCTCTTACATACTCACACACAAAGATCTCTCTCTCACATAAACATGCTCAAACACACACACACAAACACACACACAAAGAGAACACCCTATGCCTCAATTTTCCTAATATAAAATTAAGAATTTACCTCAAAAAAAAAAAAAAAAAAAAAAAAGTACTACTATTTAGACCTCTTATTCCATCATCCCTAGAGCTGCATCTGTCTCAGCGCTCCCTCTCTCACACACACCTCCTCTCAAACACACATGCTCATAAACCCATGCACACATGCCAAGACACCCCCCCGCTCACACTCACACACACACACACACTTACACCAAGGCTTCTCCAAGCAGCCCCGGCCTTCCACCTCTACTGCGGGTCAGGTTGGGAACTGCCTCATGGCTTTTTTTTTTTCCTTTCTGGTTGTCTAGTGGTTTGGGAACCACATGGTCCTGCAGGCTGCAGCTCCTCATTTTCGCCACGCAGCCCTGAAAGTCATCTTGGCTGCACGGCCCTGCAGCTACTCAGATTCTTTGCTGACCAGCAGGTTGGGAACCGCCACACTGTCAGCGGGCCTGCAACTCTCTTATCTTTGCTGCACAGCGGGTTGCACAATTTTGATCACTTTTGACAGGATTGGGGGGCCATAGTCATACAATCTAAAGCCGCAATTTTTATACTTTGGCTGTCGAAGCCACTTTGAGTGACAGTCCCTGGGTGAATGAGAGGTTAGGTTTGACCCAGATAACATTTTACCATTTTTGCTGCTTTTTTTTTTTCAGGGGGGGAGGGGGGGGTTAGCTGGCCCTTTAAGGTAATGGTGGCCCTGTGATTTGGGGACTACCATCACAGAGTAAAGGGTAAGGCTGCATGGATGTGCCGCGAGACAAAACAACGCGACAATACAGCTGCGATATTTTTTGAGGGAGGGTCCCACTATTGCAGCTACACTGTCTTATGACATTGGGCCCTTCCCGTGAAAAGAAACTGCGGCTTAGTGAATCTAGGCCTTAGCTGGGATATTCAGCAGCATGGGCACGCCACTGAATATACCCAGCTAACTTTAGGACTGCTCTTCGGCTGTCTTAAATTTATCTAGCTATGTTAGCCAGAAAACACTGAAAATTGGTGTTTATTTGCCTAATTTAGCCACATAACCAGATAATTCAAGGGCGGAGCTAGTTAACTTTTTTTTTTCATTATCATTTTCAAACATATACAATAGAAGAAGAGTCTTACACAGAAAAACTCAATTGCTTAGGATCATAAAGATATATCTAACATTAGAAAATTTAACCAAACATTTATAGGGGTAACCAAAAAAAAAAAAATCACCCCCCTCCCCAGATCTTTAACCTCCTGTTGCACCTGGAAAAAATTTCCTCCTATTCTGCATCTGCTTGCATAAATCTGGAAATCACCATTTCTTTTCACCCATAAATAGGACATATTTTTGACTAATCTCATAAGAGGCTTTATCAGACTGAAGCACAAAAAAAAAATCAACAATGTATAGATACAATTCCTTCAACCTTTCTCTTAAATGGAAAATACCATGACGTTACCTGGTACTACGATCATATAGTATAACCCAGGGACACAGGATAAGTGCTGGACTGGTAGCAACTGTGTTCAAGATATTAAGATCATAAGAAGTTGCCAAACCGGGTCAAACCAAGGGTCCATTCAAGCCTAGCATCCTGTTTCCAGCAGAGGCCAATCCAGTTTACAAGTACCTGGCAAGTACCCAAAACATTAAGTAGATCCCATGCTTCTAATGCCAGTAATAGTGGCTATTACCTAAGGCAACTTGATTAATAGCAATTAATGGACTTCTCCAAGAACTTATCCAAACCTTTTTTAAACCCAGCTACACTAACTGCACTAACCACATCCTCTGTCAACAAATTCCAGAGCTTAATTGTGCATTGGATAAAAAATAATTTTCTCCGAATAGTTTTAAATGTGCTACTTGCTAACTTCATGGAGTGTTCCCTAGTCCTTCTATTATCAGAAAGAGCAAATAACCGATTCACATTTACCCATTCTATTTTATTTATTTGTTTTTATATACCGACATTCGTAGGAAACATCACATCGGTTTACAGTAGATATCAAATGCACAATTAAAATACTTTAAATTACTAAGTCCAGGAACTTGAACTATAGAGTTAAGAGAATGCTTGTTGAAAGAGCCAAGTTTTGACTCCTTTCTTAAATATTCTAGTGTTAGGTTCAAGTCTTACGTTTTGCGGTAAGGAGTTCCATAATTGTGGCCCTGCAATGGACAGAGCTTTCTCTCTTTCTAGGCCTCTTATGATTTTATAGACCTCTATCATATGCCCTCTCAGTCATCTCTTCTCCAAGCTGAACAGCCCTAACCTCTTTAGCCTTTCCTCATAGGGGAGCCATTTCATCCCCTTTATCATTTTGGTCATTCTTCTCTGTACATTCTCTAGTGAGACTATCTTTTTTGAGATGCAGCGACCAGAATTGTACAAAGTACTCAAGATGTGGTCTCACCATGGAGCGATACAGAGGCATTACGACATCCTCCATTTCATTCACCATTCCCTTCCTAATAATTCCTAATAGTTACTGTTGCGTTTGTGCCTGTTCTCGCCCTTGCTCCACCCTCTCTACCTTAGTGGCGACTCCCTTCGGGTCTGACAGACAGATGCTGCCGCGGCTTCTCCTCGCCATTCTTCCTGGAATCCTCGGGCTGGCCTGACGCCGCGGATCCGCTATGTTCCTGATGACGTATGGGGGCGCGCGCTCCAGAGTTTGTACCGGCAAGGGAGCGAACCTCGGGGGCGTCCCCCCATAGTGACATCATCCGCTTCCACCTTAAAAGGTCGTTGTTTGCAACTACGAATCAAGTTAGCAAGGGGAATTCTTTCTCCGCTGCTCTGCCTCCACAACCTTACCTAGGGGTACCCGCTCCTCGGGGGCCCCGCTCTCTCTTCTTGATTTCAGATTGCTAAAACGGGAACCGGTACTCGCTCCACGAGGGCCTACGTCCCTGAATGCTCAGAAGACTCCTTACTACCTGGAAGCGATCGCAGACGTGAACACAGGGAGTTCTACAGATAGGAACCGGTACTCGCTCTACGAGGGCCTATGTTCCTAATCGCCGAAGACTCCCTTCTGTCTAAGACGTTATCGCAGGTACGGAGATCGTGAGTCATTACTGCAGATTGCAGATAGGAACAGGTACTCGCTCCAAGAGGGCCCATGCTCCTAAATCCCTTCTCAACTCTCTTCTATATCAGAAGCTATTATATACCTATATCTTGTGCATTACTATTATAGATTGCAGATAGGAACCGGTACTCGCTCCATGAGGGCCTATGTTCCTAAAACCCTCCAGACTCTCTTCTATTCCATAAGCCATCTCATACACAGCTATTGTAAGTTCTCATTCCAGACTGCATATAGGAACCAGCACTCGCATATGGCTCCTGTTCCTGAATATACTGAAGACTCTCTGTTGCATAGAAGCCATTACAGATATCTACAATTGTGAGTGTATCATCTACTACTGGTTATGTATCCAGCATACCCTGTCTACTCACTACCTATAGTCTCTCTCTACAGCTCAGCAACCCAGAGATCGCAATTCCAGTATCTGAGGGACTTCAGCTCTGCCGGGCACATCAGCTCACTACTGCCACCTCTGGTGGTTGTACTTCCTGCCTAATAAAGAACTATCTGTGTTTGTCTCCATACTCCAGCCTAGCCGGTGGGTCCCTCTCAGGATATTCTCCTGGGGGCGCTGTCATCTGCCATCGGCCCAGGGATTCACCAGTTTACCTAGTGTTCATTCCTTACACTACTAGAGCGGTATTACACGACTGACACTCCGTGGGAAGCCAACCCACCACAGATCATTAACTCTGCCTATGGAGTATTATAATTGTTAGCTCTTCCCCTTGGCAGGGTTATCCATAACAGATTGCTAACTCCCTGGCGGACTTATAACAGATTGCTACTCCTAGCAGCAAGGATTGATAACAGATTGTTAACTCCTCCCTCTCCAGGAGGAGATCCATAACAGACTGCTAACTCCTCCCCCTACAGGAGGAGCACGATAACAGATTGGTAACTCAGAGCAGCAGATTTATAACAGATTGCCAACTCCTCCCCTCTGGAGGAGCAAATCTACAACAGTTAGTTTGCTTTTTTGACTGCCAGAGCACACTGAGCTGACGATGTCAATGTATTATCCACTATGAAGCCTAGATCTCTTTCCTTGGTGGTAGCTCCTAATATGGAACCTAATATTTTGTAACTATAGCATGGGTTATTTTTCCCTACATGCATCACCTTACACTTGTCCACATTAAATTTCATCTGCCATTCGGATGCCCCATCTTCCAGTCTCACTAGGTTCTCCTGCAATTTATCACAATCCACTTGTGATTTAACTACTCTGAATAATTTTTATCATCTGCAAATCTGATTATCTCACTCATCGTATTCCTTTCCAGATCATTTATAAATATATTGAAAAGCACCGTCCAAGTACAAATTCCCAAGGCACTCCACTGTTTACCCTTTTCCACTGAGAATATTGACCATTTAATTCTATTCTCTGTTTACAAACTGGTTAAAAGACAGTAATCTACAAAAGGAAATTGCCTTGTGGAAAAAGATAGATTTAAGTATTGGGATCACCACTAGCAGAATTAAACGTTTTTACCAGGGGATCCTGCTTGGATGAAAACCCTTTTCTTATCTCCTTTTTCTACCCTTCTTGCCTTATGGACAAAAAGTTTATTTGATTTCAGAGATGTGTTTTCTTTTTACTCCAGAACTTTATTAACCAATAATTAATGCAGCACAGCATGCACTAGAATAAAACCAGACAATATGTAGTAAAAAATATTTTCTTTTATTTCAGATAAAGAAAAATATTAACCTTAAAATCTTTAAATGATTCTAAGAAACATTTCTATGTTCAAACCTTATTTTTTATCAGACTATACCCTACAATCAGTGTGAAAACCATTAATATGGTGACAGATAATATTAATATTAGATATATATCAACTAATGACATTTTTATTTAACTAATGCATTTCTAATACATATGCCAATTTAGAAACAATTATTCAACTCCAAACATCAAAGGAACCCATTGATATGTGGTTTGAGTGCGGTCGCTATTTGTGGAGCAACCACTCTGTGGCTGTCCTGTCTTAATAGCTCTACAGAGTGGTTGCTCCACAAATAGCGACCGCACACAAACCACATATCAAGGTATTCCCTTAACGTTTGGAGTTGAAGAGTTGTTGAACAAAGGGAACGAGGTTGGTTGTTGATTAATTTAGAATCAAAAGTAATTAGTTTAATATAGGTTCTCATATGCTAAAAATGAAAATAATATCTACCAGATATTTGAAGTGGTCCCGCTCTTTGTCTCTCTCTGCTTTTCACGTATCAGGAAAAAGCCAAAGTCACAATTGTCCCTTCCTTTGTCTGCTTCCCTTTTTATAATCCTAAAATCCTTTAATCTGTGGCAACTGTATTATTTCTGTCAATACTTCAATATTTAGCCTTTGAAGAAAATAGTTTGAAGCCTTGAAAAGGTTCAAACAATTTAATTAATATCAGGATATGGAAAATAAAAATATAGTTTTCCTGCCTGATTAAAGTGTTGTCTGTTTTCCTTTCCTTTATGCAATGCCAAGCTGTGCCAGATGAAAAACACTTTCTTCTAACAGTTCAGAGATAAGAGGTTGAGTATTCCTTTCTATCTTAGGAAGCTTCATTTGCATTATTTAATTAAAGGAACTGGACTTTTACATGCCTGAGCAACCAAATGGTTGAGGCTGCCCAAGGCCATAAAATTCAAACCTTGAACATTCCTTTCCCACTACAGATAAGGATTTAGCTTTAAAGCAGCTTTTTTTCAAGGTCTGGAAGGGGGAGGGGGGGCTGGAATGTATCCAGCAGAGGCTTTACTAATGCTATGGTTTCTGAAAACAAAAAAAGGCATATGGGTATTAATGGTTACGTTTCTCTTATGGCCTATTGATTACTGACTACACTGAATATAGGTAATTATCAATAAACACAAAATAATAAAATATTTTCTGACAGCCTGACTTTTTAGTTTTCTTAGAAGCCTCTCATGAGGTACTTTGTCAAACAGCAAAAGGTGTGATAAGTGGCATGGACGTGAGCCCTTGGTACTGTGGAATAGTTGTCACTGCCTCATAGGCAAACCTACACTGACAGCTGGTGAATGCGCCCTGAAGCAGGACAGGCTGGAGCTTCACCTATACCAGCCACCTCCTCCGCAGGTTGAGTCCTTGGGTTCTGTTGGCCGGCAGGACTTAGGTGAGTCCCTAGGGCAGTAGAAAGAGCAAACGTCCAAAGGAATGCCGGGGTCAGGACAGGCAGCAGACTGGAGAAGCCAGAGACAGGCGGATTGTGTCCAATGCAAGAGGTCAGATCCAGGCTGCAGGCAATCGTGATCAGGTCCAATGCTAGATGTTAGATTAATGCAGCAGGCATTCATGGTCAGGTCCAATGCAAGGGGTCAATACCAGGAGATCAGGCCAAGGATGGCTGAAGACACATGACAAACACTGAACGAGACAGTCAAGGAGACTACGTTGGACAAGATGCTGGGCAAGACAGGGCTGGACGAGGCAGGATGAGCAAGCAAGGCTGGATGAGGCAGGCACAATCAGGAATGCAGGACAGTCAGAAGCAACATGCACTGCTACAAGGCAGAGAGCCCATTGCTGAGGCAAGGCTAGGTGCATGGCTGGGCCTTATATACCCATTTGCATGATGTTATCAGGAGGTGCCAATAGTCCGGATTCCCGCCACAAGCCCTTTAAGTGACTGTGCAGCGCACGCGTGCGCCTAGAGAGATCTCGTGGGGGAAGAGAGAAGGCAACAATGCTGGCAACGTCCTGCCGCATGAGAGGTATGCGGTGGCTTCTAGACTGTACCGACAGCCAGGGTGTCATGGGCGGGTACTGCACCCGGCAAACAAAGGACGGCTGGGCACCGTTTCCTTTCCTCATTTTGAGCAGAGCAATGCCAGAGACAGGCTGTTTCAGTTTAAACTCAGTGCTTGACTTATGCTGACAGAACACTGTGCTTCTGAAGAAAATCAGCAGCTGTAGGGTTAACTGCACTTTAAAAAAGGAAGAGAAACACTGACATCAGGTTGAGGATGGAGCTGCTTCCCTCTCCTGTCCAGCTCTGGTCTCATGCTAATGGCAGAAAACTCACTGCTGGGAAAAACAACCCTAGAGCCAGTTCGTCTTTTTCCTCCTTTGATAGACTGGGGCACACATTGATATCTTCCCCCTCGTTGGTTCATCCTGTCAGTCCTCAGGCAGCTCCATCCTCAACCTGTCAGAGTGTTTCTCTTCCTTTTTTAAAGTGCAATTAACCCTACAGCTGCTGGTTTTCTTTAGAAGCACAGCGTTCGGTCAGCATAAGGAGAGGGAAGCAGCTTTTGTTGCAGCTAAATAAAGAAAGATGGGGCTGCGGTCTCAAAAGGAACTAAGCAAGAGATTCGCCCCCACCCTCAGCAGGAGAGAGACTGTACATCCTGAGGAAAGAGGTCATTGATTTCCCCAACAGGAGCTGGTTAGCTTTCCCTCCAGGCTACTAGATTTGAACTAAGTAGACATACAGTTTACAAGAGACAGGCAGGGAAAAGAAAGTTTATTCTTTTATTCTCCCTATCACTTTACTACTGCCTCAGTCCAACCTAAGATGAACTCAGCCAGCTGAGTACTGCTTACTGCGCAAAGCTGGTTAGAAGAAAGCCTTGTGGCCAGGGACTTGCAGAGAATTTGGGGGCTCAAACCTGCTGTGGGCGTTTAGACATTTGAACAGCCCTGGGAGAGAGATATTTCACACCTTAAAGTACTTATTGGATTTTCCTACTGTCTGCTTTACATCAATCTCCAAGGGCCCCAGCAAGTAGTATCACTGGAGATAAAGGAGAAATTAGATATGTGAGTACTCAGGGTTAAACCAGTTTTATGCGGTGCAGTTGCTCTTCACATATTTAATTCAGAAATTATTTGTTGAATATAATTGCTTGTGGGGTTTGTTGTTAGTGTTGCATTGTGCCTTATTATTTGAAGCATAAACTGTCATATTTTTGAATTACAGTGCTGTCAGTTATATGTTATGTCATATTTGGTAATATTGCCTTTTCACCACCTTGTTTCCTGTTTTGCTCACAACTTACTAATAAAGAAGTATCTATTGTTTCCTGTGTAAGGTGATTCCATATTTTCTGTGGTGGTCATGGGAAATACAGGGTGTAAGAGGTCCTGGGAAGGAGCTGGGACCTGGGAATTTTATTTACTTATTTATAAGATCTATGAATCGCTTTCCAGGTTTTACATTAACATCTTCCACAGCGATGTTCAAAATATAAAAAGACAAAAAATAGGATTAAAACAAAATAAAATAAAACACCCCAATCATACAATAAAATAAATTATAAAAACATTTATCCCAACATAATAATTAGCAACTAAAATTGAAATTAACACATAACCCACTGCTAGACCCTTCTAAACCTTTATGATTTATAACTCAGAAATATCATCCAGGTCTTCAACTTACGGTAAAACCACAATAAATTAGACTCTTCCCTAGTCGATAAAGGGAATCCAGATTAATCTCTTCAAATGCTATCCGAAAAAGCCTGCAACCCCCATTTTGCCCCTCTACTATTGGTGCAGGTGGTATTCTTCTGTTTCAGCTTACCCTTTTCCCTTGGCAACAATATTTCTTGTATTATTTATTTAGGTGCTTATATATCGTCAGTCCAAAATAAGATCACAACGGTTTACAAAATCGGCATTCTGATACTGGGTCAACATTCTCATTCTGTGTCATTATTCATATTCTAGGTCAATATAACAAGCAAATATAAATTCTAGGTCATATTCATACATAATCTTGTTCATCGACACATCAACATCAAGTACAAGGTAACCAGGGAGCTTTGATGTAGGATTGTAACCTATGATTTCCATTTCATTATCCTTTGTGTTATACACAGTATGCACTTAACATCGCTCAATACATATTGCTCAATCTGCTAGCATAATCTAAGGTTCTGACTGGGATGTTATCAGCGTATTGAAATTTTATGTTAGCTCATAAGTGGGAACACAGAGGAGAGGATCACCTTGCTGGTGGCTGAAAGGAATCAGTAAGTTTTTGCTTGGGACATTGTCTTTTTTAAAAGTATTGGGGCAAAGTTAGCTATTTGGGAATATTATTTAGTGTGTTGTGCCTTTAATAGAAAGGCAGTGAATAAACAAGTTAGACTGTTTGTATTTTTAAATAGTAAGTCAATAAGGTAGCTAGTAAGCAGTAGGTAGTGTGTTTATTTTTAAAAGTCTGCAGAACTGAGTGTTCTGCAGACTTTTAAAGAACTGAGTGTTTGTATTTAATACTGAGTGTTTGTATTGAAAAAAAAAACCCCCACAAAAAAAACCCCCAAAAAGTAGCCAGAAGCTAGAAATAAGCTAGGAGCAGTGTATACCTAAGTAAAAAAGTTTAATAGTTCAGCTCAGTTACTCACCTTGGAAAGGTGTTGAGGTAGTGCGATTGGGTTTGAATAGGGACCAACATTTGTTAAATCAAGAGAGCAGTGAGTCAATCTGGCTGACTAACTGAGGTTAGACTGTTTATATTTAATTTTGGAGGTCTTGGGGGGCGTCAGGAGGGTGGGGGGGTTTTGTTAGATTTTTACTTTTTTTATTAAAGATTTGTCTGCGAGCCCTGGACCCCCGCTGGATCACCAGGGACTTTGGCAGGTCTTGGGGGGGGGGGGGGTTAGGAGGATGGGGGGGGTTGTAGTAAATTAATTTGGCAGGTCTTGGGGGCATCAGGAGAGTAGGGGGTTGTATGTAGTTAGTATGGCTCTCACGGAATTACATTTTAAAATATGTGGCATTCATGGCTCTCAGCCAAAAAGATTCCCGACCCCTGGTCTAGATGTATTCCACACATTAAGAAAGGTGGAAAGAAGGCAAAACGATTACCGGCATGGTTAAAAGGGGAGGAGAAAGAAGCTATTTTAGCCAAAAGATCTTCATTCAAAAATTGAAAGAAAGAATCCAACAGAAGAAAATAGGAGAAAGCATAAACATTGGCAAGTTAAATATAAAAACTTGATAAGACAGGCTAAGAGAGAATTTGAAAAGAAGTTGGCTGTAGAGGCAAAAACTCACAGTAAAAGCTTTTTTAAATATATCCGAAGCAGAAAGCCTGTGAGGGAGTCCGTTGGACCGTTAGATGATCGAGGGATTAAAGGGGCACTTAGAGAAGATAAGGCCATCGCAGAAAGATTAAATGATTTCTTTGCTTCAGTGTTTACGGAAGAGGATGTTGGGGAGGTACCCGTAATGGAGAAGGTTTTCATGGGTAATGATTCAGATGGACTGAATCAAATCACGGTGAACCTAGAAGATGTGGTAGGCCTGACTGACAAACTGAAGAGTTGTAAATCACTGGACCGGATGGTATACACCCCAGAGTTCTGAAGGAACTAAAAAATGAAATTTCAGACCTATTAGTAAAAATTTGTAACCTATCATTAAAATCATCCATTGTACCTGAAGACTGGAGGATAGCAAATGTAACCCCAATATTTAAAAAGGGCTCCAGGGGCGATCTGGGAAACTACAGACCGGTTAGCCTGACTTCAGTGCCAGGAAAAATAGTGGAAAGTGTTCTGAACATCAAACTCACAGAACATATAGAAAGACATGGTTTAATGGAACAAAGTCAGCATGGCTTTACCCAGGGCAAGTCTTGCCTCACAAATCTGCTTCACTTTTTTGAAGGAGTTAATAAACATATTTACTTGATTCTGTGAAGAAATTGTAATCATCTAATTATGATTGAAATTTAATAAAGATTAAATAAAAAAAAACATGTGGATAAAGGTGAACCGGTAGATGTAGTATACTTGGATTTTCAGAAGGCATTTGACAAAGTTCCTCATGAGAGGCTTCTAGGAAAAGTAAAAAGTCATGGGATAGGTAGCGATGTCCTTTCGTGGATTTCAAACTAGCTAAAAGACAGGAAACAGAGAGTAGGATTAAACGGACAATTTTCTCAGTGAAAGGGAGTGGACAGTGGAGTGCCTCAGGGATCTGTATTGGGACCCTTACTTTTCAATATATTTATAAATGATCTGGAAAGAAATACGACGAGTGAGAATCAAATTTGCAGATGACACAAAATTGTTCAGAGTAGTTAAATCACAAGCAGATTGAGATAAATTGCAGGAAGACCTTGTGAGACTGGAAAATGGGCATCCAAATGGCAGATGAAATTTAATGTGGAGAAGTGCTAGGCGATGCATATAGAGAAAAATAACCCATGCTATAATTACACAATGTTGGGTTCCATATTAGGTGCTACCCAAGAAACCCAAGAAAGAGATCTAGGCGTCACAGTGGATAACACATTAAAATCGTCGGTTCAGTGTGCTGCGGCAGTCAAAAAAGCAAACAGAATGTTGGGAATTATTAGAAAGGGAATGGTGAATAAAACGGAAAATGTCATAATGCCTCTGTATCGCTCCATGGTGAGACCGCAACTTGAATACTGTGTATAATTCTGGTCGCCGCATCTCAAAAAAGATATAATTGCGATGAAGAAGGTACAGAGAAGGGCTACCAAAATAATAAGGGGAATGGAACAGCTCCCCTATGAGGAAAGACTAAAGAGGTTAGGACTTTTCAGCTTGGAGAAGAGACAGCTGAGGGGGGATATGATAGAGATGTTTAAAATTATGAGAGGTCTAAAACGGGTAGATGTGAATCGGTTATTTACTCTTTTGGATAGTAGAAAGACTAGGGGGCACTCCATGAAGTTAGCATGGGGCACATTTAAAACTAATCACAGAAAGTTCTTTTTTACTCAACGCACAATTAAACTCTGGAATTTTTTACCAGAGGATGTGGTTAGTGCAGTTAGTATAGCTGTCTTTAAAAAAGGATTGGATAAGTTCTTGGAGGAGAAGTCCATTACCTGCTATTAAGTTCACTTAGAGAATAGCCACTGCCATTAGCATTGGTAACATGGAATAGACCAGGTTCTTATGGCCTGGATTGGCCACTGTTGGAAACAGGGGAATTAAAGATGTGGAGAAATGAGTTGATTTTTGCAGAAAATGCATTTAATTTTGTAGATTGTTTAAGAATGTTTAGTTTCATTTGCCCTGAAATGCAATCTGTAGCTTGACCAAAGTGACAGCAGAGAATGTATACCTCTTTATGGCTACCATTGAATTTATACAGAAACTAATAACATATGGTTTCTTTAAATGCTGGGTAAATAAATACTTGTATGTGAGTTAGATAAGGAAGGTGAATGGCTCTGATCAGGAAATAGAGACAGCAGCTCTCATGTCTATTTGTTGCAACCGTCGCGGCCTAACGGCTTCACTCCGCCTACCTTTCTTTTTCTGCAACTCCTCCTGCTCCCTGTGGATGTCTGGCTGCCGCGGTGTCTGCCCACCGTCCTCTGACTGGCTTGGGCACTGCCTCCCGCCATTCTCCTCAGGTATCTTAGGGTGCACGCACCGTGCGGCCCTCATTCTTATTTTCTCTATGGCGCAAACCTCAGGGGCGTCTCCCTGTGATGACGTCACGCTGCCCGGATATTTAAGCCTGTTTATTGCTAGCCTTTGAGTTAGCAAGGGAATTCCTACAGATGGGATTCGCTCTCCATACCCAGCTACTCTGCCTCCATCTTCTATTTGGACTCTTTGCTGTTAAGGAGGTACCCGCTCCTCGGGAGCCTCCCTGCGTCTTTCATGTCGCTATCAGGATCCGTAACTCGCTCCTCAAGGGCCCATGTTCCCTGACTCGCTGCCTGTGTCCATCTCCTCTTCTACTTGGAAGAATTTGCTACAGACCCCATCTGTGAGTACTACTACCATCTACTCCTCAGCTGTTTCCCTGGAACCAGGTACTCGCTCCTCGAGGGCCTGACTCCGTTCCAGCACCAGTGCCATTTTCTACGGAGAACTGCTGCATGAGTACTTGCCAACGAGTCTCTGTGCCCAGGGATCTGGTACTTGCTCCTCGAGGGCCAGCTCTCCCCATCTTGGGGCTTCTCCATACTAGGGACTCTGAATATCTCAGTGTACTCATTTTCTCAGTTCTTCTTCCTACAGCACTGCTACCGTAGAAGCTGCTGTCCCAGCATCCTGAGGAATACTAGCCCAGTCGGGCTCCATCTTCTACTCACTACCACCACCTCTGGTGGCTTCATAAACTGACTAATAAAAGATAAAATCTGTGTTTGTGTGTTCGGAGCTGAGCCTGACCTGTGGCTCCTCACGGGACTTCCCCCCGTGGGCATGGTCAGCAGCCACAGTGTCCAAGGGTCCACCCAAACCCTACAAACATAACACTATTTTCCTTGAATATAATGTACGTTTTGTTTACACTCTGTTTTTTATTTGTCTCTGGCACACTGAGTTATGGGATGTGGAATTCCTGAGGAGATGGCTGGAGGCAGAAGTCAATGTTGAAAGAAATTGAGACATTGTTGGTTCTGCTTGCCTGTTGGTCATCAGGAATGAATTCACAAGCCCTGACGCAAGCAGAGATGCAAAAGATCATCTATGCTACATATTCTTGTTTCATCTGTATTTCTTGGACTAACTTTATGAACATTCTATAGAAAAGACAGTTTTGATTGCTTTATATTGCATTTTTCATGTTTATTGTTAGAATCATTTACAAATATCACATGAATATGCTAACATACATACATGTAGTAAGCGTGCCACCCTAGCAGAAGCACTTTAACCCTGACCAAAAGAGACAGCCTTATTGCAGCTAAAGTATTTATATTTTGTGCTGGCCATAGTACAGCCAGATTGGTAATGAGTATTTTGCACTAACAAGCTATTGTGGAAATCTTTAAGAACATTACTGTAGAAACCCACAGGCATACCGCCCTGATAACAGAAACCTTACAAGACCATAGATTAGCTCTGGATTTGCTTTTAATGGCAGAAGGAGGCCTTTGTCATGCTCTTCAAACTACTTATGGCCATCAGTGAGTGTAATAGTTACTGACCATATTCCAATAATTCTCAACCCGACTAAACATTTGTTGTTCCCCCTACTTCTCTTCGGTATGATGATGCTTCTACTATAAATGCTAGTCCTGCTGCTCTCAAGGATATAATTGCTTCCCCTATTTCCCCTTCCCCAATAAAAGGTTTATATAAGCCAATCTTACATGGTTCAGAAATACTAATTTAGCTCTGTGAATCATTTATTTTTGTATCATTGTTTTAGCAATGCTCATGTTACTGCTCTCTGCCCATCCCTTCTGACATAGATGTGCTTGATTTCTAGTACTCTGCTTTGATGCAGTTACCATTAAATTTGGGTATTAGGTTAGGGGAAGTGGATAGCATTGTTTCCTTCTCTTTACATCATTATGGTGGCTTCATGTTCTTTTTCTGTTGTCTACTGTCTGGAATTGCTATCCTGGCTGCTTCTTTACCATACCTCTCATGCTGCTCCTGATTCACCATCTGTTGCTCTTCCCGATGCCTGTGAAGCTTGAATTGTCACATATTCACTAAGGTTCAAGAGAGAAGATGCAAAGCCTGCTTGGCAACAGAAACAAAGGGCCAGGCTGTGTACCATGTGTGAACTTGATCTTCTGTCCAGCATGTGGAAATTTGTGTGGGGGCAATATGCAGCCTTGCATAAAAGAGGAACAAGAAGATGGCAGCAAGCAGCATGATAAATGTGTTACCACAGGCTCCGTAGTAAAGCAGAATAAAACAGAACAGGCACATACACAATACTAAGAAAAGAAACAAGAGATTAAGATTCTCAAAAGGGACATCAACATATGGTCAGAGTTTGAAGAGATATCACACACTGAAGTCGAGAACATGATAAAAAAAATTTAACCCTGCTCCTCACTCAATTGACACCATACCCATAATGGAATAAAAAAAAGCTAGCCAACACAGTAGCTCCAACATTAACTAAGATCATCAACCTTTCCCTAGATGAAGGATCAATGCCAGATATCCTGAAATGAGCCATAATCAAACCAATCATTAAGAAAAAGAACCCTGACCCCCTAAATCTGAGCAACTTATAGACCAGTTTCCAACTTACCCCTAATAGCCAAACTAATTGAAAAACAGTTCAAAAACAACCATCAAACCACTTAGAAAGTAATAACATATTATATCCTGCACAAATGGTTTCCGCAAACACTACAGTACTGAGACATTATTACTAGCTCTATCAGACAATATCTTAAGAGGCTTTGATACAGGAACACATTACATTCTGATTCTATTGGATCTCTCTGCAGCATTTGACACTGTAAATCACAAAATACTAATCAATAGACTAAAAGAAATAGGACTCAATAACAATAAACTAGTTTAAGTCATACTTAAACAATAGATTTTTCCAAGTACAAATCAAACACACACTATCAGACAAAGTTAAACTACAAACAGGAGTCCCACAGGGATCAGCCCTGTCCGCAACACTCTAACATTTACCTCCTCCCAGTATGTCACCTACTCGCAGGACTTGGAATACACTACATATACGCAGATGACATACAATTGCTGTTACCCATCGTAAACACAATTGAAGAAACAATGAAACTGGCCAATATGTATCTTGAAATAATCAAACTCCTCCTAAACCAAATGGAACTAGTAATAAACATTGATAAAACTGAATTCTTACACCTTGAGCGAAAAAATATACACAAACTACAATCGCAATAAAAAATAATCAAACAGTATAGTTAGCAATAAAAGTACGGAATCTAGGGGTAATAATTGACCCTGAGCTTAACATGAAACAACACATTTCACAGAAATTAAAAGAAGGTTATGCCAAACTAATGATCCTTAGAAGACTGAAACCCCTGCTAATGCTGAATAATTTTCGCGAGCACAGACTACTGTAACTCTCTGCTATTAGGGCTACCTCAAGTTACCATTAGACCACTCCAAATATTGCAAACTTCCGCTGCTAGAATTTTGACAGGCAAAAAGAAGAGACCACATCACAGGTACACTTGCTGAGCTACACTGGCTTCCAATTGAACAAAGAATACAATACAAAGCATTGCGTATAATTCATAAACTAATACATGATGAAAAGGCCGACTGGCTTAACACACCACTGCGCGTACATGTACCACACAGAAACCTGAGATCTGCTAATAAAGCTCTACTAACTATTCCTTCTGTTAAATCAGCACACCTCACTCAGGTAAGGGAGAGAGCACTGTCGCTGGCTGGGCCTGTTCTATGGAACACCATGCCACTCGAAATAAAGCTGCAGAGAAATTTGAAACTATTTAAAACTAGTCTGAAAACCTGGCTTTTTAAACAAGCTTTTTATAAAGACAAAGAGAAGGAGGAAAACAATTGAAAGATAAGGACGCACCAAGTAATCAGTTTTTTTTTTTCCTTTAATATCTCCAATTGCATATTAACGCTAGATTTGAATCGCTTGACAGTTTCTCAACCAGCATATAAGCCTTAATTAAACACATAGTTTCTCTTATTAAAATGTTACCATTTTATGTTGGTACATGTATAATTTGTAATGTATACCAATTATAGTTTTTTCTTATTGTGCCTTTCTGTAAACTGTTGTGATGGTGAATACTTAACGAGTATGCTGGGAGTAGGGTAACTGGAAATTAACGGTTACTGGAAATTTACAAGAAATCTAATGACGCATGACAGAAGGGCTAAAAATGGTCAGAGAGCATAGAGCCTATAGCATAAAAAAAATGTATATAAGCAGAGCATGACAGGCATTCAGGGAAGGAGGTAAAAATCAGGCTTACACTAGCCTTCCCAATACTTTGTCTGAACAAGGCATACCAATAAAGCTTATGTATATTGCTTAACTTGTGTCCTGAGTATTGGTTGCTAAGGGCAAAATACACACTGGGAGACCAACCACATTGAATGTATAAGATGAGATCATTCACGCGTGTAGCTTATTCTTGCTTGACCTTAGAGAAAGCAGGTCCCCTTCCATAGGACAGTGATATACACAACTGCATAAAAGGTGGACTCTTATAAAGTAAGATTTAAAACCACACTCAGAGATGACTAAAGTATTCAAATAGTTTTTATGTGCAACAGGAGAAAAAAAATCTAAGGACAGCACTCATAACAGACGGTAAATTTCCTCCAATTGTAACCATAAAATTTTCTGATACAATTATTCTTAAAAGCCAGAAGGACCACAGATAATTTAAAGCTAGCAATTACTTTCCATCTTAAGTTGTGAGGGATATAGACTGGATGCTGAGATGATGTACCAAGTCTTAGTTTTAAATTAGTAAGCTTGGAAAAAGCTATAACTTGATGGTTATGTCATGTAGCGTTAAAGAAATGTTAAGTAGTAGGAGAGTTCCTCAACAGCCTTCTCCAAAAGCACCTGCTTCAGCAAGTATAGAACTATGAGGATTACAAATCCACTGTCTTCTAAATTTTAAGGTCTTAACTCCAAAAATTATATGCGGATACAAAAGGGGAGAACTTTGAATAGTCACCACTGTGTATGAAGCCAAAATGGATTATCTGACATCTACAAATGGACACTTGGCCTGTAGTCACAGCAGCCAGATGCAGGGATGATAAACTTTTCTGACAGTGTACATTGCTTGGCTTATCTGCTTTGCAAGGACACATTGTTTACAAGGGCCTCTAGCAAAATAAAAAAAGACTTTTCTCCATAAACACAGATAAAACAGATCCTGTGTATGTGTGTGGAAAACAGACCCTCTGAGGCCTTCAGAAGTATTTGGGTTTATAGATGGCAACCATGCTATCCAATCAGCAGCAAGGGATTTATCAGTCAAGGTATCACTGGACCCAGATTTGCTCAATGTCACGCTGCTCAACAGATAACCCTCTGGGGGGGACGGGGGGACGGGACACTTTCCTTAACGTTTGGGGCGGCACCAATCTGTCTAAAGCAGGAAAGAAGAACTAATGCTATTAATCAATAGGGAATAGTCACTGCTTGTTGCCAGCATTAGTAGCATGGGATCTATTTAATGTTTGGGTACTTCCCAGGTACTTGTAACTTGGATTGGCCACTGTTGGAGACAAGATACTGGGCTTGATGGACCCTTAGTCTGACCCAGTATGGCATATTTTATGTTCTTATGTAATCACACCTCTAATTGTGCACCTACTTTATTATGCATTATCTCACTGAATATTGCATATCAAAGCCCTTAAAACAGCACAGAGAAAAGTAAACCAGGCTCGGCCAACAAGATCTCTCTCACCATCAAGAAGAGCGACACTGAGTATACTCACCCAGCTCTTCCCTACATTCAGGCTGACAGATGAGATCCACTTGGCTGGAGGGCATTGTACGTAAGGAAAGTCCCCATCCCTACTACCTCATAGCCAAGAGATGAACTTGCCTTGTTCCCCTCACGGGTCCAGGTAAGTCCTCTCCAGGCTCAGACACGTACCGAGAGAAACAGCATGTGCTTCCCAGTGGCAGAGGCAGCCTTTGTAGTCTACAAATTCTCTGTAAAACCGGAGGCCAAAGACAATCTGCAGCAGTGGTGAGACTGTTATTTTCCTCCTGGGTCTGGTCCAGGGCAGTTAGATAGGCTTTTTAGCAATTTTAAATGCAAGTCCAGGCTAATGTGCTGTGTTATTGTCTTGCTAATTTTCTAATATCTCTTAAGTTCTAATCACCCAAAAGTATATTTTGTGGTAATGTTTTAGTACAAGTCCCTTATCTGAGATTGCTGAGCTGTTATGGTAACTCCTGGTGATCTAAGAATCCCTATAATAAAATTTATTATCTGAAACAAATGGTGTTGTGTAAGTCCCTGCACTACTCAGATTGCGCATAAAGTTATAAGTAACAAGTTTCTGAAGTATTCTCTATCCAGGATAGAAGGGGTGTCATTACTAGCAGAAAGCTTATGCTTAGTAAATCCCTACAATACATATGCAGAAGACATGGCACCCAGTGAAAAGGAAAAAGCATGCATTGCTAGATTGCCTTCAGAAGGAAGGCATGTCAGAAATAGAATGTGTTTGAAGAGTAGTTTGAAGACCTTTGATGAATTCCACAAACTCTTTTCTCAAAATAGTTTTTTTCCCCGACCACAGCACAACTGTGATGTCATACACATCCTTATAGAATCCTGAAACCCACAGCCACACTGTTCTGTAGGCATCAATGACCAAAGCAGAGACTCTTCCTGCTCTTTGAAAAGTAACACAGGCTGAACAGACCACCTGCATTTCCCACCAACTTGGCCAAAAGGATATGAAATTTGTCCTGTTTGTTTTAGGTACTTTAATTCATAGGGTATACAGTACATGAAAAAAGCATAGCATTTTGGTATATATTTTTCCTAAATCCAAGTCTCAAGCCTTATATTTTTATGTCCTGTGTTGAGCAGGAAGCCTTACTCATGCATGCCCAAAGCTTTCAAATTAAAGTTCTGGAAAAAGCCTCTTGCTGACAAATGTAATGCAAGTCATATGACCCATTTGTAAGGATAATTGTTCTTTGTGTCATAGAAAAAGGATTATGAGACCAAAAATGTAAACATTGGAAAGTTGTATTCCATAGAGTACACAATATTTCCAAAGGCATTCTTTACATTGAATGCAAATTTCCAAAATGCATTTGTGTGTGTAAGCAAGAGTGTGTGGGGGCTGGGGGGAGAGAAAGAGGTCAATTGTGCATATGTATGAGTAAATGACAGAGAAGCAAGAGTTATTTATGCAAGAGGGAGGCACTGGGAATTTGTGTGAGAGAAGGAAGCTGTTTTTGTCCTCTCTCTCTGTATTTAAGAGTTTGAATTTATTTGCATGTGTTTGTGTGGGTGAAACAGAGGATGTCCGAGAGAATTGATGTATGCATGTCAAAAAGGGTGTGGGTGTGTGTGTGAAAAAAAGAGTAAACTTGCATCTTGGTCAATTTCTATCTTCAATGTGTAAATTTCTGTTCTGGTCAATTTCTGTGTGTTAAATTCTATGGCCCAGGAAACACCAGCACGTTGTGAACTTGGTGATGGGAACAGTTGCCATCTTGCTGCATCTGATATTGTCAACATGTGTTTCTATTTTTCTGATGCCATGGAACTTGTGCACATAATTTTCCTGGCAAAGTTAAGTGTATAAATTGAAAAAGGACATGGAAGAATATTGGCGTCAACATAAGGTGTTCTTCAGTACTTCCTGTGTAAGATGCCTGAAAAAAAAAACAAACCCCAAAATAAAGAGTTCCACTGATTAAAACTAACTGCTGCTGGCCTTTTCAAAAAGATACATCACTGCAAGACCAGACTTTTGTGTCATTGTTCATAATTTTAAAGGCAATACAAAGCACAAAGGTTGTTTGTTTATAGGACATTCTTTGTTCAGCTCCAACAGCCTGGCTAAAATGAAAAGCAAGCACAGTGTACTTGCCAATGCAAATGCATATAAAAAAAAAAACACAACAAAAAAAAGTGAATGAGAAAAAAATTACTTTTTTTTTTTTTTTTTTAAATAAAACCCCTTGAAAGGTCTGTGGAATGCTGTTTACTTCAGTTGTGTTTTACAATCACTGTTGCATGGGGGTAAGGGACCGACTGAAATGTCTACAGACTGTGACCACCCACACTATGGGAAGCACTATGATTAAAGAGAGTTTTGTGTTCCAATATCTGCCAACACACAGTCTGCTCCATGCTGTAATTATTATATTTTGCAGTCTTTCCATAATTTGTTGCATGTGTTGTGGCAAGTCCCTCCACAATGTCCAACAAGAAAACCACTAAACTTGAATAGCAAGCTAAATTTAATGCGCACAAATGGCTGGAAAACTGGATACTTTCAATATCTCACATTCAATTTATATAAAACATTTCAAACTGACAACTATGTCCAAGGGCTACAATGAAAACAGAAATACCACCAGAACGTTTGAGTTTAGCCCACTTAAAATGAAGTGCAGTCTGGTCTTGAATCCTTCCCTTTTTATAATATGCTAAGTCATTAACTTTGGTCTTTAAAAGGCTGAAGCCATGTAAGTTGTGGTTTAAGTATGCACCGGGAGAACAGTAAAAGACAGAAAAATATGTCTGTCGCTTTGTTAAAAAGATTACACAAACTGAACATTATTGATGAATCCATAGATTTTACAATGTGCATGTTTTAGCTCTCTCCTTAACTACTTTAAATATTCTGAAAGGAACAGAAGGTACCATAATATCAGCTATTTGGGCACAAAACAAATGTAAATAAAACAAGCAGTTCATCAAAAACTATGCCAATTACAAATATAAAATCTACTAGACACTGTTTTGAAATTTAAAAAGTGAAGAAAATGGTGCTGACCAGACGGCTCAGTGGCAGAGCTGTGGGTTCAATTCCCAGTGAGGGTCTTCTATTCCCCAGGTGGCCCAGGGCTTGGTCTGCTACAAAAAGCAGCAGGCACAGCACCTGGCAGGAAAATAAGTCCTGATCATCATGCAACTGCAACATCTAGTGGCTGAATTTAGGAAACAATAATTGAGGTTTTCCAGAAGCAGCCCTGGTACATAACCCCCATCCGGGGACTCTTGATACAATGACTGAACTAAAGTAAATTGGAAGGGGATACAAACAAAAAAAACAAACCCCCCCCACAGAAAAAATCCCAGGGAAGTTGTAAATGAAGACTCATGGCATCAGATCCTAGTCCTGACTCCAAATGCGCAGGGGAAAATTGCCAGGACACAAAATAAATGGGGAAAAAAGTGAAAAGTGATACAACACATGTCTAATAAATACATACTCTTGTTTTTATCAGTGCATGAAGACTAACATTGGCAAGCTTCTATTAATTAATGACCTGTTGGTTGATTCAGCTCCTGAGGTGGCTTGTATTATAGAAACATGGCTGCAAGTGAATGAAGCACCAGGGCTTTCATAGTTGCTCCTAGGTGGTGACATTATCATCCAGCAGTCTAGATTGGCGAAAAGAAGGGGATGGGGGTTTGTCCATTATTGCCAAGGACATGCATCACCAATAAGAAAATTCACATCTCTTATCCTTAGAGTTGCGATTGAATTTTTGTTAAACTGAGCATTGATCATCAGACAGGGCTCTAACAAAGAACATAAGACATTGCCATACTGGGTCAAATCAAGCATCTATCAAGTCCAGCATCCTGTTTCTAACAGTCACCAATCCAGGCTACAAATATCTGGCAAGTACCCAAAAACTAAACAGATCCCATGCTACTGATGCCAGTAATAGCAGTGGCTATTCCCTAAAAGGAAGATTTTTTCAAAGACGTGCCGATTTTATGTTATGCGTGCGTCGCCGCGCACATGTTATAAAATACGATATCCGAGCACACATGTGCGCTGGATTTTAACATCTGCGCAGACCGTGACACGCGCGCACAGGAAGGGGGGGGGGGGGGGGGGGAGTAGGAATTTTATAAAATACACGCGACGCGAGTAGGACTTCCCCAGTTCCCTAACCCTACATTTTCACCTCTCCTCTCGACCCCTAACCTAACCCTACTGAGTCCCTAATTTTTTTTATTTTAATACTTAATGCTCCTCCAGAGCAGAAGTATCTTCCGCACGCTGGCCGGCACTTCCCTGGGACAGCGACTAATTGCGCTGTCCCGACCCCTGCCCAGACCACGCCCCCCCCCCCCCCCCCCCACCGGCCCACCTCTTTCAGCAAGCCCAGCACTTCGGTGCGTAACGAGGGTTACGCACGTGGCCGGGCCTTTTGTAAAATACGCGCAGTGCACACAAGGCCCAGCCACACATGTAACCCCCAAAATTTAGGCGAGCGGCCCTTTTAAAATCGGGCTTTAAGTCTACTCGATTAATAGCAGTTAATGGACTTCTCCACCAAGAACTTATCCAAACCTTTTTTTATACCAGGCTACTCTAACTGAACTAACCACATTCTCTGGTAACAAATTCCAGCGTTTAACTGTGCACTGACTGAAAAATAATTTTCTCCGATTTGTTAACTTCATGAAGTGCCCCCCTAGTCCTTCTATTATCTGAAAGAGTAAATAACTAATTCACATTTAGCCATTCTAGACCTCTCATAATTTTAAAGACCTCTATCATATCCCCCTTCAGCCACCTCTTCTCCAAGCTGAACAGCCCTAACCTTTCCTCAAAGGGAAGCCATTTCATTCCCTTTATCATTTTAGTCGCCCTTCTCTGTAACTTCTCCAGTGCAACTATATCTCTTGAGATGCAGCGACTAGAATTGAACATAGTACTCAAGGTGTGATCTCACAATGGAGCAATAGAGAGGCATTTGGATTTTCAGAAGGCGTTTGACAAAGTTCCTCATGAGAGGCTTCTAGGAAAAGTAAAAAGTCATGGGATGGGTGGCGATGTCCTTTCGAGGATTGCAAACTGGCTAAAAGACAGGAAACAGAGAGTAGGATTAAATGGGCAATTTTCTCAGTGGAAAGGAGTGGACAGTGGAGTGCATCAGGGATCTGTATTGGGACCCTTACTTTTCAATATATTTATAAATGATCTGGAAAGAAATACGACGAGTGAGATAATCAAATTTGCAGATGACACAAAATTGTTCAGAGTAGATAAATCACAAGCAGATTGTGATAAATTGCAGGAAGACCTTGTGAGACTGGAAAATTGGGCAGATGAAATTTAATGTGGATAAGTGCAAGGTGATGCATATAGGGAAAAATAACCCATGCTATAATTACACAATGTTGGGTTCCATATTAGGTGCTACAACCCAAGAAAGAGATCTAGGTGTCATAGTGGATAACACATTGAAATCGTCGGTACAGTGTGCTGCGGCAGTCAAAAAAGCAAACAGAATGTTGGGAATTATTAGAAAGGGAATGGTGAATAAAACGGAAAATGTCATAATGCCTCTGTATCGCTCCATGGTGAGACCGCACCTTGAATACTGTGTACAATTCTGGTCGCCGCATCTCAAAAAAGATATAATTGCGATGGAGAAGGTACAGAGAAGGGCTACCAAAATAAGGGGAATGGAACAACTCCCCTATGAGGAAAGACTAAAGAGGTTAGGACTTTTCAGCTTGGAGAAGAGACGACTGAGGGGGGATATGATAGAGGTGTTTAAAATCATGAGAGGTCTAGAACGGGTAGATGTGAATTGGTTATTTACTCTTTCGGATAGTAGAAAGACTAGGGGGCACTCCATGAAGTTAGCATGGGGCACATTTAAAACTAATCGGAGAAAGTTCTTTTTTACTCAACGCACAATTAAACTCTGGAATTTGTTGCCAGAGGATGTGGTTAGTGCAGTTAGTATAGCTGTGTTTAAAAAAGGATTGGATACGTTCTTGGAGGAGAAGTCCATTACCTCCTATTAAGTTCACGTAGAGAATAGCCACTGCCATTAGCAATGGTAACATGGAATAGACTTAGTTTTTGGGTACTTGCCAGGTTCTTATGGCCTGGATTGGCCACTGTTGGAAACAGGATGCTGGGCTTGATGGACCCTTGGTCTGACCCAGTATGGCATTTTCTTATGTTCTTCTTATGACATTTTCAGTTTTATTTACTATTCCCTTCCTTATAATTCCTAACATTGTTTGCTTTTTTGACTGCCGCAGTACACTAAGCCGACAATTTCAATGTACTATCCACTATGATGCCTAGATCTTTTTCCTGGGTGGTAGCTCTTAATATGGATCCTAACATCGTGTAACTCCAGCAAGGGTTATTTTTCCTTATATGCATCACCTTGCACTTGTCCACATTAAATTTCATCTGCCATTTGGATGCCCAATCTTCCGGTCTTGGAAGGTCCTCCTGCAATTTATCACAACCCGCTTGTGATTTAACTACTTTGAATAATTTTGTACCATCTGCAAATGTGATTACCTCTCTCGTCATATTCCTTTCCAGATCATTTATAAATATATTGAAAAGCACTGGTTCAAGTACAGAACCCTGATGCACTCTACTGTATAGCAAATGTTGCTTACCCATAACAAGTTCTCACAGGACAGCAGGATGTTAGTCCTCACATATGGGTGACATCACAGGATGGAGCCCAATCACGGAACACTTTTGTCAAAGTTTCTAGAACTTTGACTGGCACCTACTGGGCATGCCCAGGATGGCACTAACCCTGCAACCAGCAGGGGTCCCCCTTCAGTCTTGTTTAAAAGCTAAAGTAAGTGCCAAAAAATAAAATAAGAAACGTAACGAACCAACACCGTGGGGTGGCGGGCGGGTTTCGTGAGGACTAACATCCTGCTGTCCTGTGAGAACACCTGTTACAGGTAAGCAACATTTGCTTTCTCACAGGACAAGCAGGATGGTAGTCCTCACATATGGGTGAGTATTGAGCTGAGGATGTCCAAACATACACCAAATGTACCCAAAGACATGCAACAGGCACAACAACTGGAGTGGAATTTGGTAGAGGGCATCCTGAACCCTAACGGGCAGGCGGAAGGGTGTTGGTATATCAAGTTGCAAAAAGGTTGCACAAGACAGATTGGCCGAAGATGGAATCTTGTCTTCCAGCCTTGTCTAGACAATAATGGGCTGTAAAGGTATGGAGAGAACTCCAGGTAGCAGCCCTACAAATATCAGGAAGCGGCACAGAGTGAAGTTGCGCCAGAGAAGTTGCCATGGCCCTGACCGAGTGTGCTTTAACACGGTCTTGAAGTGGAATGCCTGCTTGCTGATAGCAAAAAGAAATGCAGTCCGCTAGCCAGGAGGAGAGAGTCTGCTTACCCACAGGTTGACCCAATCTGATGGAAGCATAGGAAACAAACAATTGAGTACTTTGCCTGTGGGCAGCTGTAAGGTCTAGGTAGAATGCTAGAGCCCGTTTGCAGTCGAGGGTATGCAGAGCCTGCTCTCCTGGATTGGAATGGGGCCTGGGAAAGAAGGTGGGTAGTATAATGGATTGATTAATGTGAAACTCCAATACTTAATAGAACGGAAAATGTCATAATGCCTCTATATCGCTCCATGGTGAGACCACACCTTGAATACTGTGTACAATTCTGGTCGCCGCATCTCAAAAAAGATATAGTTGCGATGGAGAAGGTACAGAGAAGGGCAACCAAAATGATAAAGGGGATGGAACAGCTTCCCTATGAGGAAAGGCTGAAGAGATTAGGGCTGTTCAGCTTGGAGAAGAGACGGCTGAGGGGGGATATGATAGAGGTCTTTAAGATCCTGAGAGGTCTTGAACGAGTAGATGTGACTCTGTTATTTTCACTTTCAAATAATAGAAGGACTAGGGGGTATTCCATGAAGTTAGCAAGTAGCACATTTAATAAGCTCATCTAGGATGCTCTGTGGGAATATTTTAGTCTAAATAAAGGTTCAGTGTCAGCGGCGAGCTCAGTATGGGAATGCTCCAAGTTGGTAATCCGGGGGCGTCTCATTGCACTCTCTTCAGCCCCCCGGAAGAAGAGGGATAAGAGGCGAAATGAGTTGATCCATATTATCAATACTTTATGTTTAAACGGTTTTTATTGGTTTGAACAATAACAACATTCACAATCCCGAGGAAGGATGGTTCCTGTCTCCTCCTCAGGCATTTGCGCATCAAACACCACTTTCTGATTTTTATCCCCAGCTCCCCCCTTCCTTCCCCCCTCCCCCCCATTTCGCATGAGGTCAACATTTTTATAAATTAACCATCTATAACTTCAACCTACTCCAGGGATTCCCGAGCGGTATTTCCCTGTATTAACAAACAATTATATCAAGTAATACAACCACCCCATTCTTTGTCCCCCCCTTCCCCCCCCCGGGAGTCTCTCTGTCATCCATATTCCAAGTCCATGGTCTGCGTGTTCAAGTCTTTTCGTGGGAATCATCTTGAAGTCAGTCACTGATTCACTAACAAACTACGTACCCGATGTGGAAGTCTCTGCATATACGGATCCCAGACCTCCTGAAATTGTTTCTTCTGTCGAGGATTGAGGCGTGCTATAGATGCTTCCATTTGCATCATATGATGTAGACTATTTCGCCATGCCCAATAAGACGGGCTTGTAGAGTCCCTCCAATATGTAAGTATAGTCCTCTTTGCCACCAAACACGCTTTTTGAATGAACAAACGGGCTCCCAGAACTCTCACCTTCAAGGGCGAAATACAGCCAAATAGCAACCAATAATAAGAGAGAGGTATGGGTAACTGTAGCACGGACTCCAGGTACTTCACCACCTTCCGCCAAAATAACTGGATCTGCGGGCAGGCCCAAAATACATGAGATGAGCCTCTTTCTACCCCACACCGCAGGCAAGTAGGTGAGGACGCTACTTTGCAATAAAACGCCTCTTGTGCCGCTATATAACTTCTGCGGATAAATTTATACTGCATTTCGCGATAGTACATGTTTGGTGAGAGTTGCGAGATACGCCGAAAGCATGCATGAATAATAGCAGTAGTTAACACGAATATCCCATCCCTGTTCCATCGTTCCACCAGAATTGAATAAGTGTCTTTTAAAGTTAATTGCTTAAGCAAGCGATAGTGTTGAGACAAAGACGGAGATTTTACCTGGTCTAACAATAATTGTGCCTTAATGGTGTCTAGAGCAACAGCTCGGTCCCCTCTGTATGGTAGGGAAGCGATGTAATGTTTAAGTTGCAAGTATGGGAACACCTCCTTGATGGAGACTCCGTAAACGTCCTGCATTTCAGCCAAAGAGAAGAGCTTACCCTCTGTACTCACCACATGTCCCACATGTGTAATTCCCATTTTGCCCCACCTTTTAAAGGAAAGGGTATGTAAACCGGGGATAAAGTCCGGATTACCTTGAATGGGCAACAGATAGGTGCAAACCCTATCCATCTTCAACAGGCGCATCACTTTAACCCATGTTAGGCGAAGAGATTTAGCCAAGACATTCTGTGTCAGAAATGTATTTAAACTAGCTGAAGGAGCCTGTAAGACAAAGGTCAATGCATAAGGATGTACCCACGCTTGATCCACCTGCAGATTGACATATGTGGAGGACCCCAAAATCCAATCCCTTATTAACCGAAGGTTCCCCGCAAGATTATATATTGCAAGATCCGGAACTCCCATTCCACCTCTCCCCCAAGGTCCACGCAGCCACTCCAGTGGAATGCGAGCTTTCCCCCCTTCCAGAAAAACCGCCTTTGTATCTTATCCAACTGTGTTAGCTCACCCCGACGCAAAATGATAGGCAGATTTTGAAAAAGGTAAAGCCATTTGGGCAGAATTACCATCTTAAACAACTGTATTCTACCCCCTAAAGACAGAGGGAGACCTGCCCAGACTTGCAGTCTGTCTATGGTGTTTTGCATCAGGGGGAGGACATTCAGAGCATATAACCTAGATATATCCCGGGGTATTGTAAACCCAAGGTACTTTAAAGATTCTGCTGCCCATTGCAATGGAAAATCTCCCACCCACTCCCGCTGCAGAGTCGCCGGGCTTGCCAGAGCCCTTGATTTACTCATATTGAGACACAACCCAGAAAATGTCCCAAATATCCAAATAAGTTGTAAGAGCCACCTCAGTGAAGATAATGGGTCCGTTAAAAAAATCAACATGTCGTCCGCGAACGCCGCGTATTTGAAAAGCGTAGATTGAAAGCGTACCCCCCGCACGTCCTTGGTAAGCTGGATGGCTAAAAGTAACGGCTCTAATTGAAGTACAAACAACAATGGGTATAGCGGACAACCCTGTTGCGTGCCTCTGGTTATGGAAAAAACTTCCGAGTGCGATCCATTTGCCAAAATTAACGCTTCCAGATTGGAATATAGTAAGTGAATCGCCTGGAGAAATAAACCCTCAAATCCCATCAAGTGGAGCACATGAAAAAGATAGGGCCATGCCACCCTATCAAAGGCCTTCTCTGCATCAAAACTTATAGCCAGAAAGGGTGTATCAGAATTTTGACACAGTCATAGCCGCTAAAATTTTCCGGATGTTAGCAAGAACGTGGCGCTTCCGTACAAATCCCACTTGATCCTCTCCCACCAGAGAGGGGAGCACGTCCGCCAACCTATCCGCCATGACCTTTGCAAATATCTTATGATCAAAATTTAATAAAGATATTGGCCGATAAGACTCTGGTACCAAGGGGTCCTTCCCCGGTTTGGGGATAAGAGTTACATGCGCCCTGTTTTCGTATTTCGGGAAAGAGCCAGTTTCCAACATTGCCGAGAAAGATTTAGCCAACGGACTAACCACCTGGTCTAGTAAACACTTATAAAATTCTGCCCCATATCCATCGGGTCCCGGAGCCTTAAACCTTTTCGCCTGCTAAATTACCAAACGTATTTCTTCCTCTGAGACCTGCCTATTCAAATACATTTTTTGTTCTGGTGTTAGCTGAGGGAGTTGAAATTTAGAACAAAATTGTTCACAGGCCTCTCTATTCCAACCTTCCGTTGCATACAAGTCACCAAAGAAATCTCGAAAGCACTGCAATATTTCTTTACGGTCCGTGAGAAGGCTTCCCGTTCGGGATCGTATAGCGGGTATATGTCTGGAACCCCACGCTGACCTCACTAAGTTGGCCAACAACTTCCCCGACTTATTACTATACTGATACAACTTGCATTGATAAAACAAATTACTTTTAATCGCTCTCTGGTGTAATAAGGTGTTCAACTCACCCTGCACCGTATGATAGTATGCTCTGTTCTCTGCATTATTAAACCGTACCAATCTTATTCGCACCTGTTTAAGCTGTGCGGTCAATGACAAGAGCCTATTGTTCATGGTTTTTTTCCTGTGCGACATATATGAGATTATATCTCCTCGTATTACTGCTTTGGCCGTGTACCAGTAAAGGTCTGGGGAGGAAGCCTGTATCTCATTAAAGGCCACATAATCTGCCCAACTTTTGATCAAGTGCTCTCGAAACCTCTCCTCTGCTGTCAAAAAGAAAGGAAATTTCCAAAAATTGGAATTGTGAGTGTGGGAGTTCAGTTCTACCTCCAACTTCACTGGGGCATGATCCGAGATTACAATGTCAGCTATCTCGACTGCCCTGATCTTTGCACAGCCATGTATACTAGTTAAAAAATAATCAAGCCGGGATAGCGTCCCGTGGGCCCGCGAAACATGTGTGAAATCCTTTTCGCCCGGGTGAAACACTCTCCATATATCCATCAATTGCAAGGAGGATTCTAGAAAGGATGGGCCTCTCCCCACAGACGCTGTCTGCTTTGCTGGCGGGGACCTATCCAGAGTCGGGTCTCGCGTAGTATTAAAATCTCCTCCCAATATCAAAAACTCCCCCAAGTAAGGGAGCAAGTGATTATGCACTTCCTTGTAGAAGCTAGGTATGTAAAGGTTATGAGCATATATGTTGCATAATACTACCTTGGTATTAAATATTTCAGCTATCAATATAAGGTATCTGCCCAAGGGATCTTTAATTTCCTTGTGTAAGGTGAAAGCCAATGTACGCTGAAGCAGAATAGCCACTCCGGCCGATTTTATTGTAGCGGAAGCATAATAAATATCTCCCCCCCAGAGCTTACCCAATTTAGAGTGCTCCAAGTCTGTCAAATGTGTCTCTTGCAAGAAAACTACTTGGGCCTGCCGTCTTTTCAATACAGATAAGATCTTCTTCCTCTTAACAGGTGAATTAATTCCACAGACATTCCACGTTAATATATTAGTGACAGAACTAGAAATCTAAGAGTACATTAAACACAATAATAAACCAGCTTGAACATGTATTACAGTGGAGACCCTTCCAGCCAAGATCTCCTACTGTATGCCACAAGATTCCCAGTTTCCTTTCCCACCTGACTGCCAAGAGCAGAAACAGATTGAAAATGATAACATAGAGAACTCCCACTGTGAACCCCCACCCACACCCCCCCCCCTTCCCTCCCCCCCCCTTTCAAAACCTGCCCTCTCATATATTCCTGATCTTACTCTAAGATCGAGATCACTGGCCCCCAAAGCACTCCCTTACCCCACACCCCCGGACCCCATCCACCCCCTCTCTATTTTCCAAACAAATCTCCCGGATCCATTCCTAGCTATATACCCCTGAGCTAACCACCTCTACTCTATCTAGACTTTGACCGGGGAGACCGGTTTCCCTGTAGATAACAGACCCCTCATCCGCAGACGCCTTCCACCAGCTTTGTTACTCGGTGAAGCTTGCGGGGAACTATTACTGTAGAGCTTTCCGTATACACCCCAAGGGGCGTCTCCGCGCCAGGACTCTCTGGCCTCTCATAAATAAACTACCCGCCAAAAAAGCCCTGGATTAAAGGGTAAATTTGGATTTAAAAATTCAACTAGGAGCTAGGCACCTGAACTTTCCAGGGTTTCCCACACCCGGCCCGCTTAGGAGCGCCCCGGCAGCCATGCTTCCCCAATTCTCCTTTGCCCCCTCTATATGCATCCGAACCGTAAAATCCGGGACTCCAGGACCATTAGGTCGATAATCAATAGTAGAAAGGGGAATTTGAAGGCAAAAATCTGGCGATCATTTCCCCCTAGAAATACATAACTTATTCGCAAGTATATTTCAATATAAACCAAGCAAGCCAAAAAGTAAAACACAAATAAACGCTCTCCCAACCTCCCCTCCCCCCTCCAACAACCCTTCACCGACTCAAATCTATTATGCTCAAATTTATTTACTGCTCAGTCCCGATTCCCCCAGTCCACCAGCACTGTCAGAAATCCAGCGAAAGTTTTTCTCCGGTCTTCAGGTTCCGAAAAACACCTAGCCCAGGGGGATATCACTTTAATTGCTCCGGCTTGCTACCACGTGTTCAATTAAGATTTCCTCGTGCTCGTGCCATTCAATTAAACCGCTGCTGGCGATCCTCTCTCTGCTACCAGAAGACGTGCTTCTTCAGCCGTGTCGCACCACTTCACCCCCGAGGGCAGGACCACACGTAGCCGCGCCGGATAAACCAAGGTTGCTCGGATTCCCTGGTCAATAAGCTTTGTGCATACCGGCGCCATGAGCCTGCGTTGTGCCGACACCGCCGCGGAGAAATCCTGGAAGATCATTATTTTGGTGTTTTCAAAGGTGAGTTCTTTTTTCCCCCGTGCTGCTTGTAATATTTCTTGCTTGTGGGCGTAGTTTAGGATTTTTGCGATTACTACTCTAGGTCGAGTAGCATTAGAATTCCGCGGGCCTAAACGGTGTGCCCTCTCAATGTGTATCCGGCCATGCGTCTTAGATAGAGCCAAGTCTTTTTCTAACCAGGCCTCCAACCTCGGGGCTAGTGCTTTGTCATCAATCATTTCTGGCAGCCCAATGAAACGCAGATTAGATCTGCGTGATCTATTTTCCAAGACCTCAAGTCGGGCTGCCTGGGTAGCCACTATTTTTTTCAACTCTCCAATTTCAGACTGGGCCGTTTGGAGGCCATCTTGCGTCCCAGAAACGCGGGTCTCGATCTCTTCAAATCTGTTTTCAAATTTCCCCAAATTTGCTGACAATTCCGTGATTTTAGAAGAGAGGTTTTGGAGTTCAGGGCCCAAGGCTTCCAGCACTGCACTTTTAATATCTGCAAGAGGTACAACCGGGGAATTCGAGCACTCACTGACCTCCGCCATGTCTGAAGAAGAAGCAGGCTTCGGTTTTTCTTTTATTCTTTCTTTTTCCTTGCGGATCACCCGGGTGGACATGCCCGCCAAAGTTGAACCAGATATCAGCGCTACCAGAACTATAAAATTCAGACGTTTCTAATGCCAATCCAGGGGAGGATGGGGTCCGATTTAGAGGCCTGGCACGGAGAGAGAAGGAATCACATCCTCTCTCTGCAATGCCCCCTAGTGATCTCTATTATCAATACTTTAACCTACCAGCACCCTAGGACTTTTAAGGGCCCTACACTGCATGCATTGAGGGCTGCACGCACAGAATTAAACATTTTGGATTCCACCCAAATAGCTCATGCCTTAGACTGAACCAAACAAAAATACTTTGAGGGCCACAACAGAGCAGGTTGTATTCTAGCCAGACAACTGAAGCAACGCATGACCCTCAATAACATTTCTAAAATCAAGGATAGTAAAGGGAACATTCAGACTTCCAGCCAGGATATTAGAAAATGTTTTACACGATTTTACTCTTCACTCTATAGCAAAGATCAAACGGTATCACAGGAGGCTATTGACCAATATCTCCAGTCGGTCATGCTCCCTGACTTAACACTGCAACAACAACAATACTTAGACACCCCAGTCACCATAGCGGAAGTACAAACAGCCATCCAAGACCTAAAAACTGGAAAGTCTCCTGGGCTTGATGGGTTTACAGGAGGTTACTATAAGAAATGCCAGACACAGCTTTTATGGCCACTTATGGAGTTTTTTTTAATAGTCTGCAGGAGGGTGCTCCTTTACCACTCCACTCCAACATAGTGGGTATTACCGTTATCGCGAAACCGGGGAGGGACCCCACTCAATGTGGGTCCTGATATCGCTTTTAAATATTGATCTCAAGCTTTTAGCTAAAGTGCTGGCCAATAGGTTAAACGCTATCCTACCGCAGCTGGTTCATAAGGACCAAGTTGGCTTTACCCCACAAAGAATGGCGGCAATGTGCAAAAAGTTACTGATATTTTATGGTGGGCCAAAAGTGAGCGAGTGCCTTTGATTCTACTAGACATCGATGCCGAAAAGGCTTTCGACCTTGTTCATTGAGATTTCTTATTCGCAACCCTGGGGACGATGCAATTTGGGTCTAGATTTTTGGGATGGATAAGGAGCCTCTATCATAACCCAGTAGCCAGAATCAAAGTAAACGGAGGATATGGGGACCCCTTTCCCATAAAAAGAGGAACGCGACAGGATTGCCTATTATCCCCCCTCCTGTTCGCTCTCTTTTTAGAAACCTTTACTACCAGAATCAGGGAAACAGATCAGATTGAGGGAATAGTTCTAGGGACGTCACAACTTAAACTATCATTATTCGCAGATGACATCCTCATGACCCTTACTAATCCCCTTAAGTCCTTACAAGGAGTAACTGCAGAAATACGAGCATTTAGCAGCGTCTCTGGATTTAAAATTAATCTCGATAAAACTGAACTACCTAATGTCTCAGCTGACCCATCAGTAATCCAGACGGTGCAGAGGAGCTACCCCTTTAAGATAGCAATCAATTCGCTTAAATATTTAGGAGTGCATATTGGTCCAGATGTTTGGAAGCTATTTCACCTTAACTATACCCCTCTTATTGGCGCATTAAAACGTGACCTTCAAAAATGGGATCGAGAATCATATTCCTGGCTGGGACAGGTGGCCATAGTGAAAATGAATGTATTACCTAGACTCCTATATTTTATTTATTTATTTAAAATTTTTATATACCGGCATTCATGATACAATCACATCATGCCGGTTTACATAGAACAGGGGTGTACAAAGAACAAATGAGTAACCTTTTAGTGAGGAGGAAGCAGTTACAAATAACAAGGTACTAGAACTGGGAGTAGAGAAGAAAGGGAGAGGATAACATTAGATAAAGATATTTACATTAAATTAACATTTTTACAATGGGAGGTAGTTCAACAGGCTGCAAGGGTTAATCAGTGTCCGGGAATGCTTTTTTGAACTCTACCCATTTTTACTGTAGCGCCATTTTACGATCTTGGCAAAAGATTATTTGATTTTATCTGGCGCAGGCGGCCTCTGCGGGTTGCTAGATGACTACTTTACCAACCAAGGGATAGAGAAGGCCTCGGAGTGCCTAACTTGGAGCATTACTACGCAGCCGCTCAGCTATCCGCCATCACAGATATGCATAGAAAGGGCTATGTAAAACAGTGGGTACAATTCAAAGAATATTTACTAGGGGGAACTCCACTGGTGGTGATGTTTTGGCAACCGCGTGATACGTGGCCTCCCCAAGGGAAGCAGACTATGGCCCTAGAAACAACCATGAAAATATGGACCAAGTGGAAAGTGTGTTTAGTCGGCACTAGGACTTATTTTTATTCCACGCACCTTTATTTCAACATTCACTTCACTGCAGGGCAGAGCAACAGCTCCTTTTGTACCTGGCAGGCGAAAGGAATTCATACTATAGAACATTTATTCAGAGGGGGCTCCCTTATGTCCTGGCCATTACTGCAACAACTGTACCGGCTTCCACCAGCGGATTTCCTGGCGGGCATCCAGATCACTCATTTTCTACGTATGCCTTCCATTTATAAATCTTTGTTGATGGGCAAAACACTCTTAGGACATTGAGGACATTGATAAAAAGAAGGGGGTGATTTCCAAACTGTATGTCTTATTAATGGGTATTGAGACTCAACCATTTACCCATGTTATGAAATGGGAAAAGGATCTGGGAAGCACTATCAGCCCCGATGATTGGACACAGATATATATAATCGGTCCATAGATGTTCTGTGTCGGCTACACTCCAGGAGAACTGTTATAACACCGCACACACTACACCAACGACTCCCCCACGTGAGTGATCACTGTTGGAGAGCCTGTGGCCAACTTGGGACATTCCTTCACATGTGGTGGTACGGTGACAATGTGCAGCAACTATGGAAAAAGGTTGCATTGTGGATCGAGAGTCTTTTAGGCATACATGGAATACAAGACCCTGGCTTCATGTTACTTCACTACCCACACATTCCCTTGGAGAAACCTCACAGAACATTCTATCAACAAGTCTTTATTGCCACCAGGATCACAATAGCCAGCCTTTGGAAGCAGACTGAGGTGCCATCTTTAGCTATGGTACAACAGAAAGTACATTTCTACTGTAAAATTGCTGCCATCACAGCGGAACTACACGATTCTTCCTCTAAGTTCCGAGAGACATGGACACCGTACCTACAATGGGAAACCGGGCAGTCCAGCTTGAAGCTTCCTTCTGTATTGGGTGATACCACCTGTATTTAAGGGACTGAACAACCCTACACTTAGACTTTACAGGTTCTCACTTTCTTTGTTGCCAACCGCAAGTTTACTGACTCATTACGGTTACAATTTGGCTGGGCTCATGGTTGGGGGGGGGGAATGGGGGGAAATAGGGGAGCCAGTTGTTCTGTATACTGTTCTTATTGTTCTCAATGTTATCCCATTGTTACGCAATGGTTCATTGTTCATGACTTCTCGTTTGCTTGCTCCACATTTGAAATTTAATAAAATTATAAATTGGAAAAAAAAAAACATAGGCATGTACCGGGCAGAGTAAGTTAGCCATATAACTTATACAGCTAACTACGGATATTCGGAGTTAGCCGCATAAATTTACATTAAGTTTAGATTCCCTATAAAAAAGATCTAAACTTAGCTGGGTAGACTTATTCAGCAAAGTGCACACATATGTATATATTCAGCGGCTTTGTCGTGCAGCTGAACATACATCGTAACTTAGCTGGATTAGTAACAGGTTAAGTTACTTACATAGCCAACTTTGAATATCTAATCCAAGGAGTCCAATGGGAAGGTGATGAGATGGTTCCTTACTCTACAATCCTTCAACTATAAAATACGACAAAGGGCAGGCAGGGAAAACACCAATGTAGATTTCCTGTCTAGAGAGGTGTCCCTAATATAGCTAAGCACTCATCCCAACAAGGCTGAGCTGAGGGGGGAGGGTATGCGAGGAAGTCTATAGGAAACTCTCTCAGACTACCTTAAGGGAACGGGCACAGCTATCTCATCTAGTCCTCAAGATCCAGGGAATAGCAGGCCCTGTGGAGTAGGTAGAGACCCACCACATGCCAAGATCTGTTACATTTAAGCACTATGTGTTACCAGACATTAAGGTGAGCTGCACTGATTGTTTTCATTTTGTGTTTTCCACTGTAAATAAACTGCACCTAAGGAACAGCCAGAATCTGCCTCCTTATTTCTCTGGCTGTTTCCAAGCTACTATCACCCAATTTACTACAGGACCCCTTTAACATGTTTGATGCCCTTTTCTGTACCTTTTCTAGCTCTACTATATCTTTTGTCTTTGATACAGGGAAAACCAAGTGGTCTTAAGCAGGCTGTGGTTAACCCAATCCTTAAGAAACCATCATTGGACCCTTTAGACTAAGAATTATCTCTAATTTGCCCACAACAGGAAAGATAATTGAGACAGTTGTGGTGGTACTACTTATGAATTGTTTGGAATAGTCTTGATCTAGTACAACCCAAATTTCATTCTGATTATAGTATGAAAATAATATTAGGTTCCCCTTTATATGATCTACAGCTGCTGTTGAATCGAAGGAAATCGGGTTTTCTGATCCTCCTCAATCTTTCAGTGGCTTTCTGTATATAGTAGATCACAAGGTACTTTGGGGAAGACTGACAGCTCTCGGATGAGATGGCTTAAATTATTTCTGAATAAGAGAACCCAAGCAATTTTTAAGTGATCTATGTAAGTACATAAGATTTGCCATATTGGGTCAATCAAAGGTCCATCAAGCCCAGTATATTGTATCCAACAATGGCCAATCCAGGTCACAAATACAAGGCAGGATCCCAAGGGGCAGATAGATTGCATGCTGCTTATCCCAGGGATAAGAAATGGATTTCTCTAACTCCACCCTAATGGTTTATGGACTTTCTTCAGGTTCTTGTCCAAATCTTTCTTAAATGAGCTACACTAATAGCTTTCACCATATCCTCTGGCTATTAATTCCAGAGATTAATTATGCGTTGTCCTCCTAGTCTTTATACTCTTTGAAAGAGTGACAGCCAATAAACACTTACTCATTTCACTCCATTCATTATTTTGTAAGAACATAAGAAGTTGTCTTACTGGGTCAGACTGATAATCTATCAAGCCCAGCATCCTGTTTTCAACAGTGGTTAATCCAGGCTACAAGTACCCAAACATTAAGTAGATCCCTTGCTACTAATGCCAGTAATAGCAGTGGCTATTCCCTAAGTTCTCTTCTCCAAGCTGAACAGTCTTAACCTCTTTAGCCTTTCCTCAGAGGAATTATCACAGGAATGGCCTTTTCGGTCAGGGATACTATAGGGATCCAGATTATCCTAAACACTTTTTAATATATGCCTTTACTGTCTGGATGAAGTGATCAGATATCTAGGAGTAAGGGTAGATACACACATGGATAATATCCATATCCTGCTCCCTAATGAGATTGTTTCTGGGAAAGATCTGCAAAAGAGTTCGCGATTTTGAGGAGTACAATAACTGAATGAGTCTGAATCGTTTAAAATTAAATACAGGCAAAACAGAAATGTTATGAGTAAGTGCTTCTCTTTGGCCAAAGAATTATCTAACTATTGCTACAGCAGAATCACCTATATCTTTATCTTCTGAAGTAAAATGTTTGGGTATTATCCTAGACTATAAATTTTCACTGGAGGCTCAAGTGGAAGCAGTGACAATAAAGGCAATTGGTCGGCTGCATTCAGTGAAGTAGCTCTGCTGCTTTTTTGTCCAAATGATTTGAGAACCATTATACAACTGTTTGTCTTGACTCATTTAGATTACATTAATGCTATTTATGTTGGCCTCCCACAAATACAAATGAAAAGACATTAGCTGCTGCAAAATGTGGCAACCAGGAGGACACTGCCAGGTAGTGGATAGTGCAAGCGAGCTACCCCATGTTAATTTCACTACATTGATTGCCGATTGCTTTACGCATGAAATTTATTGCTTTATGCATGAAATTTAACCTTCTTATGTTTCATGCCCTAGCAGGTATAAGCTCTAAATGTAAAAGGGCAGTCAACATATTTTGATAGGTTTTGAATATGATACAATTTTATGTATTTACTTAGGGGTAATTTTCAAACGGATTTATGCAGTTAAACTTGGGTTTTATGCGCGCAAATGCAGTTTAAGGTATGAGTTTTAAAATGCTCGTGTTAAAAGGCCCATTTATGTCAGTATATGGGCCATGCAAGAGAAACGCGTATTTTAAAAACTGCAAATTATGCACATACATATGTGAGCACAAGTTAAAAAAAAGTGTGTGGGGGGGGGGGGGGGGGGGGGGGAGACAGTAAGGGCATGTCAGGGGCATTCCAGGGCAGAACCAACAGTTGTGCACAAACATTTGTATTTTAAATCCAGCGGCTCTAGCACACGACAGGCTCTTAGCTGCTCATGTTTGCTTCTGCTCTTGATGAGGTATAATTCTGCATAAATCTCTATTAAGGCCTAAAACAACTGGGTGAGAGGTCTCGGTCAACTAGGGAAAATGAAGGCTTATGAACCAGAGGGGTAAGAATGACCTCAAGATAGACTGGGCAAATAGACTACTTGGTAAAACTGGGAACGTACTTCATGAGAGCATGTATTAAAACCCACTTACCTGAACGCGTTAAAGCCAACAAAACATAAGCATGTCTGCTTGAGTAACAGTTTAAAATTACGAGCACAGAAGGCATATTCTAAATCATACATGCGCAACTGTGCGCATGATTTATTTATTTATTTATTTATGGTTTTTATATACCGGAGTTCCTGTATACAATACATATCACTCCGGTTCACAGTTAACAGTAATAACTACTGCCGGGTGGCAGTTTACATGGAACAAATCTTGGAACAAAAAACAGAAAATTTGGTCTAAGTAAATAAGATTAAATAAGTAAATAAGAAAATAATTAAATAAGTAAATAAGAAAATAAGTAAATTTGCTGCTATTGGTCAGTCCCACTATGTCACTGGGACCGACCAATAGCAGCGGTCGGTCCCAGTGACATAGTGAGGGCAAAGGACAGTCAGCGCCATTTTGATTACTGGCAGCCGACGGCCCTCGCCCTGGAGATCGTTCCCGGACCGCTCCTGGACCCCCGCTGGACCACCAGCGACGTTTGGCAGGTCTTGGGGGGGTCAGGAGGGTGGGGGGTTGCGGTAAATTAAGTCAGCAGGTCTTGGGGGGGTCAGTATCATGTATGATGAAGCCTTAGAGCTGTATCATCTAACTACATACTGAAAAACCTTGAGTTACCGTACTTTGGAAACTGTAAGGTTTGCTAAATAAGACAATTTGTGGGGTTTTTTTATGAGCTTTTCCTTGGAGAGAGAATGAGAAAATCTACATTTTGTAGACTAGGTTTCTTACAGGAAAATTAGTTTTTATTCTCCAAAGATCACAATGACTATGGCAAAAACTGCCAGCAATGAAGGGTTAATACATTTTCTGAAGTCACTAAGTCAAGCATAGGCTTTTAATGATGTAAAATGTTTGTGATTTTCATGATTAATGAGGGGAAGGTTTTGAGTGTTTAAGACTACAAAGAGTATTATTTAGTCTAAAGTGTCTGCAGCAAAGGCAAGGGCGTAAGTGCTACATAAGCAAAAGAGGGCATAAGAAGTAGTAACTAACCATTTCAAATGAGCAAGGTACGCTATTAAAACTTTTATATTGCACCCATTCATGTACTATAAAAAGCCTATGGAAGGTCTGAATATGTAATGCTGCAGTCTGGTGATGCAAAATTTCAGAAATATTTTCCAAATTTCCAATTTAACCCTAACCTACCATAAAAAAGTTTTTCCCTTGCAAATGTCCTATAATTTTGTGCATAGGAAGTGTAGTTGCCATGTTTAGTCTACTTGACCTGATGAAAGAAGAACAGCTCTCATAAGCTAGTCAAAAATGTATTAACTTAATCCAGTAAGAAAGTATCACCTACAACTTAGTTTTACCCAAAATAAGTAAGGGTCAGCAAATATCTTTGTTCAATGCAGTTATGAATAACCTAAGCATGTGTTAGATATACCAAGTGCTGAGTTTGTTTGCTGTGTGTGTGCATATATATGTGTATTTTTTTTTTTTAACACACACACACATATATATATATATATATATATATATATATATATATATAAATACTTGACTATCCTATAAAAGTTATTTTGTTTTGCACAAGAATGTTTTGTGCCTTTAATGACTAGAATTTAAAGAGCCTATTCAGCTACAAGGTTATAGCTTAGTATAAGAAACAAACTATGAACGGGTGTTTTCATCCTTTTTGAGAGTATTAGTTTGTCCTGTAGCATTCTGTGTTTTTTACATTTCATCTTGAGGATATAGCAAATATTTGAATTATACTGCCATGTAATTTTGTGTATATGTGTACATATATCTTTTTGTTTAATCACATACATACAGCAAATGTTGCTTACCTGATGTAACAGGTGTTCTCACAGGACAGCAGGATGTTAGTCCTCACAAATGGGTGACATCGAGGATGGAGCCCACCACGGAAAACTTCTGTCAAAGTTTAAACAGAACTTTGACTGGCCCCTACTGGGCATGCCCAGCAAGGCACTGACCCTGCAGCCAGCAGGGGTCTCCCTTCAGTCTGATTTTCAAAGCTACAGGCAGTGCCTAAAAAAGTAAAAACTAAAACGAACCCAACACCGCGGGGAGGCGGGCGGGTTTCGTGAGGACTAACATCCTGCTGTCCTGTGAGAACACCTGTTACATCAGGTAAGCAACATTTGCTTTCTCACAGGACAAGCAGGATGGTTGTCCTCACAAATGGGTGAGTACCGAGCTGAGGATGTCCCGACTTGCACCAAATGTACTCAACGGTGTGCAACAGGCACAACAAGTGAGGAGAAATATGGGAAAGGGCATCCGCACCCTACCGGGTAGGTGGAAGGGTGTTGGTACATCAGGTTGGAAAAAGGTTACGCAAGACAGATTGGCCGAAGATGGAGTCCTGTCTTCCAGCCTTGTCCAAACAATAGTGGGCTGCAAAGGTATGGAGAGAACTCCAGGTTGCAGCTTTGCAGATGTCAGGAAGCGGCACCGATCGAAGGTGTGCCACTGACGTTGCCATGGCCCTCACAGAGTGTGCTTTAACACGGTCTTGAAAAGGAATGCCAGCTTGCTCATAGCAAAAAGAAATGCAGTCCGCCAACCAGGAAGAAAGAGCCTGCTTACCCACAGGTTGTCCTAACTTGTTAGGATGGAAAGAGACGAATAATTGAGTGCTCTTCCTGTGAGAAACTGTACGGTCTAGGTAAAAAGCTAGAGCCCGTTTACAGTCTAGGGTATGCAGGGTCTGCTCTCCAGAGTTGGAATGGGGCCTGGGAAAAAAGATAGGTAGTACGATAGATTGATTTATATGAAACTCCGAAACTACCTTAGGTAAAAATTTAGGGTGAGTGCGGAGTACCGCCTGGTCCTGCAGGAGCTTAGTGTAAGGCGGATAGGTAACTAGGGCCTGTATTTCACTAACCCTGCGAGCTGAAGTAATAGCCAAAAGGAATAACACTTTCCAAGTGAGATATTTAAAGTCACAGGAGTGCAGAGGTTCGAAAGGAGGTTTCATTAGACGACCAAGAACCAGGTTAAGGTCCCAGGATGGGGCCGGAGGACGCAAGGGTGGCTTTAGATGGAGTAAGCCCTTAAGAAAGCGTGTTACTAGGGGTTGTACTGAAATAGGATTACCCCCAATACCCTTATGGAAGGCGGCTACCGCACTGACATGCATTCTGATAGAAGAGGTTTTAAGACCTGATTCAGAGAGATGCCATAAATAGTCCAAGAATTTGGAGATTGGACAGGAAAGGGGATCAAGGGACTGAGAAGTGCACCATGATGTGTACCTTTTCCATTTGTATGAGTAAGACTTTCTTGTGGAAGGCTTTCGTGAAGCTATCAGGACCCGAGAAACTGAATCTGAAAGGTTAAATGGTTGAAGGACTAACCTTTCAACATCCATGCCGTCAGGGACAAGGCTTGGAGGTTGGGATGGAGGAGGCATCCGTCGTTTTGAGTGAGCAGATGCGGGTCCTTTCCCAGAGGAATGTGCCTGCGGATGGAGAGATCCTGGAGTATTGGAAACCATACTTGGCGTGGCCAGTAAGGTGCTATCAGGATCATGGTTCCTCCGTCCTGGCGTAGCTTCACGAGAGTCTTTGACACAAGAGGAAGTGGAGGGAATGCATAGAGCAGACCGGTTGTCCACTTGAGGGAGAATGCATCTCTCAGCCGAGAGTGCTGGCTCCGAATGAGAGAGCAGTAATCGTCCACTTTGTGGTTCTGAGGGGACGCAAAGAGGTCTATGCGGGGAGAACCCCACTTGTGAAACAGAGAGGTCGCTACCAAAGGATCGAGTGACCACTCGTGTGGTTGGAAGACACGGCTCAGCTGGTCTGCCAATACATTGTCTACTCCCGGCAGGTAAGTGGCCCTGAGGTACATGGAGTGGGAGAGGGCTTCCGCCCAGATCTGCGCAGCTTCCTGACACAGAAGGAAGGAGCCTGTGCCTCCCTGCTTGTTTATGTACCACATGGCCACTTGGTTGTCCGTCTGGATTAAGATTATCTGATGAAATAGATGATCTTTGAAAGTTCGGAGCGCATAGCGGATTGCTCGAAGTTCCAGGAAATTGATCTGGTGTTCGGCTTCCTCTTTGGACCATAACCCTTGGGTTTGAAAGTCGTCCACATGGGCTCCCCAACTGATGTGAGAAGCGTCGGTGGTTAGGATTACTTGCGGATCCGGTGGAAGAAAAGGTAAGCCCTGAAGGAGGTTGACCTGAGTCGTCCACCAGGTTAAGGATAGGCGCAGCGCTTGTGTGACTGTGACTATGGAGGACAGAGGCTGAAAAGCTTGAATCCATTGGTGTCGTAGAGTCCATTGTGTTACTCTCATGGCTAGTCGGGTCATGGGAGTGACTTGAACCGAGGATGCCATGTGTCCTAGGAGAATGAGGAACTGGCGAGCCGTGGCAGTGTTCTGAGACTGGAGCTGGCGAGCCAGGGATATTAGGGTGTGGACCCTCTGAAGAGGAAGGTAAGCCTTTGCCTGTAAGGTGTCCAAGTCTGCCCCAATGAAGGATAAGGTTTGAGACGGGACTAAGCAAGATTTCTCGTAATTGACAAGAAACCCTAAGGAAAGGAGTGTTTGAATTGTCAATTTTAGGGAGGATTGAGCTATCTGTTGGGTGGAGGCCCTGATTAGCCAATCGTCCAGGTAGGGGTAGACGTGGACACCTTCCTTCCTTAGGAATGCTGCTACCACTACGAGACATTTGGTAAAGACCCGTGGGGCAGAAGCCAGACCGAAAGGTAGGACACGGTATTGATAATGGTCGTGGCCTACTAGAAACCGCAGATATTTGCGATGGGATTGTGTGATCGCAATGTGGGTATAAGCGTCCTTGAGGTCGAGAGAGCACAGCCAATCCCCTCTTTGTAGCAGAGGGAGCAGCGCGCCTAGGGTTACCATTTTGAACTTCTCTTTTTGAAGGTATTTGTTGAGGGCTCGAAGGTCCAAAATGGGACGTAGTCCCCCTGATTTCTTTGCTATTAGGAAGTATCTGGAATAGAATCCCTTGCCTCGTTGAGAGGGAGGAACGGGTTCTATAGCATTTGATTGCAGAAGAAGAGATACTTCCTGTTGTAATTGAGCCAAATGGGTGGATAGACTCCACGCTTGAAGAGGCGGGGAGTCTGCCGGAAGAGTTATGAAGTTGAGGTGGTAACCCTGTGCGATAATTGTTAGCACCCACTGATCTGAGGTGATCTGCAACCAAGGTTGTAGAAAATGGTACAGTCGACCTCCTACAGGGATGTCTGGAAGAGGGGTTTGGCATGTGTTCCCTACAGGGGAGTCAAAGGCCAGCCGCAGGCCCAGGAGGAGGGGCTACAGTAGGCCTTTGTTTCCTAGGCTGACGCGGCTGAGGCCTAGTAGAGGATCGAGCTGGACGAGGCCTGGCCGATGGAGGGTAGTAACGGCATGGCCGAAAGAACGACTTCTTAGAGTCCTTCTTAAGTGGTTGTTTGGAGGAAACCTCAGACGGAACAGAAGAAAGTTGTTTTAACGTCTCGTGGTGATCTTTTAATTCAGCTACAATTTGCTGAATTTGTTCTCCAAACAAATTGTCCCCTAAGCAGGGTAAATCCGCTAAACGATCCTGGACCTCTGGGCGAAGGTTGGATGACTTTAACCAAGCCCAACGTCTGGCCGAAATGGCAGTAGCTGAAACCTTTGTGGAGGCATCGAAGATGTCATAAGCCGTTCTGATCTCGTGCTTCCCTGCTTCAAACCCTTTGTTAAGAAGGGCCTGAAGCTGTGGCTGGTATTGGTCAGGTAATGTGTCAGCAAAATCTTGCATCTGTTTAAGGATGGCTCTGTTATATTGCGTCATGTAGAGTTGATATGAGGCTATGCGAGAAATCAGCATAGCTCCATGGTACACTTTCCGTCCCACACTGTCCAGGAATTTATTGTCCTTGACAGGCGGAGTGGAGGAGTGTGGCTTTAGACGCTTGGCCTTTCTTTGTGCGGACTCAACCACAACAGAGCGATGATCCAGTTGAGGCTTTTGAAAGCCTGGTGCTGACTGGACTAGGTATGTGGAGTCAGCCTTCTTGTTAACTGGTGATACAGATGAAGGAGATTCCCAGTTTTTCTTTAAGAGATCGAGAAACACCTGGTGAATGGGGATGGAAGCGATGATTTTTGGAGCGTCCAAAAATTGAAGCAGTTCCATCATCTGGTGTCTGTCATCGGTCTCAGATTGCAGCTGAAAAGGTACAATTTCGGACATCTCCTTTACAAAATTAATAAAGGAGAGATCCTCTGGAGGAGATCTTTTTCTACTCTCTGTAGGAGAAGGCGGTGATGGCAAATCTGTGTCAGAAGATGTATCATCACCCCAGGTATCATAGGGATCACTTGGGGGTTGAAGCCCCGATGGACCTGGTTGAGGATCCGAAGGCATCGAAGGAAACCTTGGAGGAACCGGTGGTACAATCGGTACTGGGAACGGCATCGAGGGTTTCGGTGCTGCCGATGGAGTCGGTGCCGGTCTTGGAACCGATGGAGCCAAAGGATAAATCGGTGGAGATATACGAGAAGGCACCGATGGGACCACCTCGGAAGGGGGAATCAGGAACGGTGTTTCTCCCACCGATGAAAATCCAGTCGGAGACGATGGCGCTGTCGGTGCTACTGGAATCATCGATGGAAGGGCATGTACAAGTGCCTCCATACGTTGTAGTAGCGGTGCCAGCGCTTCCACCAAAGGTTCGGTGGTCGGTTCCTTCCTCGGTGGCGGAGTCGGTGCCGGGGTCGATGCCGGTGGCGGTGCCGGAATCGGTGCCGGAGACGGTGCCAATGTAGGTTGGAATCTTTGCATCGCTTTCTCGATGGCCTCCTGGACCAGCCGGTCCAGTTCAGCCCGGAGACCAGGGGTAACAATACCTGGCTCGACGGGAGAGGGAGGCTGAGGCAGAGCCGGAGGGACCACCGTAACCGGTGGGATCACGGCTCCCACACCCCGAGAGGGTGAGGGTTTCCTCGATGCCTGCGAACGAGACGTGGACGGTGCCAAGTCTGATCGAGGCCTCTTGGTGGTTCGGCCTGTTCAGAGGTCGATGACTGTGGATCCTCGACAGGCCGAGACTTGTGCCGTCGATGGCGATGCTTGTCCTTCCGGTCTCCTCGCCCATCCGGGGAGGGGACAGGAGTAGACGGCCGAGAAGTCATCGATGGTGGACGGTCACCGGAGGGTTGACGATGGTGGTGCAACTTCGACGGTGCCGGTTCCGATGACGTCGATGCTATCGATGGCGTTGGGGTGGGTGCATGGAAGAGGAGCCCCATCTTCTCCATCCTGGCCTTGCGACCCTTAGGTGTCATTAGGGCACATTTGGTGCAAGTCAGGACATCATGCTCACTACCCAAACACAAAACACAAACCCTATGGGGGTCTGTGATTGACATAGTCCGGGTACAATCCGGACATCGACGGAACCCCGTCGCCATGGCTTAAGGCCAAATTTAGTCGCGGGCTCGGTAAGTGCCAACAGGCCTCGAGGGCCAAATTCGACGGTAGTCGAGGAAAAAAGGCAAAAAACTTACCGGTTTCCGCGAAGGTGACAAAAATTTGTCGAAGGGAGACCCCCGAGGGGCAAATTTTCTTCGGAAAGAAAAGTACCGAATTCCTGTCAGGAACGTGGTAAGGGAGCTCCTTTCACCGCGTGGCAACTGCTGCGCGGAAAAAAGAAGACTGAAGGGAGACCCCTGCTGGCTGCAGGGTCAGTGCCTTGCTGGGCATGCCCAGTAGGGGCCAGTCAAAGTTCTGTTTAAACTTTGACAGAAGTTTTCCGTGGTGGGCTCCATCCTCGATGTCACCCATTTGTGAGGACTAACATCCTGCTTGTCCTGTGAGAAATATCACATACATATGTCTGTAAAACTCCTGGACAGCAGGTTGCCCAGGTGTCCAATGGAAGAAGATACCAGTGGAACCAGGCCAATGCACAGAAGAGCTGACAACTGGGTTGGGGTTATGCAGGGTTGTGGCAGCAGCCACCAGAAGGGCCCAAGGCATGCACAGTCATGCCAGCTACTGGCAGTGAGGCCCTGGAAATTCACAGTTGGGCCCTACTGCTGAGCAGAGTGGAAGAGTAGCCTAGTGGTTAGATCAGTGAGCTATAAATCAGGGAGACCAGTGCTCAAATCCCACTGCCGTTCCTTGTGACCTTGGGCAGCTCACTTCACCCTCCGTTACCTCAGGTACAAACTTAGATGTAATTTTCAAAATGGCACTTAGATGTACATGTAAGTGTGTTCGTCAACCTGTGTCCAGGGCCGTGACCATTTTATAGCATACACGCAAATATGCCCACGTTATAAAATAGTCTGACCACTCAATTTTAAGTGGATGTACACCTGTGTGTGCAAATGACACTTATGTAAGTGGGGAAATTTTAAAAGACACACCTGCCGCCACCATTGGCTGTTTTCCCAGTTAAGGGATAGGACTTCCAAACCCCCCTAGTTTATTAGACTCCCTCCCCCTTGTTAGCTCCGACCTTTAAAACCCTGCTGATCTTCCTTTAATTTTTTGTTTTACAACTTACACGGCATCCACAGAAGTAGTAAAGTTAGAGGCAGAGGACCCTGGCGTGTGCCAGTGCACGTAAGTATTTATGCATACATTTCAAAGTTTGAATTCAGGAATGTCTATGCCCCACCCCTTTTTGGAAACTTTTCATCTGTGCACTTAGCAGCATGTACATGAGTATCCCAGCAGTTTTTAAAATCCCAACATATTCACGCATCCAGTAATTGATGTGCATGTCAGGCTTTTAAAATTCATCTTTTAGATTGTAAAGCCTCCTGGGGAAAGGGAAATACCTACAGTTTCTGAATGTAATCCATTTTGAAGTGTGGAATATAAAAATCAGATTTAAAAAAAAGCTGTGGGGAAGAAGTGAAAGGAAGGAAGGAGAAGAGACGTGGCTTGGGCAACTAGGACCTAAAGGAAAAAACTAGGGACATGAAGGAAAGTGCTTGGAAGGCAGGCAGGAGGAAGGAAAGGAAAGAAAGGAAATAGTAGAGAGCTTGGAAACAGGGAAAGGGTGGAGGGGAGGAAAAAAAGAAAAAGGAAAAGCAGCATAAAAAAAAGAATACTAAAGTAGGAACTGCAGAAAGACTCACGGCTTCAGCAAATGCATTATTTGCAGATTTGTAGAAAGAGGTGGTGGAACTCCTCAAATTGTCCATTCAATCCATGCAACACTATTGTTATAAAAGACTTTGAAGATATTTGTCCATCTTTTGACCCATATAGTTAATGCCTCTTTAGCAGAGCGTTACAAAAGTTAGCAAGAAGGCTAAATGACTACCAACATGGTTAAAAGGTGAGGAGAGAGAGAAACATCTTTCAAAAAATAACAGGAAACCATATAAGCACTGGCAAGTTAGATGCAAGGCACAGATAAGAGAAGCAAAGAGAATTTGAAAAGAAGCTGTCATGGAAGCAAAAACTCAATCTTTTTCAGTTAAATTTGAAGCATAAAGCCTGCCACAGAATTAGTTGGATTACTAGATGATCAATGGTAAAAGTGGCACTTAGGGAAAAAAGGCCTTAGCGGATAGACTAAAAGAATTCTTTTCTTCTTTCTTTATTGAGGAAGATATAAGGAAGATACCCATGCAGAAATGATATTTAAAGGTAACAATTCAGAGGAACTAAACAAATCTTGGTGAACTTAAAAGATATAAGGAGGTAAATCGACAAAATAAAGAGTAGCAAATCACCTGGACCAGATGGTAAACATCCCCGATTGTTGAAAGAAATGAAAAATGAAATTACAGACATACTATTAGTAATTGTAAACTATCTTTAGAATCATCTATGGTACCTAAAGATAGGAGAATTGCCAGCGTAGCGTCAGTTTTTAAAAAGGGTCCCAGTGGTGATCCAGGAAATATGTAAACCAGTGAGCCTGACATCAGTGCCAGGCAAAATGATAGAAACTATCATAAAGAACAAAATTACTGAACATATAGACTTAATTTAATAGGACAAAGCCAACATGGATTTAGCCAAAGAAAGTCTTGCCTCACAAATCTACTACATTTTTTTTGAAGGTGGAAATAAGCATGTGGAAAAGTTGAGCCAATTGATATTGTATATCTGGATTTCCAGAAGGTATTTGAAAAGGTCCTCATGAGAACCTTCTGAGGAAACTAATGGGACAGGAGGCAATGTCCTATTGTGGATAGAGAATTAATTAAAAAATAGAAAACAGAGTAGGGCTAAATGGTCAATTTTCTCAATGAAGAAAGGTGATTAGTGGAATACCCCTGGGATCTGTTCTGGGACCACTGCTTTTTTAACATTTATAAATGACCTCTAAATGGGAACAATGAGTGAAGTGATCAAATTTGCAGATGACACAAAATTATTCAAAGTTGTTAAATCTCAAGAAGATTAGGAGAAACTGCAAGAGGTCCTTGCAAAACTGGGTCTGATGGGAGGCTACTCACTTCCTTCTCTTCTTTCTGGCCCAGTGGGAGGCTGTTTCCTTCTTCACCTAGTTCAGAGCGAGATATTACCAGCTCCTGTTCTGGGCTTGACGGGACACCTGTTAAGTCTAGGAATGATGCTGCTGATGAGCTCTTCACCCTATGGAGGGTGGGGGAAAGGAGGTTGGGGATGCTGGGAAGATGAAGGTGGAACAGAGAGAGAATGTGCGGGCTGTTGAGCAAGAAGGGATGGGAAACAGGGGGTCGGAGTAGCTAGGCAGGCACCGAGATGGGATGAAAGGGGTACAGAGAGTCAAGCAGAGAGAGAAGGAGAACAGGGATGAGGATATGGGGGGGGGGGGTCAGGATAGCTGTGCAGGGATATGAGTGTGAGCGGATGATTGAAAGGGGGTAATGAGGAAAAGTGAAAGATGATGGAGGCATGGAAGGGAAGTGACAGGGTGCAAGAGCCATAAGATACCAGTTTTGGGAATGTTCACTTCTTTTATCTTTGCGCTTTGCTTAGTGTAGGAGGATCTGTATTTCTGTTTCTCGCTCTCCAGTTTTGCACTACATGCAGCGTGCATTTTGAGGTTTCTATTCCAGTTTTTGGCTCCACATTTGTAATTTGTGGTCTTTTATTCTGTATTTGGTTAAGGTTGGATCTGTATGTGTGACTGAGATGAGGTATTTTATGAGAAGGTAGGGATTTGTATCAATCTTCTTTGCTGCGTTTTCTCATTCTCAATAGTACATGCATTAATGTTCCACTGCTGCCTTTTCATAGGAAGGGCTATTGCTGTTTGAGCTCTTGGAATTAGTGTTGCAATGGTATGGAAGGTTTGCTACACATATGCTAAGTGTTTTATTTCCCAGGTTTTGTATTTTACAATGCACCTGATAATAAGAGAGTTTGTGTTTCTGTTACTGAGATGGTTTATGGTTTATTGTTTGTTTTTTTTATATACCGTCACATCAGCATAGCCTTCACAACGGTTCACATCTTTTTTTGCCTGTCAGGACTCTGGTGGCAGAATTCTGTAAGACCTGAAGCGGTCTAATTGTGGATAGCAGTAATCCTAGAAATAGAGTATTGCAATAATCTAGGTTTGCAAATATGAGCGATTGGAGAACAGTTCTACAGTCATATTGTTCTAAAAGCGGCTTTAACCTTCTCAAAGTTAATAATTTGAAATATCCGTCTTTCAGTTTGGTGGCAATGTGTTTTCTCAAACTCAGTTCTTTATCTATAATTACTCCAAGGTCACGTGCAAAAAAAGAAGTTATTTTTACGTCTTTATCAAGAATCAAGTTGGGAATGGAATTGTAACTGCATTTTCTTTCTAGTAAAATTATTTCAGTTTTATCCATATTTAGAATCAGCTTCAAATGCTGTAATAACTGCTTTATGGCAGTAATGTAAACTTTGATAATCTTAAAAGTGTGTTAAATTGACTCTTCAATAAGCACCAGAAATTGATATCGTCAGCATAAATATAAAATTTTAAGCCTAAACAGGCCAGGAGGTGACAGATAGGTAAAGCAAATATTAAAAAGAGTAGCTGACGAGGTAGATCCATGAGGTACTCCCGTCTGTAATGGAATTTTATCTGAAAAAGTTTTTAATTTTGACTTGAAAGGATCGATTATTAAGGAACGAAGTGAACCACTTTAAGGTTAAGCCTGAATTCCTATTTCTCTTAGATGATTGATTACAATTTCATGGTCAACAGTATTGAATGCAGCAGACAGAATATCTTTTTTTATATAGCGAGTAGTATTTGAAATATCCTAGAGGGGGTGCGGGTTCCTGTGGATACAGAGTATATGTTTACATTAAGCCCCGTGATGGTCAGGTGTTCAGTGTGTCACACCTGGAAGCATCATCTGCCAGGTGTGTCCCAATAGAAAAAAATTCTTCAACCTTTCATAGTGGTATTATGCATATCTTAGGATTGCTTAAACTTCAGTATTTTTCTCATTTTATCTGGTGTAGGGATCAAATTTAGCAGCAACCATTGCATCTTTTTTATTCTCATTAAAATCTAAAAATAGTGTTTAGAGCAAAAATAAATAAACTTTATAAACTGAATTGAACTATATTGAACACAGAGATTTAATAAAACCTTTTGATGTCAACATCTGTTCCGAAAACCATTTTCAAGGGGGATAATTCAGATGAATTGAACCAAATCTCGGTGAACCTGGAAGATGTAGTAGGCCAGATTGGCAAACTAAAGACTAGCAAAACAGTCAGACCAGATGGTATACACCCCAGGGATCTGAAAGAACTCAAATAAAATTTCAAATCTATTACTAGTAATTTGTAACATAGCATTAAAATTATCCATTATACCTGAAAACTGTAGGGTGGCCAGTGTAACCCTGATATTTAAAAAGGGCTGTAGGGGTGATCCAGGAAACTATAGACCAGTAAGCCTGACATCAGTGCCGGGAAAAATCATCGAAACTAAGCAGTGGAGCGCCTCAGGGATCTGTACTGTTATGGTTAAGCGGTGTTTGGGTGGATTCTTGGGTACTGTGGAAGATGACCACACCCATGGGGAGGAGCCCCGTGGGGAGCCACAGTACTGGGCTAGACTCAGGATGCACAAACACAGAATTAGATCTTTTATTGTACAGCTTGATGAATACCACCAGAGGTGGCAATAGTGAGGTAGTCTGGATGTAGCAGTCTCGGGACCCTCGGCAGAGAGGACCTCTCACCCCGTTGATATAGGGGAATTCCGGTGTAGGTTTCCCAGCAAGGCAATGCTGTAGATGAGAGACACAGAGTTAGATTACTCACTAGATCAGGGGTCGGGAACACATGGCTCGCGAGCCAGATATGGCTCTTTTGAGGGCTGCATCTGGCTCGCAGACAAGTGTCGCCACACTTTCCCGCTGACCCAGCTGCTCCCCGGTCCTCCTCCGCCCGGGCTTAAAATGCTGTCAGCCCGGGCGGAACGCGGCAGGACGGCTGGAGTCAGCGGCACCGGCGTGCTCTCTTCTTCCCGCCCCCCCCCCCCCCCCGCAGCCCGGAAGAGGAAGTGGAGAGTATCGGGTGCGTGCGCGGCAAGAAGAGGCCACGCTAGTGCGCTCGGCATCGGCCCGAAGAAAAGAAGACTGCAGCGCGGCTCGGAGGAAAATGAAGAGCTTCAACCGCGGCCGATGGGACTCCGCCTCCGTGAGGGCTGAAAATGAAGAGGTTAGTGTTGGGAGGAGGCTGCTGCGAGTTCCCAGGGTGGGAGGGAGAGAGAGTGAATGAGCGAGCAAACACATGCTTGCTCGCTCATTTACTCTCACTCCCCCCACCACCCCGGGAACTCGCGGCAGCAGCTGCCTCCTCTCAACGCTAACCTCTTCATTTTCAGCCTTCGCGGAGGCGGAGTCCCATCGGCCGCGGTTGAAGTCTTCATTTTCCTCCGAGCCGCGCTGCAGTCTTTTCTTCGGGCCGATGCCGAGCGCACTAGCGTGGCCTCTTCTTGCCGCGCACGCACCCAATACTCTCCACTTCCTCTTCCGGGCCGCACCTGTGTGTGTGTGAGAGATCGCATGTATGTGAATGATTGAGAGCCTGTACATGTGAAAGAGAGTATGTCTGTGATTGAGAGCCTGCCTGTGAGAGAGAGAGCATGAATGTAAATTTACCATTGGGAACCTTTATGTGTAAGTTTGTGATTGAAAACCTGTTTGTGTGAAAGAGTATGTGTGTATGATTGAGATCCTTTGTGTGTGAGATACATCATGTGTATGTATGATTAAGAGCCTGTGTGTATAAGTAAGAGAGAGATCATGTGTGTCTGTGTGTGATTGAGAGCTGGTTTAGGTGATGGAGCCTGTGAGTATGTGATTGAGAGCCTGTGTTTTAAATGAGAGAGAGAGACCATGTGTGTCTGTGTGTGATTGAGAGCTGATTTAGGTGAGGGAGCATGTGAGTATGTGATTGAAAGCCTGTGTGTAAATGAGAGAAAGAGAGGACATGTTTGTAAGCATGTGAATGAGAGTCTGTGTGTGAGAGAAAAAGACAGCATATATTTATGTGATTGAAAGCCTGTGTGTGTAAGCGTGAAAAGATAGACAGCATGTGTGTAAATGTGTAATTAAGAGCCTATATAAGTGAGAGAGAAAAAACATGTGTATATGTGAGTACTGAGAGCATGTGTGTACAGGTGTGTCATTGAGAGCCAGTGTGAGAGAGAGCGCTGGTATGTGACAGAGAGGAGAAAGTTCCAAGCAAACCACCCCACCTCCTGCTAATTCAGAACAATCTCAGGACACCTGGATATCAAATGTTCCCAGGTATGCAGAGCAAAAAAATGTTTGTATCATTATTTTTCATTATTGGGTCTTTGTGTCTGCTATTTTGAAATATTTTGTTGGTATCTGGAAATGTTTTATATGAGTTTTTAATTATTGGATATTCCACTCATCAGCTGTTTCGAAATATGTTCTTTTTGTTAGTACAGTTTTACTGCTGATGATTTTATATTTCTTGATTTGTTTTATAAGGATGGGTGATGTTTCTTTTTTCCTTTGTTACACTGCATACAGAGACTCTGGCTTGTTGCAGTTTCCAATTCAGTTTTTTCTGCATGCTTCTTGTTATGCGTTTTGGTCTCTTTATTCTATGTTAGGTGAGGGACAGCACATGATTCAGGTGAGGTTTTCTGCTGGCGTGTAGTTTCTGTGTAGGACTCTATAGCAGCCTGACTTGGTCCGTTTTCCTAATAGGAGATGTATTGGTGTCTTAAGGCCTGGTGTAATATTTTCAGAGACTTATTGTACTTTAAAAGTGTGATCTTACATAAAATGCACACATTTACTTGTATTTAGTTTTAAACATATTGTATGGCTCTCATGGAATTACATTTTAAAATATGTGGCGTTTATGGCTCTCTCAGCCAAAAAGGTTCCTGACCCCTGCACTAGATGGTAGCTGTACATATGCGATTCTAACAGGCTGAAGTGGATGGTACTGGCACCGAGGCAGGGAGAGCAGGCCCTCGAGGAGCAAGTACCTGATCCCTGTAAGGCGTAATAAAGCCTTACAGGTATTTAGGAAATAAAGCAGAGGGCCCCCGAGGAGCGGGTACCCAAGTTAATCAATACCCCAAAGGACAGAGAGAGAACTTCCAGTGGCAGCACGGAAGCGGCAGAGTAGCTTAGACCGGACGGATCCAAGTCCTTGCTAACTCGATTAGCTAGCATGTAAGGGCAGGCTAAATACCCGGATGGCATGACATCACTTGAGGGGGACACCCCCGAGGTTCACACCATAGCTGAAATAAAGATGAGGATTGCGAGCACCCTAGTAGGACCTTGGGAGGAGCATGGCGGGAGGCAGCACCATAGCCGTTCCGGGGACGCCGGAGAGGATGGCTTGCAGATGCGGCAATAGCCATTTTCCCCAAGGTAAGTGAGAGGAGCCATGAACAAGGTGAGGCAAACGTGGCAAAGCTGTCTAGGACAGACGGACGCAACAGTATCCCCCTTCAAAGGGCGCCCTCCAGGCTTCCTACCTGGTCTTGGTTTCTGAGGATACATTCTGTGGAATTGTTGAAGCATCTCTTTATCCATATTAGCCAAAGGTTCCCAAGAGTTTTCTTCAGGTCCATAACCCTCCCATGACAGGAGGTATTCCTATACTCTGCCTCTCTTTCTTACGTCAAGGATTGCATCTACCTTGTATTCGATGTCTTCTTCTGCATCTATTAGTGTAGGTTCAGGTGTCTTGGTTGAGAACTCACAAAGGATCAATGGCTTCAATAGTGAGACATGGAACGCATTATGAATCTTCAATGCTGGTGGTAACTTCAGACTATAAGTGAGATTGCCTAATCGTCAGAGAATGGGAAAGGATCCAGCGAAGCTTGGAGCGAAGCGAGCTGAAGGTAGCTTAAGTCTTAAGTGCTTTGTGGATAGCCAGGCTTTGTCACCAGGCTGGAAATCTGGAGCTTTGCAGTAATGAGCATCGTATCCTTTCTTTGCTCGTTGTCCTGCTTAAAGAAGCATCTCTTTTGTCCGATTCCATAGTTGTTGAATATCTTTGGCAGTAGATTGAGCTGCCGGGGATGACACTGACAGTGGAAGTGGTAGTGGTGGCAATGGTAGTCATCCGTAAACCACTTCGAATGGTGTTGATCCAGTGGATGTTGCTGGATGAGAGTTGATGGCGAATTCAGCCCAGGGCAACAGTTCAGCCCAATCATTCTGGCGGGTGCCCACATAGGCATGAATGAACTGCTTAAGTGTCCTATTCATTCTCTCTGTTTGCCCGTTAGACTGTGGATGGTATGCTGAGGTGAAGTTAAGGGAAAAATCAAACTTTTTTTGCACGATGCCTTCCAGAACTTAGCTGTGAAATGGGCTCCTCGATCGGAGACTATGTGCTTAGGCATGCCGTGTAGGCAGAAGATGTGCATGCTGAAGAGCTTAGCAAGCTCCATGGCTGTGGGTAAGCCAAGGAGAGCCAGGAAGGAGCCATCTTTGAAAACAGATCTACAGTTACCCAAAATCATGTTGTTTCCTCCTGAGAGTGGTACATCTACCACAAAGTCTGTAGCAATGTGTATACATGGCTCGTCTGGTACAGGCAAGGGTTGAAATAGGCCCCAAAGATGACCGGATGTCATTTTCTGTCTGGGACAATTAGCGCAGGAAGTAACATAGGAGAATGTGTCTTCCTTCATGGTAGGCCACAGTAAAACGTTTGCAGTTTAGACAGAGCTCTGCATTGACCAGGGTGTCCAGCCACTTTGGAGTCCTGAGCCCACGCTAGCAGCTTCTTTCTTAGATTCTTGGGTACAATAGTTTTACCCGCAGGTACTGAGTGGGTAGCTGCCAAAATAAATTTTCGTGTCGATGATATGTTGCGGTTCATCTGGAATGTCCTCAGCGAGGAAAGAGCGCGATAGGGCATCTGCTCTGATGTTCTTATCTCCAGGGCAGTATTTCAGCACAAAGTCAAATCTGTTGAAAAACAGAGACCATCTCGCTTGCCTATGGTTTAGGCGCTGTGCATGGCGGAAAGCAGGCTAAATACCCAGATGGTGTGACGTCACTTGAGGGGGACGCCCCCGAGGTTCGCGCCATAGCTGGAATAAAGATGAGGGTCGCGCGCACCCTAGTAGGACCTTGGGACGAACATGGTGGGAGGCAGCACCATAGCTGTTCTGGGGACGCCGGAGACGGTGGCTTGCAGACGCAGCGGTAGCCATTTTCCCAAGGTAAGCGGGAGGAGCCGTGAACAAAGTGAGGCAAACGGAGCAAAGCCATCTAGGACAGACGGACGCAACATGTACTTGGACTAGTGCTTTTTAATATACTTATAAATGATTTGGAAAGGGGAACGAGAGGGGTGATCAAATTTTCAGATGACACCAAATTATTTAGAGTTATTAAATCACAAGCAGATTGATAAATTGCAGGAGGATCCTGCAAGATGAAGATTAGACAACCAAATATGAACATAAGAAATTGCCATGCTGGGTCAGACCAAGGGTCCATCAAGCCCAGCATCCTGTTTCCAACAGATGTCAAACCAGGCCACAAGAACCTGGCAATTACCCAAACACCAAGAAGATCCCATGCTACTGATGCAATTAATAGCAGTGGCTATTCCCTAAGTAAATTTGATTAATAGCCATTAATGGACTTCTCCTCCAAGAACTTATCCAAACCTTTTTTGAACCCAGCTACACTAACTGCACTAACCACATCCTCTGGCAATAAATTCCAGAGCTTTGTGCGTTGAGTGAAAAAGAATTTTCTCCAATTAGTCTTAAATGTGCTACTTGCTAACTTCATGGAATGCCCCCCTAGTCCTTCTATTATTCGAAAGTGTAAATAACAGATTCACATCAAGACCTCTCATGATCTTAAAGACCTCTATCATATCCCCCCTCAGCAGTCTCTTCTCCAAGCTGAACAGCCCTAACCTCTTCAGCCTTTCCTCATAGGGGAGCTGTTCCATCTCCTTTATCATTTTGGTTGCCCTTCTCTGTACCTTCTCCATTGCAACTATATCTTTTTTGAGATGCGGCGACCAGAATTGAACACAGAATTCAAGGTGCGGTCTTCACCATGGAGCGATATAGAGGCATTATGACATTTTCCGTTTTATTAACCTTTCTAATAATTCCTAACATTCTGTTTGTTTTTTTGACTGCTGCAGCACACTGAGCCGACAATTTTAAAGTATTATACACTATGATGCCTAGATCTTTTCCCTAGGTGGTAGTTCCTAATATGGAACCTAACATTGTGTAACTACAGCAAGGGTTATTTTTCCCTATATGCAACACCTTGCACTTGTCCACATTAAATTTCATCTGCCATTTGGATGCCCAATCTTCTAGTCTTGCAAGGTCCTCCTGTAATGTATATCACAATCCGCTTGTGATTTAACTACTCTGAATAATTTTGTATCATCCGCAATTTTGATAACCTCACTCGTATTCCTTTCCAGATCTCATATATATATATATAAATGATATATAAATATATATTTATTTATTTATTTAAATGCTTTTAAAATATACCGACATTCATAGGACATATCATGCCGGTTCACAATCAACATTGGCAAGGCGGAAGAGGAAATTACAAATAACAGGGAGGGGGGAGGTGGAGCAGGAAAGGAAAAAGGAGAGGATGGGGGCCAGGTGACAGCAAGCGCAGAAGTTGCGGGAAGGAGAAAGGTAGTGAAGTGCTAGGAGAGAGAGAAATTGATAGGAACTGTGTTAAAAACTGAATATAAAAATTAACAAATTTACAAAATCAGCAATATATATATATTGAAAATGATATATAAATATTTATATATTGAAAATGATATATAAATATATATATATATTGAAAAGCACCGGTCCAAGTACAGATCCCTGAGGCACTCCACTATTTACCCTTTTCCACTGAGAAAATTGACCATTTAATCATACTCTCTGTTTCCTGTCTTTTAACCAGTTTGTAATCCACAAAAGGACATCGCCTCCTATCTCAAGACTTTTTAGTTTTCTTAGAAGCCTCTCATGAGGGACTTTGTCAAACGCCTTCTGAAAATCCATATACACTACATCTACCGGTTCACCTTTATCCACAAGTTTATTAACCCTTTAAAAAAAATGAAGCTGATTTATTAGGCAAGACTTCCCTTGGGTAAGTCCATGTTGACTGTGTTCCATTCCATTAAACCATGTCTTTTTATATGCTCTACGATTTTGATCTTGAGAATAGTTTCCACTATTTTTCTCAGCACTGAAGTCAGGCTCACTGGTCTATAGTTACCCGGATCGTCCCTGGAGCCTTTTTTAAATATTGGGGTTACATTGGCCACCCTACAGTCTTCAGGTACAATGGATGATTTTAATGATAGGTTACAAATTTTAACTAATAGATCAGAAATTTCATTTTTGAGTTCCTTCAGTACCCTAGGATGCATACCATCCAGTCCAAGTGATTTGCTACTCTTTAGCTTGTCAATCTGGTTTACTACATCTTCCAGGTTCACAGTGATTTCGTTCAGTTCGTCTGACTCATCACCCCTGAAAACATCTCTGGAACTGGTATCTCCCCAACATCCTCATTAGTAAACACGGAAGCAAAGAATTAATTTAGTCTTTCTGCAATGGCCTTATCTTCCCTAAGAGCCCCTTTAACCCCTCGGTCATCTAATGGTTCAACAGACTCCCTCACAGGTTTCTTGCTTCAGATATATTTAAAAAAAATTTATTATGAGTTTTTGCCTCTATGGCCAACTTCATTTCAAATTCTCTCTTCGCCTGTCTTCAATGTTTTACACTTAACTTGACAATGCTTATGTTTTATCCTATTTTCTTCAGATGGATCCTTCTTCCAATTTCTGAAGGATATTTTTGGCTAAAAGAGCCTCTTTCACCTCACCTTTTAACCATGACGGTAATCGTTTTGCCTTCCTTCCACCTTTCTTAATGTGTGGAATACATATGGACTGTGCCTCTAGAATTGTATTTTTAAACAATGTCCATGCCTGGTGAACACTATTAACCTTTGCAGCTGCACCTTTCAGTTTCTTTCTATTTTCCTCATTTTATCAAAGTTTCCCTTTTGAAAGTTTAGTGTTAGAGCTGCAGATTTACTTATTGTCCCCCCTTCCAGTTATTAGTTTAAATTTGATCATGTCACTGTTGCCAAGTGGCCCCACCACCGTTACCTCTCTCACCAAATCCTGCATTCCACTAAGAATTAAATCTAAAATAGCTCCCTCTCGTTGGTTCTTGAACCAATTGCTCCATGAAGCAGTCATTTATTACATCCAGAAACTTTATGTCTCTAGCAAGTCCTGATGTTACATTTACCCAGTCAATATTGGGGTAATTGAAATCTAGAACCAAAAATATATCAGAGCAAACTGCACTTTAAAATAATGTCACATCAAACGAAAAGTGCAGGAGGAGGATCAATCCTGACAAAAGACTCCAAATAGATTTCAAAGTTGATAAAGATTTTTATTCATTTATACGGCAACTCCACTGATTCAAATCCCAAGCAAGCTTTACGGCATCCCCCGACACGGTCCCGTGTTTTGCCTAGGGCTGCATCGGGAGGGTAACACCAACAGGGTTTCTCAATAGAAAAGCTAAAACAAATTAAACGAGATGTCAGGATGCTATATAGGACTTACGCCGACTAAGATACAATCAATGATTATTCACCATAACTCTTACCTGACAGCTTGGATTTCTGAATTCTGACAGGGAGCGCACTAACCCTAGACGCTGTCAGGTATTTCAAGGATAGCGGTGGCGCCAAATTCACAGGTGAACCAATGACGTGGGAGAATTATCCCCGCTCATTGGTTCACGGAACTGTGAGGCGCCCTAGCAGCATAGTATGTGACCTGAACTTACTGTGAGAGATCTTACGTGAATAAAAACCATTCTATCTCCCGATTAAGTCCCTTAGGGGTTACTGAGTCTAAGGTAAATATCCACCGCTGTTCAATGCGTCCTAGCTGTTCAGCATAGCAGCCCCCTCGAGTCGGACGTGGGAAGACCTCGATAACGCTAAACATAAGGTCAGCAAGGTTATGAGCCTTACTGACCCAGTGTTCTACCAAGGGTTCGTTCTCTCTTGCGTGCCTGATGTTTGAGCAGTGCTCTATAATACGTGTTTTTACCATTCTCGTGGTTTTACCTACGTATATTAAGGGACACGGACAAGTGATCACGTATATAACTCCCGAGGTGGTGCAGTCAGAATGAGAGCGAAGTGGAAAAACTCTATGAGATGTTGGATGAATGAATGAAGTAGTAGATTGTGTGTGTGAACATATTGTGCAATGGCCACAGGGGTGGTGTCCAAATGTGGGGAGCGGATGCCTTTGCTGTACTAAGTCTGCATGAACAAGTTTATCTCGTAAATTTTTCCCCCGCCGGTACGTGAACCGTAGGGGGCCAGGGAATACCAACTGCATAGATAGTGCACGCCAGTGTCGACGGATCATGGTTGTGATTTGACGACTGAGTGTTGAAAATGGCAAAATACAGTTTGTAACAACAGTGTCGGAACTAGAGTGTGGAAGAAACAGCAAGTCACGGTTAGTGAATAAAGCCCGTTTCATGGCTCGCCTAACTACCCGCTTAGGATATCCACGGGTCAAGAACCGAGCTGACATAATTTCTGCCTGAAGGAGAAATTCTTCTCGAGTAGAACATAACCTGCGGAGTCTAAAAAATTGACCCGTGGGGATATTATTTCTTAAAGGGCTGGGATGACAGCTGTGAAACTCCAAAAGTGTATTTCTGTCTGTGTCTTTACGATGGATGGTAGTCAAAAATTGGGCATTATGAACTAAAACTGTGATATCTAAGAAGGCTATCTGTGATTGATGCCAACTAAAGTTAAATTGTAAATTAGAATCTTGCGCATTAAGCCAATCAATGAACAAGAACAGCTGTATTTCTGTGCCTCGCCAGATCAAAAACACGTCGTCAATGAATCTTAACCAGGTTGCAATATGTCGAAACCCTTCTGATGGATATACCTGGGAGTCTTCAAACTCTGCCACAAAAAGGCAGGCTAAACTGGGGGCCATAGTGGCCCCCATTGCCGTGCCTTTTGTCTGTAAATAAAATTTATCATGAAATCTGAAATAGTTGTGTGTAAGGGCTAAAGATGCCAGCGTGACTAACAATGAAGTTGGAATTCTCTGGGGATTTGTACGAGTGTTTAATACTTTCTCAATGATTCTAAGAGCCTCAATTTGGGGGATGTTAGTATAGAGAGAAACTATGTCCAAGGTGACTAACAAAAACGGTTCCGTAGGGAACGGTATGGAATGTAAAAGTGTGATAAAGTGCGCTGAATCCCTTATGTAAGATCGAATCTGTGGTACGAATGGTTTGAGAAAAAGATCCACGAATTGAGACAAAGGCTCCAATACTGAACCAATGCCAGCCACAATAGGGCGGCCAGGTGGATGTTGAAGATCCTTGTGAACCTTAGGTACCGTATAAAAAACCGGAATAATAGGGTGATCTGTAATCAAAAATTTAGCTTCTCTAGGAGTTAAAATGCGGCGGTCAACTGCCTGTTCCACAATAACTTTAATCTCCTGAAGTAGCTGAGGGGTAGGGTCCTCCAATAGTACTTGATAAAAGGAGGTATCAGAAAGCTGACGTGTGGCTTCCAACATGTAGTCATCCCTGTCTTGTATGACTATGCCCCCTCCCTTATCTGCTGGCTTTACTATAATTGAAGGGTCATTCTGCAGATTTACCAACACTTGTGATTCCTGTCTGGTGAGGTTAAATTGAGTGTAATGCCGGGCTGAGGCCAGCCCCCTCAGATCTTGGTCCACCAGCCTCTCAAAAGTTACGAGAAGCGGATCGCCAGGTCCCGGGGGGATCCACCTTGACTTCGGTCGAACTAAAGAGTGATCAGAGGATGGGGGAGCATCGGCAAAAAATTGCTTGATTTTCAACAGTCTACAAAAACGGTAAATATGTACTTTATAGTCAAATAAGTTCATGGGTACAGTAGGGACAAATGACAAACCCTTAGTTAATACCTTCAGTTCAAGGGGTAAAAGTGGTCTAGATGATAAATTAAACACTGAAGAATGCTCTAAAGCCATGGATCTGATGTCTGAGTCGTGGTCCGAGTGGTCCGTTGAAACTGTTGTGCCCGGCCCCGTGAGCGGGTGATTCGGGTAGGTTTGGTAAGAATGCCTGGATCCGGTGGACGTTGGCCTGAGTCTAAAAAAGAGGCTGCTATAGAGGCATAACGTGATGATAATCCGGACGTTGAAGATGACGAAGCCATAGAAGGAGTTACCACTGGATCCTGCCGAAGAGGTTGTGGATGCGGAGCCGAGGTTTCTTCGCCTGACGAATCGCCGGATGAATTGTGCGCAAAGGTGACTTTTCTTGGAGGGGGACGAGCTTTGGACATCCATTTATATACGAACCCTGACCTGTAGTCAGTTTCGTCTCGAATAAACTTCTGCTGTTTAGTCGTTTTCAAGTCAGTGCGAAATTTTTTTAATTGAGTAAGGAATTCTGAATGTTCCTGCTCAAAGGTAACACTCGGGGTAGAAAGCTTGATGGTATCCAAGTTCTTTGCAAGATCTTCCTGTAAAGAAATCTGTAAATTTTTTGTTGTTTCTATAATGAGAACCATAAGGTCCAGGGAACATTTATTAAGGATCTGGTTCCATCTGGTAATAAAAGTAGGATTATCTGTGTGTAGACGGGGCTCCTTCTGAACACGAAGTCCTCGCGGAATCCGACGTACCCGGCAATATTCGATCAGGGTCGCCGCATGTAATTCTGCTCTAGTCAAACGTTTTTGAATGTCAATAACATCTACCCAGGTGACCAAGGGAGGTGTTGGATCAAGCGGTTCGTCAAAGAAGTGCTGGTCAGACAATACTGCGTTCAAATCAGCTTCCGAATAACTAAAAGTTTGGTCATCAGCCGCCATTAATAGCTCAAAAGTCACGGTAATCCAGAACCAAAAATATATCAGAGCAAACTGCACTTTAAAATAATGTCACATCAAACGAAAAGTGCAGGAGGAGGATCAATCCTGACAAAAGACTCCAAATAGATTTCAAAGTTGATAAAGATTTTTATTCATTTATACGGCAACTCCACTGATTCAAATCCCAAGCAAGCTTTACGGCGTCCCCCGACACGGTCCCGTGTTTCGCCTAGGGCTGCATCGGGAGGGTAACACCAACAGGGTTTCTCAATAGAAAAGCTAAAACAAATTAAACGAGATGTCAGGATGCTATATAGGACTTACGCCGACTAAGATACAATCAATGATTATTCACCATAACTCTTACCTGACAGCTTGGATTTCTGAATTCTGACAGGGAGCGCACTAACCCTAGACGCTGTCAGGTATTTCAAGGATAGCGGTGGCGCCAAATTCACAGGTGAATCAATGACGTGGGAGAATTATCCCCGCTCATTGGTTCACGGAACTGTGAGGCGCCCTAGCAGCATAGTATGTGACCTGAACTTACTGTGAGAGATCTTACGTGAATAAAAACCATTCTATCTCCCGCAAGGGGGTAATTGAAATCTCCCATTATTACTGCACCGCCAAATTGGTTAGCTTCCCTGATTTCTCTTAGCATTTCATCATCTGTTTGACCATTTTGTCCAGGTGCATGGTAGTATAATCCTATCACTGTACTCTTACCCAACACACATGGGATTTCTACCCATATAGATTCTACTGAGCATTTAGTCTCTTGTATGATCTTTTTCCTGTTGGACTCTATACCCTCCTGGACATAAAGTGCCACACCCCCACCAAGTTGATCCTCCCTATCATTGCGATATAATTTGTACCCCAATATAGCACTGTCCCATTGGTTATCCTCCTTCCACAAATCTCTGTGATGCCAATTATGCCAATCTCATCATTTGCTGCTATACACTAACTCTCCCATCTTACTTCTTAGACTTCTGGCATTGGCATACAGGCAATACAAAGTGTGTTTTTTGTTTGTATTAACAACCTGCTTTTCAGTTGTTAGGGATAATTCGGAAATCGTTAGCTTCGGTGATTTTTTTTACATATAGGCACATAGACTACATTTGCTTTTATTGGAACCTCTCTGTTGGGATACCCTATCTCTCCTGTTTCATTAGTATCCTTCAAGGATACATTTCTCCAAACCATGCACTGCTGAGTGACTGTCGGCTTTCCCCCTTGTTCTAGTTTAAAAGCTGCTCTATCTCCTTTTTGAAAGTTAGTGCCAACAGCTTGGTTCCAACTCCATTAAACAAACCATGTCTTTCTATATGCTCCATGATTTTGATCTTGAGAATAGTTTCCACTTCCCCAAAAGTTTCCCCAGTTCCTTACAAACTGAATCCCTCTTCCCTGCACCATCGTCTCATCCACGCATTGAAACTCTGGAACTCTGCCTGCCTCTGGGGACCTGCATGTGGAACAGGATAGATAAAATATAATGCGGACAGGTGCAGAGTGATACATACAGGGAAAAGTAATCTACTTTTTAGTTACATGATGTTAGGTTCCATACTAGGAGTTTCCACCCAGGATAAAGATCTGGGTGTCATAGTGGACAATACATTGAAATCATTGGCTGCAGTGGTCAAAAAAGCAATGTTAGGGATTATTAGGAAAGAAATGATGAATAAAAAAAAGAATGTCATAGTAACTTTGCATCGCTCCATGGAGAGACCGCACCTTGAATTCTGTGTGTAATTCTGGACGCTGCATCTCAAAAAAAGATGTAGTTGCACTAGAAAAGATTAAGAGTAAGGCACCCAAAATGATAAAAGGGCTCCCCTATGAGGAAAGGCTAAAGAGGTTAGAGCTGTTCAGCTTGGAGAAAAGACGGTTGAGGTGAGATATGATAGATGTCTATAAAATAATGAGAGGACTAGAACGGGTAAAATGTAAATTGTTATTTATTCTTTCAGATAATACAAGGACCAGGGGGCACTCTATGAAGACAGCAAGTAGCACATCTACAAGAAATCTGAAAAAATTATTTTTTTTTACTCAATGTAAAATTAAGCTCTGGAATTCATTGCCAGATGATATGGTTAAGGCAATTAGCACAGCTGGGGTTAAAAAAGGTTTGGACAAGTTCCTGAAGAAGAAAACCATAACTTGCTATTAATCAAATTGATTTTGGGAATAGCCACTGCTTATTACTGTCATTAGAAATGTTGCGCTCTGCTGTTTGCAGGCCCCAACCACAAACAGCTTCACTCAGCCCGGTCTGATGCTGCCACCGTCACTTCCGGATCTTGCTTCCTGCGTGGCCTGGACTGCTGCGCTGCTGGCACCCTGGACCGAAACTGCTTGCTGCCGCTCCCACATGGCCAAACGCTACTGTACGCGGCAAGAGGGGTCGCTGCTGTCTTTCCTTTGCGCGGCAGGAGCCGCTACCGGGACAGTCTCTGAGCGGCAGGGGAAGCCACTGTCATCTCCATCTTATCCCGGCAGCAGTGCCGCCACTGATGTCTCCTTTGCGGCAGGGAGACCACCGACACAGACTTCCTCCTTCACTCCCCAGGCCCTGCATATGCGTGCCCGCCTCTGCTCTTCCTTTAAAGGGCCAGCGGCAGGAAAAGCTCTGCGGCCCAGTCCAATGATGCCATCAGCCTGTGTCACCTTCAGCCCTATGAAAGGGCTCTCTTCCACTTCCTCAGGGCCTTCGTATCGAATCTTCATGGTTGTCCATGGCTTCTTCTGTCTGTCAAGGTCTTCCGTGCCTGCTCCTGTCCAGATGGTTCCATGTTCCTCGTTAGATGCTCCTGGATGTTCCCAGTCTCTGTGGATGTTCCTGTTCTTTATTGGAGCTCCTTTTTCGACTGTTCCGTGTTCCTGTTCCATGTTCCCAGCATTCCATGTTCCTGCTGTTCCAGTCCTGGTCCTGATATTCCTGTCTCCGGCTCGTCCTGCTTCCAGGATTACTTTTCGACCACTTTCCTGCCTTGCCACCGTCGTGGTCCGTGACCAGCCCATGGGGGTGCTGTGTAGGGCGCTTCATGGCACAAGGCCTGTCTTCATGTCTGCAGTGCAAGTCTCCGGAAAGCCCTTACTTTTAATGCCGAGGTCTGTTCCAAATCAGAGTTCTTGAATCCTTGAATCCTGTTCCCAGAGTTCCTTGTTCCTGCTTCCGTCCATGCCCTAGATTCAATCCATTGCCTGCTCTGCTTCAGCGTGATCCACAACCAGCCACAAGTGGCTGTGTAGGGTGTGCCTCAGTGCAGGCCTCTCCTGAATCTTTGTCATGTTTCCAGCTCAAGTCTTCTTCTCGTCTGGAGTCTGCTTCACTTCTGGCATGGTCCGCGACCAGCCACTGGCGGCTGTGTAGGGCATGCTGCGGTGCAGGACTCACCCTGTACGAGTACCTGAATCTTCGTCTGAGTCTTCCAAGTTCCTTGAGTCCTTGTCTGCGTCTTTCCTCAAATCTTCATCTGAGTCTTCCAAGTTCCTCAGTTCCATGTCTCGTCATGTTTCTGTCCTCAGCCTGTCTGGCCTCATGCACTCATCGTTCCCAAGCAGCAGATCCGGAAGGGCTACAGAGTGGCTGGAGGGTTACTCTTGAGACCAGCAATGTGTTGTTGGGCCTCACTTGTTCGTGTAGGTCCAGTGGAGGCCTGAGCCTGCCTTGTTCCAGTACCTACAGTGTTCCACATCTTGATCCTGGTCCAATCTTGCTTCAGCTCCAGCCTGTGCTTGGACACCCTCACCTCCCACGGTGTGCGCCTTGGGGCTCCTCCCTGAGACGTGCCGTGGCCCAAGGGCTCACATCTCCCTAGAGCAAGCTACCGCATCCTCACGTTCGCAACAAGTAGTATGGGATTTATTTCTTATTTAGGGATTTTCCATGTACTTGTATCCTAGATTGGCAACTGTTGGAAACAGGATATTGGGCTTAATGGACACTCGATCTTACCCAGTATGGCAACTTATGTTCTCATTTAGCTAGTGTTGTTAATCTTTCACTCTCTGAAGAACTTGCCCCTTCATCTCTGAAGAAGCCTGTTGTGAGACCCCCCTTAATGAAGCCAGGTATCAACCAACTAGATCTATCCAACTATAGATTTATTTCTTTCCTATCATCTACAGCTAAAATCCTGAAACGGGTGGTTCTACCACCGCTGACTGCTTTCTTTCAGGATCATGACATTCTTGACCCTTCTAGTTTGGTTTTAGGAAGGCTCTAGGAACAGAGATTCTTTTAACCTCTACTACTGACTCCCTCTGAAGGGGCACTAACAGTTGGAAAGAATTTCTTGTATTACTCAACATTTCACCTGTGTTTGATATATTGGATCACAATATTCTTCTCTATTGGTAATGTGAGGTTGGGATTTCAGGAATGGTCCTTAAGTGGTTTCGATCATCTTTCCAATAGCTCAATCAGGTTTGACTAAGTAATCAGCAATCTCAATGGCAAGAGGTGCCCATGGGTGTCCCGCAGGGTTCTGCTTGTCCTCTGTACTGTGTAAAACTTATCTAGCACCCACTGGTAGAATCCTTGCAGGCTTCAGTCTAGCGTACCATATGAATGCAGATGATATTCAATTATATATTCATCTGCAATTTACCTGGTCTGACACTGTTGCCCTTGTATCTCTCTGCATTTCTACAATTCAGTCATGATTGTCTCACAATAAGTTCTCCCTCGATTTACAAAAATCTGAATTTCTTGAACTTCAGTGCCTTTCTCCTAAGCAAAAACCCGCTTCGTTTTCAGTTGACAATCTGTCATTTCTCCCCCATATGAAAAGCCTTGCGGTATGGCTAGCCTCCAGGCTTACATTCAGACAAAAAATCAAAGCTATTAAAGCTTGGTTTTTCAAACTTATGATCTAAAACCACTGCTTAACAACAGCAACTTTTGATTTGTTCAGGCACTCATTTTTCCTCTTTGGGATTATTGCAACATTGCCTATTTGAGCCTTCAGGCATCCTACAGCTGCTACAAAATTCTGCAGCTTACCTGATCACTGGCAAAAATGTGAAGGAGCACATCACTCCCGTAGTATATAATCTCCAGTGGCTACCCATCTATTGGCAGGTGCATTACAAAATTGCTGTGATGGTGAACCTTCTAAAACTTGACTTTTCCTTGAGTGGCTGCCCTTTTACAAATCCATATTTCATCTTGCGCCCTTCAGTCAGCAGGATGAGGATTGTTGGATATGCCATTGCCTAAAATGGCCCACCTAGATGAAACAAAACAAAGGGTTTTCTCAGTTGTGACACCAGAGTTCTGAAACTCACTTTCTCTAGAGTTGCAGGTTACCCCATGTCCCAAGGCCTTTCAGTCTTTGTTAAAAACATTACTTGTTCAGGCCTGCTTATGATTATTCTGAGATGCTGTTTTTTCTAAGTTCTCCTCTGATAACTTAAGTTGTTTATGTGCAGCTTGTAATGTTTCATCATATTATATATGTACCTTTTGTAAATCACTAGAGCCTTGTGCATCAGGAGATCTATAAATTTTTAATAAAGATAAAGAGTTGGGGAAATCCACTGCTTATCCCTGGGATAATTTTTGCTGATATTCAGCTATATGCAGCTTTGGGGTTCAAATTCTACAGTCATTACTGTCACTGTTATTCTTTGCCTATTTGCTATTTGGAATTGGATATCTGTTAATAAACAAACTTAACCCAGTCAAATCTAAGATCCTTTATTTGGCACAGTCTGGTCTTTTGGCCAATGTGTGGAAGATCTTACTTTGTTGTTATTAATGGTTATTTGTTGCCGGTGAAGCAAGAGACTCATAATCTTGGTGTCATCCTGGATTCCAGCTTGAATCTAAGTTCTCAAGTGACAAAGGCAGCCATAATGCATATTATTTCCGCATTATACAACAATTAGAGCCCTATTACAGTAAGCAACATCTGGCAACATTTATTCACGCTGTAGTTACTTTTCATCTGGACTACTGCAATACACTGTATGTACGTGCTATGGGATTATTTAACATGAGTCTACTAGTGAACGCAGAGTTCTCACAGACATCCTCACAACAATTGTGAGAACATACAGAGATATAAATAGGCATGTCCCCAGCCCCATCTCTGGCACAGCTGAAACCAAATTCTCTTTCAGGTCCTTTGCTTTTTGCTTTCATTACATTCATTTTTTCTACTCAGCCTCATGTGGTCTGTCCCTGCTTGCACTAGATTGAAAGACTAGTCAATGTTCCTTGCTGCAGTTTTTTGAATAACCCCTTTAAAAAGTCTTCTTCAGCATACAGTAGGCTGAACTTGGGCTTAAACATCCCCTTTTTTAGCAAGGTAAATATGCAATTTTAAACAACTGCTGCTCTACTAATTTCTTGGAAAACTTTTGGTTTCTGGCACTGTAACTTTTATTCTCTTCATCTTTTAGAACACTTCGCAAATATGTTTTGACAACCTTCTGCATCCCTCATGCCGTTCAATATGTATTTCACCTTAGCCTGATCTTTGTTTTCTCTGTTTAAATTACTATGTACAGTAATTGCAATGCCTCTCTCACTTGCCTACAGATTACCTTGATGCTCTAGTTAATATACTTATATATGTACTTTTTGTTTGCACGCATTGCTTAATTATGCTGTTTTTGCCATTGTTCTAGTTACAATTTGTCTCTTATTCAGATGTAAAGCTGCTCCTTTGGGTCCCTCCTGATACAGCCCCCAATGGCAAAACATGGCCATGTCGAGGGACTATAGCTGTGTAGAAGCTTGAAATTAAAAATAAAAAAATAATAATTACTTTATATGAAGATTTAGAATAATACTTTGTCTTGTTGGGATAAGCTATAAACTCTAGACACACACCTTGCTTTTATTTATGTGTCTCCTGTGTGCTCCTGTTTACTCCACAATCCTGGTGTGCTACTATTAGTGATGGATTCTGTTCTGTGGTCTTTCCTGAAGCCAGATTGGAAATTATGCAGAATGTTGCCTTCTTCTAGGAAGTAAAGGAATTCGAAGTAAATCAATTTTTCCTAGTAGCTTGGACAAGGAACCCTGGAGACTGAATGAAAGTTATCAAGATGGGTTTGATAACAGTCGTTTTTAGTGAGAGAGGTAGGGAACCTTTGGTAAGAATGGCATTGTGATGGCTAGCCAGGAGGTTAGAACAGGTTTCAGGTTACAGATGAATCTTGAGAGGATAAGGTCTAAAGGGCTCACGGGTCTACTTAATCTTTTGAGGATCGTGTCCACCTCTTTTGGGAATACTGTCCTGAAGTCAGACAATGGGATACTGTCTGGCGGGAGTTGAGTTGATCTAGCCAAGGCTGAAAGAGTGGAAATAGTATTAGTGGGGTAATTTGGGCTTGGGGTGAGCAAGTCAGAGCTGGAGGCATCAAAGGCAGAATGAATAGCTTGGGATTTTTCCATGAAAAATTGAGCAAAAAGTCTTCTGCTGTATGGTCATCAGTGCTAGTAAAAGCTTGGAGAGTTTCCATACCAGTTCGAAGAGTTTACCTGGATTTCTTATGCAGAGCTCCAGTTGTTTGGAGATGTAATTTTTTTTGCTTGTCAAATGACTGCTCTATTTTTTGAATGCTCCTTGCAGAAATGCAGGTTGGTGTCTGTTTCATGTTTTTGCTATGCCCGTTCGAGTTGATGAGAACATCTTTGTGGTACAATGGACAGTTTCCAGGGAGATTATATCGATACATGTTCCGGTGCAGCTTATCTCTATGATCACCTGCAGTGTTATGCATCAGACAAATCAATGAGGTCTCATGAAGCTTTATTTATGAATATTCCTTCAGGTAAAGAGGTATGGGTGATTCATACCAGAAGGAGAACCTTTTTTTGTGAATTCTTTCTTCATTCAGAATAAGCTTCCAATTGAAACTGGTCAGCAGAGTGATCATCTTTCTGCTGTATTTTGAAGACCTAGCTTTTTGTTTAGGTGTATGAACCTTAATATTGTTGAGTTATATCCTATTGTGATCTGTGTTATGTATCTTGTTAATAGTATCTGATTTTATGATTTTGGAATATATCTTGTTTTATGATTTTAATTTTTAGTATAATTATTCTGTTATTTGATGCTTATGTTATGTTTTTTTAGTTCCATTTGCTTTTCTTATGCTATTCCTTGCCTTGAACACTAGTGGAAATGATTAAACAAATAAATAACCCACTACCTCATATCAGGCAGGAAAATTACCAAGTGATCCTCATGGCAAACAGCCACCCAGTTATTTTTATTCCTAATGATTGAATCACCAATAACAATAGCTCCACCATCATTATCCCTTGCACTAGGTCTGTCCTTTCATACTAAGGTCCCTATAGACCAATGAATATTTTCATGATATAATGACTGAATGGCTGGTAAATACATCTGGTACTGATATTTGTTTACACCATAAATTCTCACCCACCATTTTCCTAAAATGTTATAATTCAAGATATGCTTACTCCTGCTTTCACTCTCCTCTCAAACTGATCTTAAACTGTTTTGTTTGCTCTTTCTTCCAAGAATATGAAATGTAAATATTTGATTAATTTTCCGCTTTTTGGCCCTTTTGTTCTCTCATGACTTAAACAAGACAAGGCTAATTCAGTTAATCAACCCCAGTTTATAAAATTTATATTTCTCACTGATATGCAATCAGACTTTAATTTACAACCCACTGTGAAGCGCAATCACATTGCTCTACAGCCCCACTAGCATGTGTAAAAAAACTCATTTCTTCAGTAAAAATAAAGTGAAATCTTTCATAAATAACAAAGAGGTTATATTTCAAGTCTAAAGAAACAAGAATGTATCAGTAAATGTAGTTCTTGCCAAAGAAACAGACGTTATCAGTGGAGTGCCTTCAAATCATGTTGTTGACAAGCATTTGAACTAGAGGAAGCAGCTAGAGATGGAAGTTGATTACTTATGGCTGTCACTCCCAACAAACAAATGAAGACTGGAGAAAAATCACAAATGTGAGATACTCACTAGTGTACTCTTGAGCAGCAGGGTAGATTAGGAAACAGAAATGAGGCTGTATGGAATTTAGGCAAGCTAAAGAGAAATAGCTGGAAGGTTATAAGCACGAATGCTCATAGTCTAAGCAATAAAATTCCTGATCTGCAAGCCCTAATGGCAGAGGCAGACCTGGATATTGTTGCTATCACAGAGACATGGTTTAATGAATTTCATGAATGGGATATGGCCATACTGGGCTATAATTTGCTTAGGAATGACAGGAATGGCAGAAAAGGGGAAATAATAGCTCTTTATGTAAAAAATACCAAAGCAGCTCAAATGCAGGAGGTGTGGGAGAAAGGAGGAAGGGCTGTGGACTATATTTAAAGTGCCGTCTTCCCTTTCCATCTACCCTGCTGTAACCTGCAGACATATCACTCAGGTGGAGGAACTGGGCAGAGATTTTATTAAATATATCCAAAAGGTGAAAATGAAGGGGGTGGTGTTGATGGGAGGGAGATTTTAACCTAACAGATCTGAACTAGAACATTCTGTTTAATAATTCATTTTGGAGTAATGATATCCTTCAAGGAGTTCTCCTTAGAAACTTCGTAATTGAACCCACAAGGGAAGGGGAAATACATGGACTCTATAACAGGATAACATCAAGCTAGGGCGAGAGAACATAATTGAAATCTCATCTTTGTGAGACTTTCCTCACTCCAAATGACATCAAATCTTCACCAAGGTGTACTGTCCTGTTCATAGGTTTCACTCTGCATGTAAAACGCCCTTAAACTACCACCAACACCTCACCTCGAGGTGAGTGAATACTGTGAAGGGCTCCCCAGAGGCGCTCTCTCTAGCTCTTTCTACTCCACTCCCTCTCCCTTCCCAAGCCCAGAAATAGCTGAAATGCAATTTGCAGTATGGCCTTTTCGGACATATCGCACAGCTCAACACCAAGAAAAAAAGAATAGTTACTTCTGGCATTAAAACGATGCAATAGCAAGCGTTACGCTGTCGCACGGTGCGATACTGCCCCTCATTTTAATTAATCCCACCCTTCTAAAAATTTGCATTTGCGCCGTGCGGTGACGATTATCACATGCTTTATGGCATTAACTCATGCACTAATGCCTTATTGCGTGCGCTAATGCCATAACACATTTTGATGAATGACCCTGTTGGCTTGGTATAACGGCCAAAGCAGCGAGGAATCACACAAAGCTCAAAGTCCTGAATTTCAAAAATATTGATTTTGATAAAATGGGGAAATACCTTAAGGAGGCACTGGTAGAGTATTTGTAGGTGAAGTGGAAGAACAGTGGGCCAAACTAAAAGGCTATAGAGTAAGGTTATAGCAGGTAAACAGCCCATAAAAGGAAAAAGAAATGTTGAGATTACTTACCTGGTAATCTTCTTTTCCTTAGTGTAGACAGATGGACTAAGTACAAATGGGATAGTATCCGCGTGCTAGCAGTTAGAGACGGATCTGACGTCAGCACGGGGTATATAGCCCCACAGGAAGCGAAGCGATTCAGTAATCTTCCTTGCAAAAGCTGTTATGGATGTGTGTACTGCCGCTCAGTGAAAAGTGAAAAGAGAAAACAGGATTCCCCTGACCGATTGACAATGGCTGGAGACCGCCAGCATTCACAACCGGAAGGTGTGGACACTGGTAGAGTGTACACTCTTATGGAAACAAATGCCATTGCTTACCTGGAATCGGTGAAACCCATGTACACAGGCAGCTGGGCGGGATGCTGAGTCCATCTGTCTACACTAAGGAAAAGAAGATTACCAGGTAAGTAATCTCAACATTTCCTGGCGTGTAGCCAGATGGACTCAGTACAAATGGGATGTACAAAAGCTTTGTGAGCGACATTGCGGACGGGATAGAAGGTAAGGTTTGTCTTTTTGCGGATGACACTAAGATCTGCAACAGAGTGGACACGCCGGAAGGAGTGGAGAGAATGAGACGGGATTTAAGGAAACTGGAAGAGTGGTCGAAGATATGGCAGCTGAGATTCAATGCCAAGAAGTGCAAAGTCATGCATATGGGGAGTGGAAATCCGAATGAACTGTATTCGATGGGGGGGGAAAGGCTGATGTGCACGGAGCAGGAGAGGGACCTTGGGGTGATAGTGTCTAATGATATGAAGTCTGCGAAACAATGTGACAAGGCGATAGCAAAAGCCAGAAGAATGCTGGGCTGCATAGAGAGAGGAATATCGAGTAAGAAAAGGGAAGTGAATATTCCCTTGTACAGGTCCTTGGTGAGGCCTCACCTGGAGTACTGTGTTCAGTTCTGGAGACCGTATCTACAAAGAGACAAAGACAAGATGGAAGCGGTACAGAGAAGGGCAACCAAGAAGGTGGAGGATCTTCATCGGATGACGTACGAGGAGAGATTGAAGAATCTAAATATGTACACCCTGGAGGAAAGGAGGAGCAGGGGTGATATGATTCAGACTTTCAGATACTTGAAAAACTTTAATGATCCAAAGACAACGACAAACCTTTTCAGACGGAAAAAAATCAGCAGAACCAGAGGTCACGAGCTGAGGCTCCGGGGAGGAAGACTAAGAACCAATGTCAGGAAGTATTTCTTCACGGAAAGGGTGGTGGATGCCTGGAATGCCCTTCCGGAGGAAGTGGTGAAGTCTAAAACTGTGAAAGACTTCAAAGGGGCGTGGGATAAACACTGTGGATCCATCAAGTCTAGTGGGCATAAATATAGAGGAGGTGGTAAAACACTGCACGGAGCGGCAGTAGCCACAGAGGCATTCACGGAGCGGGATGCCAGTGGCGAGTAGTTGTTCCACCTTCAGGCAGCAAAATACTGCACGGAGCGGCAGTAGCCACAGAGGCATTCACGGAGCGGGATGCCAGTGGTTTGTGTTCCACCTTCACGGAGCGGAAGGTTGGAGGGCTGCCATCTCCAAAAAAACAAAAAACAAAAAAACAAAAAACAAACAAGCAAAACAGAGGTGGGTAAGAGTATGGGGCAGGGTGTGGCCGTTTATTGCGGCAGTTGCTACCCCTGATTGAGCTGGATGTTCATTGGGATGCGAATACGGCACTGCTCTCTGCATTGGTGGAGGGGTGGAAGGGAATTGGGGCAGGAGGGTGCTGGAAGCCAATAGTGACGGGGGAGGGGGAGAATAAAAGGGGTGGGGGGGGAAGATAAAAAAAAAAATGGATAAACTGCGTAGCTTGCTGGGCAGACTGGATGGGCCTTTTGGTCTTCTTCTGCAGTCATTTCTATGTTTCTATGTTACTTTACTCCCGGTCGGGGCGGGAGGCTGCCTGAGGACCATGTAGTACCACCCTCGCAAAAGCGGAGTCCTCCCTGGCCTGGACATCCAGACGGTAGAACCTGGAAAAGGTATGGAGGGAGGACCACGTCGCCGCTTTACAGATTTCTGCCGGCGACAGCATCCTGGATTCCACCCAAGATGCCGCTTGTGCTCTGGTAGAATGAGCCTTGACCTGTAGAGGCGGAGCCTTCCCAGCCTCCACGTAGGCGGCTCTGACAACTTCTTTAATCCAGCGGGCAATGGTGGGCCGAGAGGCCGCTTCACCTTGCGTCTTCCCGCTGTGTAGGACGAACAGGTGGTCCGTCTTTCGCAGGTCTTGTGTCATTTCCAGATACCTGGGCAGCAATCTGCCGATGTCGAGATGGCGTAATAAACAGCCTTCTTCAGATTTCTTCAAATCTACCGTGGTAGGCAAGGATATGGTTTGGTTAAGATGAAACTGTGAAACCACTTTAGGGAGAAAGGAGGGAACCATCCGAAGATGGATAGCCTCCGGAGTGATTCTTAGAAAGGGATCACGGCAGGACAGTGCCTGTAGCTCAGAGATGCGGCGTGCAGAGCACACCGCCAGCAAGAACACCAACTTCAAGGTTAGAGACCGGAGAGACAAGCCCCAAAGGGGTCTGAAGGTGGATCCCGCGAGGAAATCCAAAACAAGATTAAGGTTCCATAAAGGCACAGGCCACTTTAGTGGCGGACGAATATGCTTGACCCCTTGCAGGAAACGAGAAACATCTGGGTGCTTGGCGATGGTCTTGCCATCCCTCCTGGGACCATAGCAAGACAGTGCCGCAACCTGAACTTTGATGGAGCTGAGGGAGAGACCCTTCTGAAGCCCATCCTGCAGGAAATCCAACACGATAGGTATGGTGGTGGCATGTGGATTGGTGCCGTGAGTGTCGCACCATGCTTCAAATACTCTCCAGATCCGTACGTAGGTTAGGGATGTGGAAAACTTGCGAGCTCGGAGGAGTGTATCAATCACGGGCCCCGAGTAACCTCTCTTCTTCAGTCTAGCCCTCTCAATGGCCAGACCGTAAGAGAGAATTGAGCTGGATCCTCGTGTAGAATGGGACCTTGACGTAGAAGGTCCCGGAGAGGAGGCAGAGGAAGAGGCTCCCCTGCCAGTAGTCTTCTCATGTCTGCGTACCAGGGTCTTCTTGGCCAGTCTGGTGCCACTAGAAGAACTAGGCCCCGGTGCGTCTGAATCTTGTGGTTGATGGCGCCCAGCAGAGGTCACGGAGGAAAGGCGTATAGTAGAGTCCCTGGAGGCCACGGCTGGACCAGGGCATCGATTCTGTGCGAAAACGGGTCGCACCTGCGGCTGAAGTATCTGGGCACTTGCGCATTGGACTTGTCCGCCAATAAATCCATGTCCTGAATCCCCCAGTGATCCACAATCATCTGGAAGGCTGTGGGTGACAGCTGCCACTCTCCCGGATTTAGACTTTCCCTGCTGAGGAAGTCCGCTGTGGTATTGTCCTTCCCGGCGATGTGGACGGAGATGTCCAGAAGAGTCGCCTCCGCCCATGCCATCAGTGGGGCGATCTCCAGGGATACCTGTCGGCTCCTGGTTCCGCCCTGACGGTTGATGTAGGCCACTGTGGTGGCGTTGTCGGACATCACTCTGACAACTCTGTGCCTCAGTCTGTGAGCGAAGTGAAGGCATGCCAATCGGACTGCCCGGGCCTCCAGGCGATTGATGTTCCACGAGGACTCCTCCCTGTTCCATCGCCCTTGCGCGGTGAGTTCTTCGCAATGTGCACCCCAGCCGCTCAGGCTGGCATCCGTGGTGAGCAAGGTCCACGTGGGCGAGGACATCTTTGACCCCCTGTTCAGGTGGTTGGACTGCAACCACCACCGCAACTGGGTCCGAACTCTGGCTGGTAGAGGAAGATGCGTGGAATAGTCCCGTCGATGGGGGCTCCAGCGAGAGAGCAGAGAATGCTGTAGAGGTCTCATATGGGCCCGCGCCCAAGGTACCACTTCCAGGGTGGATGCCATGAGACCCAGAACCTGCAGATAATCCCAGGCTATGGGCCGACTGGCTCCCATCAGATACTGGATACGCTGCCGAAGTTTCAACTGTCTCTTGGTCGTAAGACTGACCGTGTCTGCCCGGGTGTCGAACTGCACTCCCAGATACTCTATTGACTGGGAAGGCTGTAGGCAGCTCTTGCTGAGGTTGATTACCCAGCCCAAGCTTTCCAGAAGGGCGATCACTCTGTCGGTTGTCCGAATGCTCTCCTCTCGAGATTTTGCCCTGATCAGCCAGTCGGCTAGGTAGGGATGGACCAGAATCCCTTCCCGCCTGAGTGCCACTGCCACCACTACTACCACTTTGGTGAATGTCCGAGGGGACGTGGCCAACCCGAAGGGTAGAGCCCGAAACTGGAAGTGGCGGCCCAGAACCTTGAAGCGCAGGTAGCGCTGATGATCTGGATGGATCGGAATATGAAGATATGCTTCCGACAGGTCTAATGCCGTGAGGAATTCTCCGGGCTGAACTGCGGCTTTGACGGAGCGCAGAGTTTCCATGCGAAACCTCGGTACCCGTAAGTATCGATTGACTGACTTGAGGTCCAGAACAGGCCGAAAAGTGTCCCCTTTCTTGGGTACCATGAAATAAATGGAATAGTGTCCAGAATTCACTTCCCAGGCAGGTACTGGGAGGATGGCGTTCAAGGACAGGAGCCTCGCCAGGGTAGCTTCCAACGCTGCCTTCTTGAGCAGGGGACAGGAAGATTCCACAAACTTGTCTGGAGGAAGATGATGAAAGTCCAGATAATATCCTTCCCGGATAACGGCGAGGACCCACTGGTCCGACGTGATCTCGACCCATCTGGGGTAGAAGAGGGTCAACCTGCCCCCTATGGCTTCGTCCCCCAGATGAATCGGCAAATTCTCATTGTGGGGCGCGACCGGGACCGGACCAGCCCCCTGCTTGCGCTGCTTGGTCCGAAAGGACTGATTCCTGGCCTGAGGACGTGTCGCCTGATAGCGCCCCCTATACGGAACAAAGCGCTGTGAGCTCCTGCCCCAGGAGGGCCATGGAAAGGAGCGCTGTCCCCTCCTGGATCGATCTTCTGGCAGTCTAGGCACAGGAGAGGCACCCCAGGTAGTGGCTAGCCTATCAAGGTCACTGCCAAACAGAAACGAGCCCTGAAAGGGTAACCAGGTGAGGCGAGACTTCGAAGGCACATCAGCTGACCATGGCCGGATCCAGAGCTGCCTCCTGGTGGCTACGGAGGATGAAATCCCCTTAGCTGTAGTCCGGACCAAATCCGATGCGGCATCTGTGAGGAAGGAAAGAGCGGACTCCATGTCAGCCGCTGGAGCGTTGTTCCTGACCTGAGACAAGCAGGCACGTGTCACCACGGTGCAGCAGGCCGCAATCCGCAAAGAAAGAGCTGCCACCTCAAAAGTTTGTTTCAAAATGGCGTCCATTCGCCTGTCATGAGGCTCCCTGAGGGCCGTCCCCCCTTCCACTGGAATGGTAGTGCGCTTGACTACAGCGCTAATTAAGGCGTCCACCTGAGGACACGCCAGCAGGTCCTGGAGAGCCGGTGCCAATGGGTACATGCCCTTCAGGGCCCGGCCCCCTTTGAATGAAGCCGCCGGCGCCGCCCACTCCAAATCTATTAGCTGCTGAGCTGCTTGCAAGAAAGGAAAATGGCGGGCTGTAGGACGAAGACCTTCCAGCAGGGGGTTCTGCGCAGAAGGTACCGAAGCACTGGGACCAGTGATATCCAACTCCGCCAGACACAGAGACACCAGGTCAGAGAGGTCCTCCTTAGGGAAGAACCGCCTCATGGTTCTATATGGCTCAATCCCTGGGGGAAGGTCCCCCTCATCCGGGAGTTCGGACTCGTCTGGCGAAACCTCCTGGTCCGATTGATCTGGACTGTCCAGTGGCGGGAGGTCCCGCTCCCGATAAGACTGGGAGGGTCCAGGAACAGGAGCCCTAGGCGCTGCCACAGCCGCGGCAGCCGCAGCAGGCACCGCAGATGCAGCCACCGCAGGAACCGCAGCAACAACAGGAGCAGCAGGGACAGTAGGGCCGGGACGGGAAGCCATCTGCATCTGGACGAAGGCATGAATCCCCTTAAAGAGATCCACCCAGGAAATTGAAGCAGCCTCTAATCGCCGGGGTACAAGATCCCCCGGGATTCCCGAGTGGTCGAGACTGCCCCCCAAATCCGGGGTAGCCCCAGGGGAACTGTCAAGAAACTGCGGCTGAGACTGGTCCTGGCCGGAGGGTCCCCCGGCCGCCTCACATTGGACACATAGGGAGTCTGGCTCAGTACTGCGCGTGGCTCTAAGGTGGCATGCAGAGCAGAGGCCAAGGGCTGTAATGCCTGAGACAAGCGGCGGCGCCGCTGAGGATACGGCCGCGTGCTGATCCATGCCAAGTATAGCAAGCACGCAAGAATAAGTGGTAACAAAATGCGCTTAACACAACAGGCGCCCAATAGTAGCAATATGCGGCAGCAAGAGGCGCTTAATATAACAGGCGCACAATAGCAATAATATGCGGCAGCAATAGGCGCACAATAGCAAGAATATGCGGCAGCAATAGGCGCTTAATACAACAGGCGCACAATAGCAAGAATATGCGGCAGCAGTAGGCGCTTAATACAACAGGCGCACAATAGCAATAATATGCGGCAGCAGCAGGCGCTTAATACAACAGGCGCACAATAGCAATAATATGCGGCAGCAATAGGCGCTTAATACAACAGGCGCACAATAGCAATAATATGCGGCAGTAATAGGCACTCAGCACTAAGCAGTTAATATACGCCCTATGGCAGTCAATAGGCTTTCAGCACTAAGCAGGTGAGCAATATACGCTCAATAACCTTCAATAGGCATTCAGTAGTAAGCAGTGAGCCCAAATTACGCTTAATGGCCATCAATAGGCTCCTAGCAATATGCGGCTAACAATATACTCACAGTGGCAGCCAATATGCGAGAACCATGCAATATACGCATAAGGAGGAAGAAAGCCGCACCTATTATGGGCGCAGAATACCTGAATAAAGCCACAAAATGGCGTCCTCCACGGCTTGCCACGCCGCCGATCCTCTAGACTTCGGAGACCCAGAAGAAGAGATGTACGCCTTACCAGATCCTCGGCACTTCCTGGCTGGAACTTAGGCGGTCTCCGGCTGCGGGGGGAGGGGCCACCTCACCGCCGCGATTGAGAAACTGCATCCGCTACCTCGTCCACGCCGGGACCGAGGGCCTCGAAGCCACACCCGAGTCTCCCCCGGGGGGCTGTGCCCCTGCCGCGGTTCGGCCGGACCGAGGACTTACACCTCCGGGGGACCACGGCAGTCACCCCGGGAAGCTCAACTGGGGGGAGTGACAGAAACGTCCCCTGAGGAGCACGAGGCTTAAGAGTCGCGTAGAAAGGTAAAGTAGAATCTAGAATGATAAGAAAGAGAAAAAAATTAAAGTAGTCTTGGAAAGCACGCTGAACCAGCGTGCAGGCACTCCAAACTGCTTTGGAGACGGAAATTACTGAATCGCTTCGCTTCCTGTGGGGCTATATACCCCGTGCTGACGTCAGATCCGTCTCCAACTGCTAGCACGCGGATACTATCCCATTTGTACTGAGTCCATCTGGCTACATGCCAGGAAACAGCTATTGCAGGGGTCGGGAACCCATGGCTCGCGAGCCAGATATGGCTCTTTTGAGGGCTGCATCAGGCTCGCAGACAAGTGTCGCCATACTTCGCGGTTCCCCGCTGACCCAGCTGCTCCCCGGTCCTCCGCCACCCGGGCTTAAAATGCTGTCAGCCCGGGCGGAACGCGGCAGGACAGCTGGAGTCAGCGGCACCGGCGTGCTCTCTTCTCCCCCCCCCCCCCCCGCGGCCCGGAAGAGGAAGTGGAGAGCATCGGGTGCCTGCGCGGGAAGAAGAGACCACACTAGCGTGGTCTCTTCTTCCGCGCAGGCACCCGATGCTCACCACTTCCTCTTCCGGGCCGCGGGGGGGAGGAGAAGAGAGCACGCCGACTGGAGTCATCCGGGTGCCTGCGCGGGAGTCATCGGGTGTCAGCCGGGTGCCAGCGCTGGAGTCATCGGGTGCCTGCGCGGGTCTTCCCGCGCAGGCACCCGATGCTCTCCACTTCCTCTTCCGGGCCGCGGGAAGAAGAGAGCACGCCGGTGCTCTCTTCTTCCCGCGGCCCGGAAGAGGAAGTGGAGAGCATCGGGTGCCTGCGCGGGAAGACCCGCGCAGGCACGCTAGTGTCCGACGGGAAGAAGACTGCAGCGCGGCTCGGAGGAAAATGAAAATCTTCAACCGCGGCCGATGGGACTCCGCCTTCGCCTCCGCGAGGGCTGAAAATGAAGGAGGTTAGCGTTGGGAGGTGGCTGCTGCTGCCGCGAGTTCCCGGGGGGGGGGGAAGGGGGAGAGAGAGAGTGAATGAATGAGCGAGCAAGCATGTGTGTTTGAGATCCTGTGTGTGTGAGTGAGAGATTGCATGTATGTGAATGATTGAGAGCCTGTATATGTGAAAGAGAGTATGTCTGTGATTGAGATCCTGCCTGTGAGAGAGAGAGCATGAATGTAAGTTTACCATTGGGAACCTGTATGTGTAAGTTTGTAATTGAAAACCTGTTTGTTTGAAAGAGTATGTGTGTATGATTGAGATCCTTTGTGTGTGAGAGAGATCATGTGTATGTATGATTAAGAGCCTGTGTGTATAAGTAAGAGAGAGATCATGTGTGTCTGTGTCTGATTGACAGCTGGTTTAGGTGATGGAGCATGTGAGTATGTGATTGAGAGCCTGTGTTTAAATGAGAGAGAGAGACCATGTGTGTCTGTGTGATTGAGAGCTGATTTAGGTGAGGGAGCATGTGAGTATGTGATTGAGAGCCTGTGTATAAATGAGAGAAAGAGAGGACATGTTTGTAAGCATGTGAATGAGAGTCTGTGTGTGAGAGAAAAAGACAGCATGTATTTATGTGATTGAAAGCCTGTGTGTGTGTAAGCGTGAAAAGATAGACAGCATGTGTGTAAATGTGTAATTAAGAGCCTATATAAGTGAGAGAGAAAAAACATTTGTATATGTGAGTGACTGAGAGCATGTGTGTATAGGTGTGTCATTGAGAGCCAGTGTGAGAGAGAGCGCTGGTATGTGACAGAGAGGAGAAAGTTCCAAGCAAACCACCCCACCTCCTGCTAATTCAGAACAATCTCAGGACACCTGGATATCAAACGTTCCCAGGTATGCAGAGCAAAAAAATTTTTGTATCCTTATTTTTCATTACTGGATCTTTGTGTCTGCTATTTTGAAATATTTTGTTGGTATCTGGAAATGTTTTATATTAGTTTTTAATTATTGGATATTCCACTCATCAGCTGTTTCGAAATATGTTCTTTTTGTTAGTACAGTTTTACTGCTGATGATTTTATATTTCTTGATTTGTTTTATAAGGATGTGTGATGTTTCTTTTTTCCTTTGTTACACTGCATACAGAGACTCTGGCTTGTTGCAGTTTCCAATTCAGTTTTTGTCTGCATGCTTCTTGTTATGCGTTTTGGTCTCTTTATTCTATGTTAGGTGAGGGACAGCACGTGATTCAGGTGAGGTTTTCTGCTGGCGTGTAGTTTCTGTGTAGGACTCTATAGCAGCCTGACTTGGTCCGTTTTCCTAATAGGAGATGTATTGGTGTCTTAAGGCCTGGTGTAATATTTTCAGAGACTTATTGTACTTTAAAAGTGTGATCTTACATAAAATGCACACATTTACTTGTATTTAGTTTTAAACATATTGTATGGCTCTCATGGAATTACATTTTAAAATATGTGGCGTTTATGGCTCTCTCAGCCAAAAAGGTTCCTGACCCCTGAGCTATTGCTTTCCAAAGAGGTGGCTGAAAAAAAGGGCAAAAGGTAAGAATTCAAAAAGTTAAAAGGTTTCATAAATAAGAACAGAAAAAAATATCTGGGTAAGTTGAAAGGCATGGGGAGAAGTTAGGATGGCAAAATTTGAGTGGAAGAAAAGAAATAAAGCAAAGTGACATGACTTTTTTCAAGTGTATCAATGAATGAAAGAAAGCCAGAGGTAGAATTGTTAGATTGAGAGAGGATGAGGAGAAATGAGTAGAGAGGGACAAAGAAAAAGCAGAAATGCTAGATAACATTCTGTTTATCAGAGTGTATTTGGGTGGAATTAGCAAAACTGAAAGTAGACAAAGCCACTGGACTAGATAGATTAAATCCCACGATATTAAGGGAGCTCGGAGATATTCTAATGAGCTCACTGAAGGGTATATTTAATAGATCTTTGAGGACATGGGACTGGAGAAAGGCAAATTTTCCTCTTAATAAAAGAACTAATAAAGAAGAGGTTGGAAACTAGAGGTCTTACTTTGGAGGCTGAAAAATTAATGAAGACTGTAGAAAAGGAAAGAAAGGTGAAGAATCAAGAATCTAGTAGGCTGTAGAATTCCAGGCATCCTTTTACAAGAGGGAAATCTTGTCAAACAAAGCTGATTTTTTGGATTGAGTGACTAGAAAAGTTGACCAAAGGTATGCACTGGATGTGATTTTTATCTGGTTCTCACAAAACTTTTACATAAGAACATAAGAAATTGCCATGCTGGGTCAGACCAAGGGTCCATCAAGCCCAGCATCCTGTTTCCAACAGAGGCCAAACCAGGCCACAAGAACCTGGCAATTACCCAAACACTGTCTTGCATAGGAGATTCATAAAAAAGTTGAGCAGCCAGGTAGGGTCCTAAGGATCAGTTCTATGCAACAACTTTGTCAGTTATACTATGGAGAAATTTAAAGGAAATGTTTGCCTTTTTTGCAGATGATATTAAGATGTATTTATTTATTTAGGCATTTTATATACTGTCGTTCCAGAATAAGATCACATTGGTTTACAAAACTGGCATTCATGTTCTTGGATGACAATCACATTCAGTGCCAGCATTCATAATTTGGGTCTACATCACAGCAGTTTTATGTTCTTATTCATATTCGTGCATATTCTTGTTCAATATGACAGCAGATTTAAAGACTTCATATTCATACATTTTAAAAGTCGACATTACAGCAAATGCAGATTCTAATTCTACTACCTATACACTTGATATCATTCATTGCTTTTGCTCATTTCACTGCCATTGTATTTTGTACTGACGTTGAGGTTATCTGTATATTGGTATTTTATGTTAAATCGTAAGATCTGTAATAGAATGGACACCCCTAAAAGTGTAGACAGAATAAAATTGGAACTAAGAAGGTTGAAGTCATCTAGTCCTTGGTAGTTAAGATGCTATGCAAAACGGTGCAAAATCATAAATTGGGGCACAAAAATCAGGAAGGATAACTAAAAGAAATGCACGCAAACCCATATTTGCACACACAAGGGCTTGCATGCTCATGCGTATGATTTTTATATCATGTGCACGCTATGTCAAATATGCATAGTATACACGTTAAAACTGTGCATGTACAATTACGTACATTTGTGAGTGGTTTTCTATTTATTTTTATTTATTTATTTAAGGTTTTTATATACCGGCATTCATGATAAAATCACATCATGCTGGTTTACATTAAAACAGTGGTGCATAGAAAGAAAAAACAAACTGGAACTGTAGTGCGGAAGAAAGCAGTTACAAAAAACAGGGATGCTTAAACTGGGAGAGGAAGGAAAAAGAAAAGGTTAATAGCATTTTAAATATATATATATTTGCGCACAACCTTATGCATCCACCATGCATGTATACTCTTCTGTGACACACAACTTCTGGTTCTTCCAAGATGGACTTATTCCACGATGCCACTGCCAGTGAAGCAGCCAAACTTCACCACGAGGGACATCGCCTGCCAGACATCCCTGTAATATATCATGATGGGGTACAGTTCCATTTCTGGGGTGTGTAGAGAAACCTCTTCAAAAACAAGCAGGCCTGGTTGGAGGGAGGTTAGTGTGTGCATGGGGGTCATGGGTAGAGGGTTCTAGTATGGGGTGGGGATGTTAGGTTGTGCATGGGAAGTCACTAGGGGGGCCCCAGTGTGCCTACTAATAGAGCAAGAGTCAAATGGTATGTCAAGATACAGTGAGATGTATATTCCATGAATAGCAAGATAAATGTACAGATATTGCCAAAGTAGTAAAATGCCAGAGTGCAATTGTAGACAAGGATCACAAGGGATGACTTAAATCAATAGTCACTAGTATAATAAAGGTACAATTATGAACTATAATTTCCTCAGGGACATTTATTGAATTTAATGATGGCCCCAAGAGCAAACGAAACCTATGGTCTCCTTTCAGAAGGGAAAGATTTGGCCCTGACACACAGATCCTGTTACTCCCCCAAGCTGTGTGCTCTAGGGAAAGGGATATTCCCCACTGGCTGAGCTGCCCAGCTTGCTCCCTCATGAAAAGGGGTACCATCCAAAACATAGAGGGTTTTGGGCTACTTTTGGCCCAGGTGGCAGCATTAAAGGGGTGAAAAGATCCATGCCACTCACTTCAGACATCAGTAGAAAACATATACATACCAGCACGATATGTAACAGTTACAATGCACACTAAACTTTGTATTCCTATTTCTCTGTAAACATTGAGAACCTGAAAAGGCAGCCAGAGAGTTGCGCCAGAAAAAGAAGAAGTGACTGGACCAGTTGTATGTCAGATGTGATGGAGCCTGAGGTATTTTCATAATATGTCCATAAAAGTGATTTTCACAAGGTTTATCTGTGTCTTGTTTCCAATACCACCCACACTATTGGCCTACCACCCAGCAACACCCTGTATCTACCTTGAGATTAAACAAACCCTCATGCAAACATACTCAGACCCTGGCATTTATCTGGGTCACAGTCAGCATTGTCATGAAGCGTTACCTGGAAAGCACACTCAGGCCAAGCTGGAAACCCTTTAGGGTGTTTGCACCCATTTCTAAATTTATTACCACTGAAAGTATATGTGCCCTATTCATTGCAACTATGTGCTGCATCCTGGTCCTGGACACCATGCTATGTAGACCACAACTCAATGCTAACAACATTGACATACTGTCTACCTCTGAGCCCATATCGCTAGTGAGGCACAATCAAGTAAAACACTTCTGAACTGAAGCTTCCCCATTTCAAGGAACCATTCTATGGCCTTGCCACCACCTATACAACATGAGTGTCCTATAGCTAGGACCACCTGTCTTTGTCTACACCTCTACTGGAAAAGGAATGCCCTCTAAATTGCCTGTATTATCTTGCACATCACACCCAGGAGAACACAAATTGACACACATTTGCTGTTATCTTCATAGATGACAATTCCTTTTCGGAGGAGGAAGAAAAAGGCAGTAAGGAACCGGCTCCTTCTATAGCCCATGCCAATGCCATTTCTGAAGAGAAGAAGGCCGCTCCACCGCCACCCCTTCACCACCAGGGGACCTAGCAGTGACAGTCAAGCCCCTCCACCCCCAATCGGCAGGCCATGAGCTCAAAGTCCTAGATGTCCCGCTTCCATTCACAGTAGAACCTCCTCCCCTTTTTGCCACAGGATCTAGGGTTGCCGGGACAAAGATTGGCCAGCCCTTCCTGGCTGAGGGAGGCCCAGATCCCCTTCTACCCCTTCCTGTATCATCTGCTGCCCTGCCAGTGTCTCTTAAGCTTGGCTTATTGTCTGAAGCACCCACTGCCGATGATGAGTCAGTGTCTCAGACTTTTGGCAAAGGTATGAAGATGATGGGGAGGAAATGAAAGGGATCCAAGCTGACCTAACGAATCTGCTTGGTATGGTGGGCCGCTTCACCAACATTCCAGAGCACCTCACATTTGCTTTTGAGCTCATCGGCATGAGGCACCAACCATACAGACTAGATTCCTAAGCCTGCAGATGGCATCCCTGGCCTTTTTATTTTCTGTATATAGTTTGAATCCTAGATTGTCCCACCCCTGTCCCTTTTTCAAAAACGTTATACATAGTTTAGATACTTTTCTATATATATTACTATTAAAAGTTTAACATTTTCTATTTACATTGGGGGTATGTGTCTCCATTATTTACTACATACAATAGTTTATTTTGAACAGTAAAGTCCCTTTAAAGATATCCTACCGCCATAACTCAGAACCACACATAGCTCTGCTTGTCTCGTCATACTGGTTTGTCCAATAAATGTTATACTCCTCTTATCTGCAGCATATAGTTAGTTTAGTTGTTAGCCTTGCACCTTTAAAATATTATGTTCTCGTTCTTTATTGTATATTTGGTTCAAGTTTCTCTCTAAAGCGCAGTTTGCTACACGTTGTTTCTTGTAAACCGATGAGATGTTCCCAACGTTCATCGGTATATAAAATCCTCTAAATAAATAAATTAAATAAATAAATAAATAAAACTGACCAGTAAGAGAGACCACAAATCGAAATCTATATAAAAAAGAAAAAAAAATCTAAAAAGTACATTTGGTCAATGACTATTGCCCGAGTTATCATGCCTTATTTAAATGCTTGTTTAAAATAAAAAGTCTTCAACTTGCTTCCTGAATGTAGTATAGCATTGATTCGCTTGAATTTCATCTGGTATGTTGTTCCATAATGTAAGGCCAGCTATATAAAAAGTTCTGTTTCTAATTTTAGCTAAGCATGCTTGTCAAATTGTTGGCACATCTAAAAAATTTCATCCAGCTGATCTCAATATTCGCGGCTCGGCCCTGCTAGCCGCAGCACTTACCCCTGACACTGCCATACTGACACTAGCTCCGCTGCCAGCTCTTCTCAGCCAGTCACCACCAATGCTGACTGCCTCCATAGCAGTATGAGATGCCGCCATGCTGCCCTGCTCATGGATCCTCACAGGCACGCACGTGCCATATGCCCAGCTATTTAAAGGACCCATTGTGGGAAAGCAGCCCGGGAGCCCCTTGATAACATCACCACCTCATCCAGATAAAAGGCCCCTCGTGTGGAGTACCAGATGCCTCAGCAATAGATCTCCTACTCCTGAAGTAGTCCATGCTGCTCGCGAGTGTTGGTTCCTGATTCCTATGATCCTGGTTACTGGACCTTGCCTTCCAGCCTTCCTTGTCCAGCCCTGCCTTTTTTGTCTTTTCTAGTGTCTTCAGTGTGTTTTCATCCACTCTTCAGATCTTGACCTCTTGCTTGGACCTGACCAGTCTTGCTAGCTGCCCCAACCTTGGCCTGTCCCTGACTCCATTAGTCTGCTGCCTGTCATGATCCTGGTGTGCCTTTGGACTTTATCTTCTTCACCTTAGGGACCTGCCTAAATCCTGCTGGCCGCTAGAACCCAAGGGCTCAAACCTGTGGGGGAAGCAGTTGGTAAAGGTGAAGCTCCAGACTGTCCCACTACAGCGTACATTTGCCAGCTGTCTGCATAGACCTTATGAGTTCACCCTTGAGGCTGCATCAACTATGCCGCAGAGCAAAGGGCTCACACATCCGCTACCCTTCACACTAAAACTACATTGAATTTATATATATTTTCAGAAATGAATTGATCCACTTTGGAGTATCTCTGCTTAAGGCACGATGAACCCTCCCCACTGTATCGGAAGCCAGTGTAAACAGCACAAAGCAGGGGAGATGTGATCCCCTTAAATAAAATCACAGCATAGGGAGACATTGAGCATAGATGAGGTGGCTCTTTCAGAATCACTACATTTGCCAACAGAAAAGCAGTGTGCTATAGATGTACTGGTAGAAGCCGCATTAACCTGAAGCAGGCTCTTGCTTAAAGGTCTATTAAGTTACCTTAATTTCCCAGAAATTTCATCTGTAACAAAAAAGAAATGCAATATTTCTAACACTACAGAGATGGAATGCCTAACATCCTTAAAACAAGTGTCAAATTAATAACCAGCACCCAACCTACCCCTCTCCATGATCATACTGGCTAGCCTTACAAGTAAGGCTCTGCTCTTCTGCTGAAGGTTCACAGTTGTCAAACTGCAAACCCCTTCAAAGTCTAAAACAAACGTATTTATTTATTTAGGCGTTTTATATACCGACATTCCAAAATAAGATCACAACGGTTTTCAAAATCAGTTTTCAGTTACTAGGTCAACAATCCCATTCTGTTTCAAAGTTCGTATTCTGGTCAATATAACAGTAAATACATTTTCTAGGTCATATTTATTCATAATCTCACTCATCTCAAGAGCAAATGGGTATTCTGAGTCAAAACATCAACATTAAGTACAAGGTAATTAGGGTGCTTTGATGTACAATTATTTCCTATGATTTCCATTTCATTATCCTTCATATTATACTCAGTATACATTTAACATCGCTCAATACTTGTTGCTCAATCTGCTAGCATAGTCTAGGGTTCAGACAGTGATGTGAATGGCATATTGGAGCTTTATGTTAGTTCGTACACGTTTCTAAAAAGCCATGTTTTCAGTTCTCTTTTGAAGCTTTTTTTCTATTATCTGGCGCAGAGACATCATCGGGGTACCAGGAGAAGAGGCTTCAGATGCCGGAGGCGGCGCAGGCCTCTGTTGTGTGCCAAAGGGCACATGAAAAGGTCTGCCCCCCCTTTGTGTGCCCAATTGTGGAGCCCATCGTGCTAGCTTTCTGGATTTTGCTACGTTTCGTTTTTCAAAATCCCATATTTTCATCTCTGTGATATCTGGTTTCAGGTAAGAAATCTATTCACTTTTTGATTTCTCTTCTCAATTTTGTAAATTTGTTAATTTCAGTAGCAATGTCTATTCCTGTTATTTGCCAGGGTAAATATGGTGATCATTCCCATTTTCACAGTAATGCTAATTTCACCTGAAGTTGTTATCTAACACGAGTAAGAAAGAAGCCCTTACCCTTCATTCTTACAGCATTTATTTTTTCTTTAATGTTCTTAAACAATCTATAAGAAAGAAATTTCCAATCATTCATGATGCATTACTCACTGACTCCCCAGGTAGTTTATTAATTACTGAATCTGGCTTACACCTACAAATACAGTTGATCTTATTACACTGCAATTTCTCAACCTAGACCAAATTGCCAAGGTGGCAGTTTGCTCACCATTATAAAAAAAATTTTTTATCTCCTAAGCAAATACAGTTTTGACTATCAAAACCACTAATAGGTACTGTTAATCTCAACCTCACTCAAATATGTTTAATATATTGACCTCTGGGTCTTTTACTTTATAATGTATCAATGCTTATCAAAACTATATCCACATTACTGATTGACAAATAAAATGATCATACTAGGTGATTTTAATTTACATCTTGATGCTGAGCCACCTTCCCTTCCCAATGATATACACATTAATTCTATGACAGGTTTAGGTTTAGAACAATTCATTACCCTACCAACTCACAAGCATAGGCACACAGACTTATTCATAAACCTGACAATCACACCATTCTCTCTCACTTTAAAATTATCTCCCTTTCTCTGGTCCGATCACCATTTGATTTCATTGTGTGGTACTTAACATATGACAACCTATCTTTATCCACATGTTTATTAACCCCTTCAAAGGCAAGACTTCTCTTGGATAAATCCATGCTGGCTGTATTCCATCAAACCATGTCTTTCTATATGCACTATGGATCTATACAAAGGCATTATGAAATTCCCAGTTTTCTTCTCTATTCCTACCAAATAATTTCTAACAATTTGTTTTCTTGACTGCCACAACTGAGCCAAAGATATTGGCAGACCAAAGGTCCATCAAGCCTAGTATCCTCTCTTCAACAGTGGCCAATCCAAGTAACAAGAACTAGCAGTTTATGGACTTCTCCTTATCCAAACCTTAACCCAGCTACTCTAGTTCCCTTAACCATATCCTCTATAACAGTGGTTTTCAACCGGTGTGTCGTGACACCAGTGTGTCGCCAAGCACACGCAGGTGTGTCGCCACACTTCACGGTCCCCTGTTGACCCAGCTGCTTCCCCTACCCGAGCAAGATAGGTCCTCCCCCGGGCTTAAAACGCTGAAAGCCCGGGCGGAACGCGGGAGAAGAGCTGGAGTCAGCAGCACCGGCATGCTCTCTTCTTCCCGCGCCTCCCCCTCCCCCCCCCCGTGGCCCGGAAGAGGAAGTGGTGAGCAGCGGGGTGCGTGCGGGGGAAGAAGAGACCATACTAGTGCAGGCAGCGTTGGCCTGAAGAAAAGAAGAGAGGCGCAGCCTAAGGAATGAGCAGCACGGCTCAGAGAAAAACAAAGAACAACGTCAACCCCCGCGGCCAATGGGACTCCGCGAGGGCTGAAAGTGAAGGAGGTTGCTGCTGCTTTTAGGGTTGAATTGGAAGAGGCTGCTGCTCTTGCTAGTTTGGGGGGGGGGAGGGGGGAGGGTGAGTGAATGAGCAAGCATATGTGTTTGAGGTGCTGTGTGTGTGTGTGTGTGTGTGTGAGTATGTATATGAATGATTGAGAGCCTGTGTATGAGAGATAGCATGAATGGAAGTGTATGACTGAGAACCTGAATGTGTAAGTTTGGGATTGAAAACCTGTTTTGTGTGAAAGAGTATGCGTGTGGGATTGAGATCCTTTGTGTGCGAGAGAGATCATGTGCATGTATGATTAAGAGCCTTTGTGTATATGTAGAAGAGAGACCATGTGTGTCTGTGTGTCACTGAGAGCTGGTTTAGGTCAGGGAGCATGTGAGTATATGATTGAGAGCCTGTGTGTAAATGAGAGAAAGAGAGAGAGCATGTTTGTAAGCATCTTATGTTCTTATGTGAATATGAGTGAATGTGAGAGAAAAAGACAGCATGTATGTGTGAGATTGAAAGCCTGTATGTTTAAGCATGAAAAGATAGACAGCATGTGTGTAAATGTGTAATTAAGAGCCTATATAAGTGAGAGAGAAAAAGCATGTGTATAAGTGAGTGATTGAGAGCCAGTGTGAGAGAGAGAGAGGAGAAAGTTGCAATCAAACCATCCCTCCTCCTGCTAATTCAAAACAATCTCAGGGCACCTGGATATCAAATGTTCCCAAGTATACAGAGCAAAACATTTTTTGTATCCTTATTATTTTTCATTATTGGGCCTTTGTGCCTGCTATTTTGAAATATTTTATTGGTATCTAGAAATTTTTGATATGTTTTTAATTATTGGATATTCCATTCATCAGCTGTTTCAAAATAATCTGTTCTTTTTGTTAGTATGGTTTTGCTGCTATTGATTTTATATTACTTGATTTGTTTTATAAGGATGGGTGATGTTTCTCTTTTTCCTTTGTTACTCTGCACACAGAGACTGGCTTGTTGCAGTTTCCAATTCAGTTTTTGTCTGCATGCTTCTAGTTATGCGTTTGGTCTCTTTATTCTTTGTTAGGTGAGGGTCAGCACATGTGATTCAGGTGAGGTTTTCTGTTGGTGTGTAGTTTCTGTGTAGGGCTCTATAGCAGCCTGGCTTGTTCTGTTTTCCTAATAGGAGTTGTATTGATGTCTTACGGCCTGGTATAATATTCTCAGTGTTGCCTTTTCTTAAGTAAAGTGTTTACTGTTTGAGTACTGGAAATTGGTGCTGTTTTGGTGTAAGATGTTTACTATTTATGCAATTTCTGTTCAGACAGTGTATGTATCTTTCCCTTGTGTCATTCTTAACAATAAAAAATAATACTGGGCCTTTATTTTTTATTTCCTCAGTGAATTGTAATGAGCAGTGTGTCACACATGTGAGCGTGGCCTGTCAGGTGTGTCACGATGGGAAAAAGGTTGAGAACCACTGCTCTATAATATATCAAAAAAACCGGCAATTATATAAATATATCACACTAATCAACCAATACAATATAGTGACAAATTTATTTTAACAATCTTTATTTTATACAAAAATTTATAAAAGACATTTTACATTATCTATATTGTATTGGTTGATTAGTAGTGTTAAACATAAAATCTGGCAACAAATTTATTTATTTAAAATCTTTTCTATACTGTCGTTAAGTAGTATACTATCACAACTGTTAACAGTGAGGCACATATATACATCTTTGGAAAATGTATAAGTTAATACTATCTATAGGAAGTGCCACTAAGATCCGGTAACAGTTTTGTAATAAAGACTATTTGCAAAAAGTTAAAGATCTTGTCCTTTTTCTACGTTTCACAGTTTTAATTGTATATATAACTATCGGAATGTATGATTTGTTTTAATAAAACACTCTTATTGAGCAAAAAAGGTGCTGTGTTCTGATGTTCTGCTGCCAGATTTCATATTCCACTATTCACCGCTCTCTTTGTAAAATGCTTGCTTGAAAAGCCAGGTTTTTAAACTCTCTTTGAATAGTTTAAAATCTCTCTGTAGTCTAATTTCTAAGGGCATGGTGTGCCACAGTATTGGTCCAGCTAAGCATATAGCCCGTTCTCTAACTTGGGTCAGTCTTCTAGAGCTTAATTGTGTGCCGAGTGAAAAAGATTTCTCCAATTTGTTTTAAATGTGCTACTTGATAACTTTATGGAGTGCCCCCTAGTTTTTGTATTATCTGAAGGAGTAAATAATCAATTCACATTTACCCGTTCAAGTCTTTTCATAATTTTGTAGACCTCTATCATATCCCCCCCCTCAGCTGTCTCTTCTCCAAGCTGAACAGACCTAACCTCTTTAGCCTTTGCTCATAGGGGAGTTATTCCATGCCCTTTACCATTTTGGTCGCCCTTCTCTGTACTTTCTCCAGTTCAATTATATATTTTTTGAGATGTGACAACCAGAATAGCACACAGTATTCAAGGTGCAGTCTAACCATTAAATTCACCTAGCCTGGATAATACCACCTATTTTTAAAAAAAAAAGGACATCAATCCTGACCTCTTTAAAACCTCTCTCCTTTCAAAAAGTCAGTCACCAATGTGAAATGATAAAGAGACTATAATTATTGAATGGAATGACAAGATAACTACTAAGGATGAAATTGCACTTTTAGGTCTATCTTACAGAAGAAAGCACTATACCCTATGGTACACGCCTGATTTAAAAAGGATGAAGGAAAAGCTTAGATACCTAAAATGTCACTGGTGTAAACTTCAGATTCCTAAAAAAAAATCTGATTTCTCATACCTGCAGATCTATGTTCTAAGCAAAATAAGATGTGCTTGTCCACTATTTAAAAGCATCAGCATTTATACCATGTCATAAAGAATGATGTAAATACATGTAAAATAAAAATATAATGTGCTTCAATTGGAAAGCAGAGATGGCATAAAAAGTTCAGTTTGTATTTTAGGAAACATGACATTTTAACTAAAATCTATGTCTTGTGTTCACAGACAGGTACAGGAATGTTGCCTACTCTGTATTTCTGACCCATGACTGTGGCCTAATGCAGCAAGGGGCAGTGGATAGGGGAAAAAACTATACTGTAGCAAAACCAAGATTGTGCAGCCCTTTTTTCCAAACATACCTAAAGTTTCTTTTTTTTAAGAAATGAAAAAAATTGCCATTTGGATGCCCAATCTTCCAGTCTCGCACAGTCCTCCTGAAATTTATCATAATCCACATGTGATTTAACTACTCTGAATAATTTTGTATCATCTGCAAATTTGATCACCTTACTCGTCGTATCCCTTTCCAGAACATCTATAAATATATTGAAATGCACCGGTCCAAGTACAGATCCCTGACGCACTGTTTACTTTTTTTCCACTAAGAAAATTGACCATTTAATCCTGCTCTCTGTTTCCTGTCTTTTAACCAGTTTGTAATCCAAGAAAGGATAATACCTCCTATCCCATGACTTTCAAGTTTTTTTTTAGAAGCCTTTCATGAGGGACTTTGTCAAAAACCTTCTGAAAATGCAAATATACCACATCTATCAGTTCACCTTTATCCACAGGTTTATTAACTCCTTCAAACAAAAAGAAGCAGATTTGTGAGGCAAGACTTCCCTTGGGTAAATCCGTGCTGGCTGTATTCCATTAAACCATGTCTTTCTATATGCTCTACGGATCTATATAAAAGCATTATGATTTTCTCAGTTTTCTTCCTTATTCCTACCAAATAATTTCTAACATTCTATCTGCCTTTTTGACTACCACTGCCACAACTGAGCCAAAGATTTGAAAGTGTTGTCCACAAGAACTCAGAGGTCATTTTCCTGGGTAGTGACTCCTAACATGAAACCCAGCATCGTTTACCTGTAGCTGGAATTATGTTTCCTTATTTACATTACTTTTCATTTGTCCGCATTAAATTGTATCATCTATTTGGACCATATCTTACTATAAAAAAAAAAGACTGAGATCCTATAGCTTTAATAGTAGTTACTGGTCAGAATGCCACCAGGTTTAACACTGGATAGAGCTATTCTATTCTTTTCCATGCAGGTTCATAGTCTGGGAGTCCGTTTGGACAAAAGACTTTTTGGACCCCCAGATATCATGAGAAAAGAGGTGTTTTTCCAATTATGTAGGTTTTGTTATCTTCACCCGTATTTAGATCAAACTTTTGTCACTCTGATTTTTGCTATTTCCTCTCAGCTGCATTACTGCAATTCACTGCAGGTAGGTCTGCTGCGAAAGTTCACCAAGTGCCTCCAGCTAATGAGAATACTGCAGCCAGACTGCTTACAGCCTTATATGGTTCTCTGTACACTGTACTGGTTGCCGACTGAGTTGTGCTCCAAGTTCAAAATTTTATCTTTGTATTTAAAGCCTTAAATCAGGGGTGGCAAACTCCAGTTTTCAAGAGTCACAAACTGATCTGGAACTCAGGATATCCATAATGAATATGCATGAGATATACCTGCATACAATACAGGCATTACATGCAAATTTCTCTCATACATATTCATTGTGGATATCCGGAAAGCCAGACCTGTTTGTGGCTCTTGAAACCAGAATTAATCACTCCTATCTTAAATAGTCTAGCACCAATGTACCTCTGCCTTGCAGAATATATACCTACATGAGCACTGAGTTTAGCAGAAAATAAGCTAGTATTAATACCTCCTGAACAAGAAACTAGGTTAATGTGCATCAGTCGGATGCCCCACCACTACAGAAGGAGAGAGGAGCCACCTTCTCCACTTCTACCGAAAGGGAGAGGAAGCAGAGAAAAGTGTTGCTGGCATTTGTGACGATTTACAAGAGAAGATAATGACTTTCCTGCCCTCACTGTATAAAATCTGAGTACAGAAGATGATGAAATATCAGCAAAACTACAATCACATTTCAGCAAGTTTTGTGCCTCCAAGTAGGCCCAAGGTGCAAACAAACTGTCAACACTCAGTTTATAAAACCCGTAAATAAATAAATTTTTAATAAAGGTTTTCTTTACATATATTGCGTTTCTTTCAGTGGCTAGGATTAATTAGGTTAGCTGAAATAAGAACATAAGAAATTGCCATGCTGGGTCAGACCAAGGGTCCATCAAACCCAGCATCCTGTTTCCAACAGAGGCCAAACCAGGCCATAAGAACCTGGCAAGTACCCAAGCACCAAGAAGATCCCATGCTACTGATGCAATTAATAGCAGCGGCTATTCCCAAAGGGCTGGATTTTAAAAGGGTTACGCGCGCACCGAGCCTATTTTGCATAGGCTCGGCGGCGTGTAAGTCCCGGGGCTTTGCAAAGGGGGCGTGTCGGGAGCATGTCGGGTGGGCGGCGCAAATTTCGGGGCGTGGCACCAGCCCGGGGGCGTGGGCGAGGCCTCCCGACCAGCCTCTGGCAGGCGTAAATCTGCCAACAAAGGTAGGGGGGGGTGGAAGGAAAGTTCCCTCCGAGGCCGCTCCAATTTCGGAGCGGCCTCGGAGGGAACAGGCAGCGCGCGCCGGGCTCAGCGCGCACAGGTTGCACAAATGTGCACCCCCTTGCGCGCGCCGACCCCGGATTTTATAAGATACTCGCGGCTACGCGTGTATCTTATAAAATCCAGCGTACTTTTGTTTGCGCGTGGTGCGCGAACAAAAGTACGCGTGCACGCTGTTTTTGAAAATGTACCCCTAAGTAAACTTGATTAATAGCTGATAATGGACTTCTCCTCCAAGAACTTATCCAAACCTTTTCTGAACCCAGCTACACTAACTGCACTAACCACATCCTCTGGCAACAAATTCCAGAGCTTTATTGTGCGTTGAGTGAAAAAGAATTTTCTCCGATTAGTCTTAAATGTGCTACTTGCTAACTTCATGGAATGCCCCCTAGTCCTATTATCCAAAAGTGTAAATAACTGATTCACATCTACTCGTTTAAGACCTCTCATGATCTTAAAGACCTCTATCATATCCCCCCCCACCCCAGCCATCTCTTCTCCAAGCTGTTACGACCTATTCAGCTACCTGATCCCTAGATTTATCAAAATGCTATAAATATAGCAAAAATAGTGCCCGTGATAAAGATTTATCACACATGCCGTTCAGGAGAGAGAGTGCCCCCACACAGAAACCAATAATTAAATCACAGTTTATAAATTACAGTGAAGCTGTGGGGAGAAGCAGATTGGCTTGGAGCCCAAATAAGACTGTTAGGTGGGGCTTGATGTAGTAAAGGTTGAGAGTCACTGCCAACAATGGTGCTTGACTCAGCCTTTTCCAGAACTGGGAAAAAATTTAAGCTGTTAATAAAAGCGGGGTCTTTGACTTGGCAGTACTGTGCCATTGTTCCGACTTTTTTTTTCACCCACAATTGCTGAACTGTGAGAAGTAAACCTATGGGGCTCTAGCAATCAAAGGAGAAATATGGCTGTTCAATCTGATCTCTTCCTCCTTCCAGTCCACAGTAAGGCTTAAAAAAAATGATTTCAATGCAAATAGATTTAAAACACAGATCAGGATGAAGATAAGAAGCTTGTGCACTTAACTTATATAAAACAGTCCTGGTGCCTAGGATCTGACTTGGACTCAGCGGGATGATCAGAGCAGTGGGCCAGCCACATGTTGAGAGCAAGGAGACTGGAGAGTTGTGGGTGCAATTAGATTTAGAGGGCCATGAAGCCACTACGCCCCAAGGCGAGAAAGAGAGCTGTTTTAACTGACTGAAATACCAGTTAAGCTGAGCCGAAAAACAAAAGCAGCCACAGAGACTCCGAAACAACTGCTGACTGAAAGGAAAGTAAATAAACAGAACTAATTTATTATATTTAGATAAGGCAGTGAAGAGGAGAGGATGCCTTAGATTCTATACTCCACCAGAAACTCTGTGGCTCTGTGCAGGAAACCAGACCCCCAAATATCCCCTACTCAGTACATCTAAACTCTGAGGACCATGTGTTTTGAAGCAGTGACCTATGCAATTTGGCAATTTGAAGACAAGATCCTACAGAAAAGTCTTCCTGAAACCGTACCATGTCCCATTCTAAACCAATGACTACAAAAATGGATTCAAAACACATTAATAAAGCATCTGCAGTAACAGGAAAGTTGGCCAGGAAGCAAATAGCAGCAGGATTTGCGCTACCCCAAGTAAAAAGGGAAAAAAAAAAAAAAGTTGTCTGCCAGAACAAAACTTCAGTGTCTCTGGTGTGAAAGAAGGATAAACCTGAAGAATTCCCTTCAGGAGTTAATTTGGTATGAATATTAAAAGAAATCAGTAGAAAGTGCAAAATTCTAGGTTTAAATCACCTCCCTTGCACTTTCATGGGACACTTGCTAATTTTATCTCCTTCCTGTGCTCCACTCCTTCCCCTCCCCTTTCCCCAAATCACTAACCTACTTTGAGAAGTAGAGAAGTCTGATATCCCCCATTGAGGGTCTACTTCCATTCAAAGTATATTTCAAAATTATAAAGGGGGGGAGAAGTTAAGATGGCCGCATGAATGGTAACCTTTCCGTTTGCCTCTGCCGTGGTTGGTTGTTTTTTTTTTTTGTTTTGTTTTTTTTACCTGAATTTGCTTCAATGCCATCTAAACAAAAGGATCGAATTCAGGTCTCCCCCTTGAGGCAATTAATCATGGAATGTGTTCCTCCCAGCCCTAATGTTATGTGGGCACTTACCCCCAATTGCTGAGGCAGGAGCAGCAGATCCTTCCTCGGCCGGGTAAGAGGCATTGTTGAGCCCTCTGTACTGTCATTTACCTCCCAGAGAGCGAGTCCACGGCAGCGCTGTCTCAGAGCCGCAGGATAATGATCTCAGCGGGTGCAACTCGGCGCAGGAAACTTTGTTGCGACTAGAGACAGCTGTGAAGGGGAAGCCCAGGCTTTGAGTTTGTCGGAGCAAGCAGTCTCACATTTTAATCTTCTAGGAGTGAATCATATTGACATTGAGACTTTAGTTGGAGCTCCAGCAGTTGTTGGTGAGTTCCTTACATCCTAAACCCAGCCTTTGTGACTCTGGAAGCATTGTGGGACTTACTTGCCAGTCTTACCACATCTTTTTCTGAATGTTACGCCAAGGTAAACTCCCTATCTCAAGAATTGGGCTCCCTTGCTCAAGTCCATCGTTTGAACACTCAGAGAAAATGTGTGTATTGGAAGGGGCTGTTTCTAAAATAGAGTTGGTGAATGCCACCATAATTCAAGAGCTTGGGATTCTAATTCGTAGAATGGAATTCTTAGAAAATCACTTGAAATACCATATTCTGCGATTTACTAATTTTTCCAGGGCAATGGGTGAATTACGCCAAATGACTCTTAGGAAGTTCTTTTTAGACATTTTACATCTCCCTGTAGAGACCATTCCTGTTACTAATAAAATGTATTTCCTTCCTTTTAAGAAAAATCCTAGCCAATGTGACATATCACTGGTCTCTCTGGATTTATCTAATCTAACCCAGTTTCTTGAGTCTACTTCCATTGAAATAATTGAGAGGGCAACATTATTAGTTTCCTTCCTTAATATACATATTTCCTTCATTATGAAAAGTTGTTTTAAAATATGTCATTGGATTTCTTGAGTGATCCAGTCAGGATATATCCTGACCTGGCTAAGGTAACTCAAAAAAGGCGTAGGAATTTTCGGGATTTGCGGGCTTCTTTTTTACTCAGATATCCCTGCAAGTGTGTAATCAAATTTGGGAGAGCGCGTTATATTTTTTCATGTTCCAGAACAGCTTAAATCCTTTATTGATGGCAAGATGGCTGTTTCCCCAGTGCTTCCTTGACACAAGTCGCGACTCTCCTAAGTAAAATAGAAGTTATTTATTTAACAGCTTTTTTTATACCGGTATTCATGGGTACATCATATCAGTTTACATAGAACTAAGGGGGGAAAAAACAGAGGAGGGGGAAAGGGAGTAAAGCGAAAACAACACGAAGGATGTAATCAACAAAGATGAAACAGCATAGAATGCATGGGTTGTATTTATGCTTAGCTAATTCTACTGGTATTGTTTCCTTTATTTCTGTATCTCCTGTAGCTCTCTCCTCCCCATCCTCTCACAGTTGGAAGGTCTACATTTGAGAGAGCATTATTCTTTGTTGGACCACACTGTATGATGTATTTCCTTTTTAGGTAATTTTTCTTCTTTAACTCTCTATGCTTCTGTGCAAAGTGTTCTTGTAATTTTTGAAAATTATAAATAAAAGGTTTTTAAAAAAAAAGAATTAAATTATTAAGGAGGGGGAGAGGTACACAGACACAAAGTGCAACACACACAGACTTCGACTATGATCTAATAAGCCTCTATTTGTATATAACCGAGGCTAAAAGAAACAGGTAATCTGGGTCCGACTTCACAACTGAAACAAATTCAGAATGAGCTGGACAGGTTCAGAGCAGTCCTGTGAGATGCAGTAAGATGCACTAAAGAAGCAAAGTGGAGAATCTTTTACAGATGACGATCTGGCTATTGTTAAGCAAGAAACTAATTTTCAAACACTCACACAACAGGTGATGGCAAGCCTACATGCTCTCAAGAGATGTAATAACATTTGAGTGAATAAATCATAAAAATACTACCACTAATCCATATATGTTTATATGGATTGGATTAGTGGTAGTATTAATAAATGAGACCTTCACACTATGGGGTCAATATAATTGCCGTAAACAGTGCCATTGTGGATGTTCCATCAATATAATGATTGGTCTCAAACAAACAGTCAGCAATTTTCTTATCTATTTTTTTGCATCACTCTTGTATCTCAAAGTGCCAGCATATTTTATCAAAAATACATTTAAGGCAAGTCAAAATACTCATCTTAAAAAATGGTGCTCTGGATGTCTAGGAATAACAGGTGTGCTATAGTCCCACAGATTTGAGGTTCCACGCTGCAATCATAGACTAATTATCACTCTAGGAGTAAAATTGGATTCTCAGGTATCAATAATACATCATATATCGTCAGTGGTACTCGCTGTCTTTTTCCATTTGACTTAATTTGTTGGTTGCAGCCTTTTTTTTTTTTTTTAAGATAGAGTGGATTTGGCAATGATTATTCACAAATTAGTAACAAAGAAGTTAGATTACTGCAAAGCAAGTCTGCTTACTTATAAACAGAGTTCTCCATAGAGAGCAGGATAAATTAGCCATTATGCATAGGTGACATCATCCAATGGCACAGATTTGAACCCTCTCTCAAAGCTCAGTAAATTTTTACTGAGCATGTGCAGAATTTCCTGACTACACAAGCTGCTTTTGTGAGCCCCTCAGTCTGTTCCAGAGCTCAAGCTTTAGCAAGGTAATTGCCTCTCCAGGGAGGTGGACATATTAAGAATGGCTAGTTCATCCTGCTGTCTACAAAGTATTCTACAGGTAAGCAAACTTGCTTTCTGTCAAAGTTGAGGCATGAATTAGGCATTACGTATGTGGAGTCCCAAGCTGAGGGTTTTACAGCAAAAGCACTTACTTAAAATAATCCAACCCCACCAAATAAGGAGTAGACTACTTGGATAGCAGGCTACATAGAACTGCCTGCACAAAGTTACTATCGCTTTGAGACATACTGTCCAGACTGCAGTGGGCCATGACTGTGTGCACAGATGTCCAAGTAGGAGCTTTGCAAATGTCTTCAATGGAAGCAGCACGGAGATTAGTCACTATGGCTCTCACTTGATGAGCTTTGACAGAGCTTACAATCTGTAGGCCAGCCAGCACATAACGGCATGTGACACAGTTTGACAGCCAACAGGATAAAGTTCATTTGGCTCTTGCCATTCCCAATCTATTGGTATCAAAAGATACAAACCAGTTGAAAAGTTTGACAATGAGGTTGAGCCCTTCTCAAATAATATGCTAGAACTCTTACAGTCCAAGGAGTGAAGAGTCCTTTCTCCTCTGTGGACATAAGATCTCATGAATAAAGTAGGTGGCACAAAGCTTAGTAAGTGTGGAATGCAAACACCACTTTTGGAAGAAATTTAAGGTGACTACGAAGAATCACCCTGTTGTGGAAAAACTGCAGCATGATGAGCAGGAGACAAGATCTTGCAGTTCATTCACTCTTTGACCAGAAGTGCTGGCTACAAGGAACACCACTTGCCAGGTGAGAAACTAAGTTCATCGATTGAGAGGTTTGAAAGATTCCATGAGTTGAGTCAGTACTATGTTGAGATCCCAAGGCACTGGAGGTTTACCAACAGGAGGTCTTGTATGTCACAATCCTTTCATGAATTTGGATACCAAATGGTGGAAAGAGATAAGAGCCCCTTCCACCTGTTGATGAACTACAATAGCACTGGGATGAACTTTGACTGAAAAGGTACTAAGGCCTGAGGACAAAAGGAAGAAATTTCTGAAGTCAATTCCATGGATCACAGGAGAAGATATCCAGATGCCTGGTCTCACATGAAGCCGAAAAGCTTTTCCACTTGAAACTGTAGGACCTCCTAGTTGAAAACTTTATACCTGAAATCAGCATGTCCTCCACTTCCTTAAAAAGAACCAAGGAGGTGGCTACTCTGCGAAGATATCTCGGGTTGTTGCCAGGGGATGTGGTTAGTGCAGTTAGTGTAGCTGGGTTTAAAAAAGGATTGGATAGGTTCTTTGAGAAGTCCATTACCTGCTATTAAGCTGACTTAGAAAATAGCCACTGCTATTACTAGCAACAGTAACATGGGATAGACTTAGTTTTTGGGTACTTGCCAAGTTCTTGTGGCCTGGATTGGCCACTGTTGGAGACAGGATGCTGGGCTTGATGGACCTAGGTCTGACCCAGTATGGCATGTTCTTATGAGTACTTTTCCTTCCTAACACTTATGTTTAGAATCTTGGCCAATTTATCTAAGAATCTGAAATAGCTATGGTAGGTATGCTGTGGCAAGTCTGGAAAGGGATCAGATGAAATTCCCGATGGAGTCCATCTTTATCTCCTAACCATGGGAGAATGCTAAGCCATGACCTCAATGATGAAGGCAGCGACTGAGGAGACTTCTGTTGGCCCAGAGAAGAAACATCTGGAAGGAACTCAGAATGGATAGAGCCTACCACTTCACCCATGAAGGACCTCCCCTGAAGAAAGAAAATCAAGCATTTCCCCACTGTGTGGAAAGGTTGTCTCCATTTTGTACAACAGAGGCTCTAACTAGGATAGTTAGAGCCTCTGAAGTTAATATCTGAAGACAATATTAAGATATTAAGGCGGCAAAGAAATTCTCATTAGCTCTGATAATTAGGCTTCAACTAGTTAGTGGGGGAGGGGGGGAACAGAGGTGGTGGGGCTCTGAGATGGAATTGAAAGAGATACATCATCTTCAGTGAATCAGATGGACTTGTCCTACTTGGTTCTGGCAAAATTTAAAGAAGTTAAAGAAGAGCTTGGCACTACAGTTGCAATAACGGCTGACTTAGAGGTGTTCTGTGCGAGCTATATTACCAAATCTGGAATAACAGCACTTCACAGCCGTAGATGACATCGATAATTCCTTCCTTGCCATAACATCCAACATGGGGCTCCTGAACTTATGTGCGGAAGTTCTCTTTTCCAGATGGTGCTGAGATTTGCCATACCAAATGCATACTGATAGTGCCTTGGAGTGTGTGCGCGCATTGGTTGGCTCAGGTCCGAATAGAACATATGACTTGGCATCATGGGGAACTTCTACACCAACAATGAATACAATGGCTCTGACGATGCTACATCCCTTCTCAGTGTCAAGGAAGGGCCCGCAGGGCCTTTGTGCCAGAGGTGCTGACCTTTTCAGTTCTGATGGGGATGGCCCTGGAGGAAGTTGCTCTTGTTGCTTAAGCACCTTTCTCCATGCTTCCTCCATCACCAATAGCTTTCCTCGGTATGCTCAATCCCTAATCTGGAATAGATCTGAAACCCAACACCACAGTGTAGGAAGAGAAGCCTTCCCAATGCTTTTAGGGATGAGAGAGGGAAATGTCCCGCCTCAACTCCTTGCGTTGGGAGCCCAAAGACTTTTTCCTCCATAATGGAGAGCAACTCAGCTACTCACCATTACGCCAATGATTAAGGCAGTTATCTATTGGCACCTTCCAAAGGTCCTCGATCTTCTAGGCATAATACTGTTGTGCCCTGGGGAACATGAAACTACAGCTGTAACAGTTTAATGAATCATAGCCTGGGCCCAAGCATTAATAAGAGAGTGAGTATCCCGGGTGGACATACAGCATCCGCAGATGCAGGGCATATGCCTCTCTGGCTTCGACACCTGTTTTTTGTTGGGGTTTTTTAAGCTAGAATATAAAAGTTCTGTTGGAAGGTCTGCCAAGGCAGTGATGAAAAAAATTAGCAACAAGGCAGAAAAACAAGAAAGCACTAGCCCTCAAGAATAGAAAAATTTTGAGAGGGACAGAATGGGACATATCAACATGGTAGCTTGGATGAAATAAAATAGAAGCGTCTACGAGACAGTGTGTTACGGCTATGGCTGCTGTGCAACCGCCTCACCACCAGGGGTCCCTCTAGAGCTGGCTCTCCTGACAGGCCCAGTCTATCTTCCTTCTCCTCTCTATGTTCTGGGCTTTCCCTTATAACCCTGCCTGACAGTTCCCTCAGTGCTTCGGCATCGAGCTCGCCTGGGCTCCCTGCTCTAGCCTTCTTTGCTTGCTGTGCGTGTGCTCCTTTGACCTTGCTTTGCCTAGCCTTGCCTTCGGGCCTTCTACCTTGTCTTGCCTTGCCCTGCCTTGCGTAGCCTTCGGGCCTTCTGTCTTGCCTTGCCTTGCGCGGCCTTCGGGCCTTCTACCTTGTCTTGTCTTGCCTTGCCTTGCGCGGCCTTCGGGCCTTCTACCTTGTCTTGCCTTGCGTGGCCTTCGGGCCTTCTGTCTTGCCTTGCGTGGCCTTCAGGCCTTCTGTCTTGCCTTGCGTGGCCTTCAGGCCTTCTGTCTTGCCTTGCCTTGCGCGGCCTTCAGGCCTTCTGTCTTGCCTTGCCTTGCGTGGCCTTCGGGCCTTCTACCTTGTCTTGCCTTGCCTTGCACGGCCTTCGGGCCTTCTGTCTTGCCTTGCCTTGCGCGGCCTTCGGGCCTTCTGTCTTGCCTTGCCTTGCGCGGCCTTCGGGCCTTCTGTCTTGCCTTGCCTTGCGCGGCCTTCGGGCCTTCTGTCTTGCCTTGCCTTGCGCGGCCTTCGGGCCTTCTGTCTTGCCTTGCCTTGCGCGGCCTTCGGGCCTTCTGTCTTGCCTTGTCTTGTCTTGCCTTGCGCGGCCTTCGGGCCTTCTACCTTGTCTTGTCTTGCCTTGCGCGGCCTTCTACCTTGTCTTGCCTTGCCTTGCGCGGCCTTCGGGCCTTCTACCTTGTGCTGTGTATGGTCTTCGGACCTTCTGCCCTGCCCTGCTTACTGTGCGTGCGGTCCTACGGGCCCTCTGCTCTACTGTCTGTGTGTGTTTGGCCTACGGGCTCTCTGCCCTGCTTACTGTGTGTGGCCTACGGGCCTTCTGACCTGCCTTGCCCCGCTTACGGTGTATGGCCTACGGGCCTTCTGTGTGTGTGTGGCCTACGGGCCTTCTGACCTGCCTTGCCCCGCTTACGGTGTGTGGCCTACGGGCCTTCTGTGTGTGTGTGTGGCCTACGGGCCTTCTGTGTGTGTGTGGCCTACGGGCCTTCTGACCTGCCTTGCCCCGCTTACGGTGTCTGGCCTACGGGCCTTCTGTGTGTGTGTGGCCTACGGGCCTTCTGACCTGCCTTGCTCTGCCTCCTGCCCTGACCCAGCCTGAACCTAGACACTGCTATCTGCCGCCTGCCCTGACCCAGCCTGAACCTAGACACTGCTATCTGCCGCCTGCCCTGACCCAGCCTGAACCTAGACACTGCTATCTGCCGCCTGCCCTGACCCAGCCTAGACCCAGACACGGTTTCCAGCCATCCCTGTCTCTCTCCACCTGGAGCCACCCTTTTGGGTGGTGTTCACTACCCCTGAACTCAGCCCAAGCGTAACAGTATGCCGAAGCAATCAAATTCCAGGGGAAGAGATAGGTCTGTGTGCTACCGGTGAGTCAACTTTTTTTTCACTATTACAAGATGCCTCCTTCAAAGTTTTATACCTGCAATTCCTGTCAGACCTTGAATTACCTAAGCTATCAGAACTGTCTAGCCTGTCAACTTGCTGGTCAGGAACACTGGTCGTGCAGTAACTGCAATAAGAGAAATGTCTCTGTCTATCAAGAGTGTTTAAACTGTTCTACTCCACAGCCAGGATGGTGGAAATGTTAATGTATTCCGTGCCTTTTGCCTCCAGGCGAACCCTGCCCCCGCTGCAAAGCTAACGGGCCATCTGTTTCTCCCAAAAGCTCAGCTAGTTCTACTACCGGGCGTTCAGCTTCTGGCCCAGTTAGCAACATTATTTCATGTAACAGTTTATGGATTAAGCATTCTAGCACTTCATCTCTGGACACTTTGGAAAAAACTTGCTACCAGGAAACAAGTATTAATTCTGAAAATCTTAGAACTCACCGGGTTAAGAAGCCTTCTATAACTTCCACGCTAGAGCCTCAGAAACGAAAGCTGAGAGAAGTAATTAACTCTAGCAGAGCTTTGCTTCCCACAGCTGCAGTTAAGACACTAACGAGCATCTTCCCTAGACGTCCTAGAACTGCCTGTGCCCTCTCTAAGCAGCTCCTCCAGAAACAAAAGCAGGAGCTTCTGACTCAAGGTATCAAGCCCACGGCAGTACAATCTTTGTCCTCCCTGCGCCTTAATTCTAACCTTGTTGCTCTGCCATCCAAGCATGCTGCATTACCCCATGAGGGGCCTGAACCTGTTGCATCATCCCGAGCGGGTTCCAAGACTGCTGCATTACCCCAAGAGGGGCCTGAGCCTGCTGCACCACCCCAAGAGGGGTCCAAGTCTGCTGCATCTCCCCGCAAGGGGTCCAAGTCTGTGGCATCACCCCGCGAGGGGTCTGAACCTGTGGCATCACCCCGCGAGGGGTCTGAACCTGTGGCATCACCCCGAGAGGGGCCTGAACCTGTTTCATCACCCCGAGAGGGGTCCAAGCCTGTTTCATCACCCCGACAGGGGTCCAAGCCTGTTTCATCACCCCGACAGGGGTCCAAGCCTGTTTCATCACCCCGAGAGGGGCCCGAACCTGTTGCATCATCCCGAGAGGGTTCCGAGCCCGCTGCATCGCCTCGAATGGAGTCCGAGCCCGCTGCTTCACCTCCGGAGGGGCTCGAACCGGTCCTGCTGCTGGCCCCGGAAGGATCTGAACCGGTCCTACTTACAGACTGTGTTTCTCAGCCGTCTGAAACTGCCGAACCGGTCTTGCTGCCGCCCCTGGAGGGGTCCGAAACGGCCCTACTGACAGACTCTGACTCAGCCATCTGAGTCTACTGAACCAGTCCTGCTGCCGCCCCCGAAGGGGCTCGAACCGGTCCTGCTGCCACTCCCAGAGGGGCTCGAACCGGCCCTGCTGCCGTCCCCGGAGGGGTCCGAACCGGTCCTACTGATAGACTTTCTGACTCAGCCATCCGAGCCTGCTGAACCGGCCCTGCTGCCGTCCCCGGAGGGGTCCGAACCGGCCCTGCTGCCGTCCCCGGAGGGGTCCGAACCGGGCCTGCCAACAGACTTTGTTACTCAACCATCTGAGCCTGCTGTACCGATCCAGCTGCCGACTCGGGAGGGGGCCCGTACTGGTCCTACGGTCGCCGACCCTGGAGGAGTCTGTGCCGGCCCTGATGCCGATCCTGGAGGGGTCCGGACCAGTCCTGCTGTCGTCTCAGGAGGGATTACGGACTATTTCTCTGCCCCAGGTGGGGTTTATGTTCCCCTTGTCACCCCAGGAGGGGTTATGGAAATCTGCACCGCCTCTGCTACCCCAGGAGGGGCCTAACTCTGCCGCCTTGTCCCAGGAGGGGTTATGGACTATGTTGCTGCCCCAGGTTGGGGTTGCGTCTGCCTTATTACTCCAGGAAAGGTTATGGACTGCCTTGCTGCCTCGGGAGGGAGTTGAACCTGCCGCATCGCCTCCGGAGTGGTCTCACATTATTATTGAGTACCTCCTGCAAAAATGGGATCCAGGAGGAGGGGGAGGCCTTGAGGGGGGGGGTACTGTTACGGCTATGGCTGCTGTGCAACCGCCTCACCACCAGGGGTCCCTCTAGAGCTGGCTCTCCTGACAGGCCCAGTCTATCTCCCTTCTCCTCTCTATGTTCTGGGCTTTCCCTTATAACCCTGCCTGACAGTTCCCTCAGTGCTTCGGCATCGAGCTCGCCTGGGCTCCCTGCTCTAGCCTTCTTTGCTTGCTGTGCGTGTGCTCCTTTGACGTTGCTTTGCCTAGCCTTGCCTTCGGGCCTTCTATCTAGTCTTGCCTTGCCCTGCCTTGCGTGGCCTTCGGGCCTTCTGTCTTGCCTTGCCTTGCGCGGCCTTCGGGCCTTCTACCTTGTCTTGCCTTGCCCTGCGTGGCCTTCGGGCCTTCTGTCTTGCCTTGCCTTGCCTTGCGCGACCTTCGGGCCTTCTACCTTGTCTTGTCTTGCGCGGCCTTCGGGCCTTCTACCTTGTCTTGTCTTGCGCGGCCTTCGGGCCTTCTACCTTGTCTTGCCTTGCGTGGCCTTTGGGCCTTCTGTCTTGCCTTGCCTTGCGCGGCCTTCGGGCCTTCTGCCTTGCCTTGCGCGGCCTTCGGGCCTTCTGCCTTGCCTTGCGCGGCCTTCGGGCCTTCTGCCTTGCCTTGCGCGGCCTTCGGGCCTTCTGCCTTGCCTTGCGCGGCCTTCGGGCCTTCTGCCTTGCCTTGCGCGGCCTTCTGCCTTGCCTTGCGCGGCCTTCGGGCCTTCTGCCTTGCCTTGCGCGGCCTTCGGGCCTTCTGCCTTGCCTTGCGTGGCCATCGGGCCTTCTGCCTTGTCTTGCGTGGCCTTGCCTTGCGCGGCCTTCGGGCCTTCTGTCTTGCCTTGCCTTGCGCGGCCTTCGGGCCTTCTGTCTTGCCTTGCCTTGCGCGGCCTTCGGGCCTTCTGTCTTGCCTTGTCTTGCCTTGCGCGGCCTTCGGGCCTTCTGTCTTGTCTTGTCTTGCCTTGCGCAGCCTTCGGGCCTTCTACCTTGTGCTGTGTATGGTCTTCGGACCTTCTGCCCTGCCCTGCTTACTGTGCGTGCGGTCCTACGGGCCCTCTGCTCTACTGTCTGTGTGTGTTTGGCCTACGGGCTCTCTGCCCTGCTTACTGTGTGTGGCCTACGGGCCTTCTGACCTGCCTTGCCCCGCTTACGGTGTGTGGCCTACGGGCCTTCTGTGTGTGTGTGGCCTACGGGCCTTCTGACCTGCCTTGCCCCGCTTACGGTGTGTGGCCTACGGGCCTTCTGTGTGTGTGTGGCCTACGGGCCTTCTGACCTGCCTTGCCCCGCTTATGGTGTGTGGCCTACGGGCCTTCTGACCTGCCTTGCCCCGCTTACGGTGTCTGGCCTACGGGCCTTCTGTGTGTGTGTGGCCTACGGGCCTTCTGACCTGCCTTGCTCTGCCTCCTGCCCTGACCCAGCCTGAACCTAGACACTGCTATCTGCCGCCTGCCCTGACCCAGCCTGAACCTAGACACTGCTATCTGCCGCCTGCCCTGACCCAGCCTGAACCTAGACACTGCTATCTGCCGCCTGCCCTGACCCAGCCTAGACCCAGACACTGCTACTTGCTGTCTGCCCTGACCCAGCCGGGACCCAGACACGGTTTCCAGCCATCCCTGTCTCTCTCCACCTGGAGCCACCCTTTTGGGTGGTGTTCACTACCCCTGAACTCAGCCCAAGCGTAACACAGTGCATGTTCATGGAAAGTCATGCTCATGTTTAACAAAACTTTACTATACGTTGAGAGATGGGTCTATGTTGTCAGATGATGTCATCCACATGAAATGGCTAATTCATGCCTGCTTGTCGACAAAGAATTCTTTTTATAAACGGTTACCTAAGGCCAGCATTAAGTTTTTACAGTTATTATAAAATATGACAGCCAGGATGTTTGTGGGCACTAAGAAGTATGATATCACCCCAATTCTATACAGCTTCCTTTGGCTTCCTGCTGAGGTGCAGTGTAGTTTTCAGATTTTATATCTGACCTTTAAATATCTTCCTAGTGGAACCTCACTATACTTCGCTACCATTTTATCTACCTATGAACTTGCTGGATCACTCAGATCATTGCAGTAGGGACAATTTGCTTAGTGAAAACCATGCGTTTAATGGGGCCAATGCAATACAGTGCGCTCAGATGTGAATGTGTTACTATTAGTTGGTTGATTGTGGATGTTATTTGTTTTTGTGTCTTTGTATTGCTATGTTTATATATGATTTAGTTTATTGTATTAATGTTCATGTACAATTATAATTTTTGTATCCCGCTTTGTAGTAAGCATAAGTTGGGCAATCAAATTTAAAAAGATTAAAGCATACACTAGGGTTTTGGAAAATCAGGCTTATAGCTTTGAAAAATCAGTTAAAATCAAACATGTTGCCTTGTCAGCTTTAGGCTAAGGTCATCTCAGACCCTCAAAGGGCAATAGTTTCTCTCTGGGTGGTAGAACTGCAGCACACACACTGCAGCCTTTGCTTAGAACAGACCAGATGTTAGATGCTGTGGAGACTGAATCACTTTCCTTCTCTGAGAGCAGTTTGTGTAGGTCATGACTGATTTCATGGGTCAGAAGTTTGTGGAAGCACATACGGTACCCTTTACTGTCTGCACTCCATCTGGCCTGTGTATAAATAATGGATGTTTGCTTCCTGTGATAAAACCTACGGCTCTCTGCACTTTCATAACCACAGCTGTTTCACCCAATTTGGCAAATGGTGGCGCTATGAAATTCTAGCATGCTGCACTCTGGCAAGATATTGGTGCGGCTATTCCAGCACAACTGGGCTTTTTTTAAATTTGTTTTTGAGGTGTGGTGGGTTATTTCACACTGTTCTGAGACACACACATAGCCAGACTACTCATAGGAAATATAATTCTTAAAAAAAAAAAACCCTTCAACAGTTGAGTAGAACTTTTTTCTTACATCTTCACATTAAAAAGCATACTGTTCAAGTACACAGACATTTATATTTGGAAAACACTACAAAACTGGAGAATCTGAAGGTTTGGAATCCCAGTATTAATTGTTCACAGTCTTCTGCAGATATGTAAGGGCAGATATAGAATTTACTATTATGAACAAAACCCGCTAATTTCTCTGTTTAAAAAAACAAAAACAAAAACAAAACAAACTAGATTATTACCAGCTTCCTCTACAAAGACACCTTGCAATTACTTTAAAATGTAAATGCTACGCTTCTTCCAATATCCATTTCCTGTTTATCTCCAATATCATTAAGAAATTGTATCCGACAGGCAAACAAAACTGCCCCCACCAAATCTCAACCCAAGGTAGCTAAAAGGATGACTCCAGAGTACACTTTTCTGCATGAATTTCTTACTAACAATACCTGCTAAACAAACATTTTCCTTTATTTTGAGAAGAATATAAAGGGAAGCAATTTTATTATTACAAATTTAAAATGTGATTTTGTTAATAGCATGAAGGTAAATAAATAAGCATATTTGGAGAGAAAAGTATGACAGAAACAGAGAAAATGACAGTAGATAGACAGCAAGGCCCATCTAGTTATCCCATTTATCTTCCCACTGCAATAATGATTGCAGTGCCCACTCAACCTCCGGCTTTAGCTTCACTTCCTTGGAATTAAAAAACCCTCTTTATCTCCAGGCTTTATTAAACTCCAATATTGATTTTCTGCCACCAACTACGCTGGCACACTCTTATTTAACTAGTACCTTTTCTGTTAAGAAATATTTGCTTATGTCTCTCAATCCTTTCCCTTGGAATCTCATATGGTAGCTACTTGTTCCATAATTTCCTTTTGCTTCTTGTGCATTATTTATACTCGCATCCCCTGGTTTCCTGCAGCAGATTTTTCAAGATTCTGCAGCAAGAATTAGCAAACTCTGGGGCCGATGCAATACTGTGCACTGAACAGAGCGCACTGTTAACCTGCAGTCGGACGCGGGTAGAATAGGCGCTGATCAATCCCCTAATGCAATAAGGGGATTAGTGCATATTCAAAGCGCGTCCAACTCGGAGTGAATCTAATAGCGCTCATCACATGCAAATGCATGTGAATGAGGCTATTAGGCATAAAAAAAGATGAAAAATAAAAGAAATAAAACAAAAAAAAATACAAATTGACAGTCGGACCCATCACGAAAACAGACGCTGAGTTTATCGGCGTCTGTTTTTCTTACCGGCGGACAGCCACGAAAACCGATGCCGATAAATTCGGCGTTTGTTTTCCGGCAAACGGTAGTCACGAAAACCAACGCCAGGTTTATCGGCATCAGTTTTCATAACTGTCCACCGGTAAGGAAAGCCGATACAGAGTTTAATCGGCGTCAGTTTTCGTGACCGGCATATGGCATTCACGAAAACCAATTGGGTTCGCGTTAGCAAGGATGCGCTAGGGTCGCGCAAGTGATCCTATCACCTCCTTGCTAATGCGACCCCCTCATTTAAATATTGCATGGCGCCCACCTTGGGGGCACCTGGGGAGTGTTAAGAGAGCGGGCGCTGACTGTTCAGCGCCCACTTTCTACGCAAGTTTATTGCATCGGCCCCTCTGTGATGACTTTATAAAATTCTGTAGCAATTATTTGGCAGATTTACACAGTTATGCAAAACATTTCACACCTCATTATTCTAATGCCTTTTTTTTTTTTTTTTTTTTTTAAATGGAAGACCATGCATTGTTTTAAACAACATTTAAACTATATACAAATACAAAATTTACCATATACAAAAATCATTTAACAGGTAAAGAAACTTAACAGTGAAAATGTCACTTGTTTTGGATGGAAATACACCACCTTTTTAAATAATCTTGAAAATGTTCTCACCATCTTTATGAATATATTTTATGTATGCTGAAGATGTACTCATTAGCAGAGTTTGTCCTGCTGTTAAATGAAATTAATCCCATTTGTCAGCTGTAGACTTCCAAAATACAAGTATTTGCCAATTGATATATGTTTGGCCACATATGCAGGTGCTTGAACCCTTGTATAAAGATGAAATTCTTATAAAGGAACATCACTCCATCCAGGAATTGCATTAAAATTATCTTTGGCTTGCTCTAATACACTCCAACCTCAACCCCTCCCATTTTGTTTCCTTCAGGACAGGAGAAGATGGAGGAAACAACAGGAGGGGAGGGACTGTATTAGGGAGTAGAATGGATTGGCTCTTCTGCTGTAGCCTCAGCCTCATCTTTTCCCTCCTGTTCCCTGGAAACTGCCTGTGAGGAGAGGAGAAGGGCTGGAGCATGAATCAGAGAGAGAAATTGCAGGGGCCCGAGATAAAAGGCTGTTGAATAAGCCCTACAAGGCAGTATATGCAGTTTTTTTAGATGACTGAATTAGCAAGGGGGAGCTGCAAGTTTGCTGACTGTGTGGCAGGTTGTAAATTATATAGCAACCGACTAATTATGTGGTTTCTCCTGGAGCTGCAGAATCGTGGGAGCATGGGGGCACCATTTACACTGAGGTATTTAAAAATCTCAGTCATATTATCCATCTCCTCCTTTTCCTCTAGGATGTACAGATTTAGGTCTTGGATCTCATTTTGTAGGGTTTATGGGTTAGGCCCTGCACCATTTTAATAGTCCTTCTCTGAGCTGCCTCCATTGTCTACACTTATTTCAAGCTGTGGGTTCCAGAACTGGACAATACACAGTTTGATGGGTTACTCATCATTTGTACAGAAGCATTATCACCTCCTTTTTCAACTAGTAATACCCAGTGGTTATTCTGTGCAGATCACATCGGGTCACTAACCCAGAATCTTTTGGTAGGCGGAAAGGAAGTGGGTGGCATCAGTGGTCCTTACAGGCCAAGGGAGGAAGAGTAGTGTTAGCAGTACATAGGACAAAAGGGGAAAGGCGCGTGATAGACAGTTGGATGAAATAGCCATGCTTATTTCTTGCTCTCCTCTCTGGAGAGCTAACTACCTCGCTAAAGCTTGCTAAGCACTAAGATTGACAGAGGGGCTGACGAGGCAATGCAGGCATAAAAAGTATAGTCATGCATTAGGCATGCAAAAATCCAAAAGAATGGTAGTGAGTTTCTGGTGTGTGTCAAACAGGAGAAAGATCTTGGGGTGATCATATCTGGTAAGAAGATAAGCAATGCCACACTGGGTCTGACCAAAGATCTATTAAGTCCAGCATCCTGTCTCTGACAGTGGCCAATCTAGGTCATAAGTACTCAGTAGGATCCCAAAGAATGGGTCCAATCCTTCTTGCTCAAAATCATCAGCAGTGACTCTTCTCAAGTCTACATGGCTAATAGTGTTTTATGGACTTTTCCTCCAGGAACTTGTATAAGACTCTTTTAAACCCAGCTACACTAACTAGTTTTACTACATCCTCTGGCAATGAATTGCAGCGCTTAACTGTTCACTGAGTGAAAAATTATTTTGTCAGATTTGTTTTAAATGTGCTACTTACTAACCTCATGGCATGTCCCTAGTCTTTTTATATTTGAAAGAGTAAACTACTGATTTCCATTTACCGATTCTATTACACATGATTTTATAGAACAGTATATCTCCCCTTAGCCGTCCTTTCTCCAAGGTAAAGTCTTAGACTCCTTCGCTTTTCCTGATAGGGAGCTGTTCCTCCCTTTTATCATTTTGGTCACTTTTCTCTGTACCTTTTCTAGTTCTACTATATCCTTTCTTGAGTTGCGACAACCAGAACTGCACACAGTACTCTATGTGTGATCACACCATGAAGCTATACAGAGGCATTATGATATTCTCCATTTTATTCCGCATTTCTTTCTTAATAATTCCTAACATTGTTTGCTTTTCTTGACTGCCACTGCATTTCAATGAATTGTCCACAATAATGCCTAGATTCCTAGCCTGGGTGGTAACTCCTAACATGAAGCCTATAGTTATGTAGCTTCAGTGTGGATATTTTTCCTTATGTGCATCACTTTGCATTTGTCCACATTAAATTTCATCTGCCATATGGATGCCCAAACACCTAGTCTCACAAGGTCCTCCTGCAATTTCTCACAATCCACTTGAGCAACAGGACCTGGAGGTTGGGATGTCACAACCTGCCCAGATTCTGGCGATGAGATCTGGTGAAGTCCCCAGTCTGATCGGTTTCTGGATATACAACTCCAGAAAGAGTGGAAACCAGACCTGTCTCAGCCAGTGGGGGATGCTATGAGAATCATAATCCCATTGTACTCCCTGAACTTCAACAAAGTCTTCACCACTGGCGAGCTGGAGGATAAACATACAGGAGACCCTAGCCCCAATGAAGGGCAAAAGCATCTGAGGCTAGTTTGCCATGTGTCTTGTACATGGAGTAGAACTGAAGAACCTTCCTGTTTCAAGGGACCGTGAGCAGATCTATCTCCAGGCTTCTCCAATCAGTTCACTACCCCTTGGTCCAGAAACCATTCATGGGGTCTGAAGGAGCGACTCAGTCTGTCTGCTCTCTCATTCTCTGTACCGGCTAGATATATGGCCCTGAGCACCATCCCATAGGAGAAGGCCCATGACCATATCTGGACTGCCTCAACATGGGAGGTAAGAGCCTGTACTCTCTGCTTGTTGATGTAATTCATCGCCACCTGGTTGTTTGTCTGGACCAACACAATTTTGTTGGACAGCAGATCTCTGAAAGCCCACAGAGCATACCTGATCTCCTGGAGTTTCAGGAAGTTGATTTGTCAGAAGTGTTCCTGGGCGGACCAAAGACCTTGGATGCTAAGCCCATTTACATGGGCTCCCCAGCCTAGGGTGGATGCATCCATTGTTAGGATAATTTGAACCTGAGGAATTGAACCAGAAGAATTTGGAAGGACACCCCCCCTGTTCCAAATTGGAAGTTTCCTACCACCAGGATAAAAAGAGTCCCAGAGGTATGGCGTGATACAGATACAATTCTGCGGAACCTGAATGGCCTGAAGCCACTGGGTCCTAAGGCTCCACTGGGCTCTCTGCATGTACAGGCATGCCGAGGGCGCAACATGTACTATTGCGGCCATGTGGCCCAACAGTCTCAAGATGTGCCATGCTGATACCTGCTGGTATTTTTGATTCTCCGCTGCAATGGTCATCAAGGTAATGTCTGATGTTGTGGCAGGAAGGTTTTGAAGTCCAATTGCGGGGATGGACTAAGATGGGACTTTGGGTAGTTGATGATGAATCCTAGCTTCTCCAACACCCGGATAGTCGAGCAGCAGCTTGACCACCTCCTGCACCTCCCACAAGTATTGGCCTATGAAGAGCTGGCAATGAGCATAGCTCCCCTGAAATACCTTCCTCCCAAGTGTGTCCATGGCCCTCTGATCCTTTCCTGGGGGCACAGAGGAATGGGTCCAGAGGCACTTGGCCTTCTTGAGAGCAGATTAGATCACAACAGATTGGTGTGGCAGCTGACACTTGTCAAATCTAGGACTCTTTTGGATGAGATAAATCATGTCCACCTTATTAACAGAAGGAGAAGGGGCTCTCCCACATCCTCATCAGCAACTCCATAAGGATCTTATGCACTAGGACTATCACAATCTCTTTAGGAAGTGCTACATACTGGAGGATATCCAGCATCTTGTGCCAAGTATCCTCCTCCATCTGCAACATATATGGGATGGCCTCCACATCAAAAGAACAAAACCAGAGAAGAAGAGCTCTTCCAGAGGAGACTTCCTTCTGCTGTCAGGAAGAGAAGGATTGGAGAGGAGTCCATCCGATGCATCATCATCCAAAACATCTGAGGAGTCTATACCCCAAGGGTCATAGGGATCATTATCACTGATATCACTCAGTCCTCAGCTAGCAATATAGGAACAGACTCGGCTGGCCAGGCAGGCCATGACTCTGAGGCCACTCCCATCACTGGGGAGCTTCCCCATTTGAGGAACCAGAGACGACCACTGAACTGGTTGGTAACAGCTTCGATGCCGCCCCAGGCATAGACACCTGCAAGGGTGTCAGTAGTGCTCTGATAAGCACATGCAGGGAGCTGAAAAGCAACAATGCCAGGCTCGGTGCCGTTAATGTACCATCACAGAGGTCGTGCAGTGCCTTCTCCATGACCTGATACACTCGCTTCGCCAGCAAAGATCGCAGATGCCAAGACTGCCTGAGAGCCAGGATGCGTGACCACATCCTCTTCGGAACCAAGAGGAGGAACGGTGGTGGCCATGGCGAACCCCTGGGAACTGTGGAGGACTGGTGCTCCTCACCAGGGGGTCACTTTGGAGGCATCACAGCCAAGGCTGGTGCATCCATTTTTCCTTAACATGCAAAGGGGCTGATGCTTCTTCAGCTTCCATTGATGCTCGAATTGGTCCTTCCCCAGTACAGAGGTTGAAGACGATGCACCCAAAGTCTTCAGCCTGGAAATGCTGGGCAATGGCCCTTCTTCGGATCCCTGGAAACCACTTACAGAGCCGATGGCCCTGTTGATGTCTATGGCTTAATGGCCATCAGTGCGGCTCATCGTCAATGCCTCCAATGCCAATGAATCAGTCTTCCAAAACCCGAACAGCTGGCCCATCTTCTCCAACCAGGCCTGGTATCCCTTAGAGATCATCTGAATGCACTTGTGGCAAACCTGGACATCATGCGATGCCCCCAGGCAGAAGACACATCTATTATGGAGGTCTGTGATGGACATGGTCCATCCACACTTCTGGCACCACTGGAACCCCAATAAGGACATGGCTTCACAAAATAAAAGGAACGCAATATCAAAATCTATGATGGTGGCCGTCGATGACAGGCGGGCACTGAGCACACTGACACCCCAGGGGTTTGATCCAAAAGGAAATTTACCAAAATGTTGAAACTCTTGACTAAGGATCTACAGAGGGAAGAACCAGGGCAACCCTGCATCAACTGCGCAATCCCAACAACATTCAAGACAGGAAAAACACAGCAAAAAACACCAGAAAAACTCCCAAAGAGAACTAGAGAGGGAGACTGAAGGAACCCTGTGGGAGGAGGAATAGCCTAGTGGTTAGAGCAGTGGACTATGAACCAGGAGACCAGGGTTCGAGTCCTGCTGTCGCTCCTTGTGACCTTGGGCAAGTCACTTTACCCTCCATTGCCTCAGGTACAAACTTAGAGTGTAAGCCCTCTGGGGATAGAAAAATACCTACAGTACCTGAATGTAAACTGGTGTGATATCTAAATTGAGAATGAATGTCTTTATATAAAAATAATAAATAAATAAATATGGAAGATTGCATGCCTGAGAGGCTCAAAGTTCTAGAAACCTTAAGTTTTCCGTGCCAGGTTCAATCAGATGATGTCACCATGTGTGAGGACTGCCATCCTGCTTATCCTCGGAGAATGCCTCCTATCATGTGACTTTTTAATTTTCTCAGAAGTCTCTCATGAGGGACTTTGTCAAACACCTTCAGACACACTATACCCACTGGCTTACCATTATGTACAATTTATTAACCTCTTCAAAAAAAAAAAGTGTAGCAGATTATCTGTCTATATATTCTATGATTTTATCCTTTAGAATAGTTTCTATGAATTTTCCTAGCACATATGTCAGGCTCACAGGTCTATAGTTTCCCAGATCACCTCTGGAGCCATTTAAAAAGACTTAAGTTAAATTGGCCACCTTCTAATCTTCAGGTGGCCAATTTAACTTCATTTATTTATTTTATTTATTTTAGAGCTTTTTTATACCGGCATTCATGACACAATCATATTATGCCAGTCTACAGATAACAGGGGGTGCAGTAACTTCGTACATATAACAAGTGCATAAGAAACAAAAAGGTTACAATATAACAGGGTTGCTAGAACTGGTGGAGCAAGGACACAATAATTAAAGAATTTATACAGAAGTAAATTATTTACATTGAGCAGTATTTACATTGTGCAGCAATGGTCTGTTAATGGATATTAGACTCGGGAAAGGCTTGTTTAAATAGCCAAGTCTTAAGCCTTTTTCTGAATGTTAATAAGCATGGTTCCAGTCTGAGATCAGGTGGTAATGTATTCCAGAGAGAGGGACCCGCCGTGGAGGAGGCCCGGTTTCTGAGTGCTAGATGGTGTGTAGATTTAGTAGGGGGGATAAGCAGGGAACCGCTGTAGGCTTCTCTGATGGGTCTGGATGATGTGTGTAGTCTAAGGGGAATTTGGAGGTTGAGAGGGGCTTGGGAATGGATGGTTTTATGGATGATGGTGATGGACTTGTGTAGAATTCTGAAGTGTATTGGTAGCCAGTGTAGACTTTTTAGAATAGGAGTGATGTGGTCTCTTCTTCTGGAGTTTGTCAGGATTCTAGCTGCCACATTCTGGAGCATCTGAAGTGGTTTTATGGATGAGGACGGGAGACCTAGCAAGATAGAGTTGCAATAATTTATCTTGGAGAATATTACGGCTTGTAGGACTGTCCTGAAGTCATGAAAGTGTAGGAGTGGTTTCATTCTTTTTATTACCTGTAGCTTGTAGAAGCAATTCTTGGTAGTATTGTTGATAAATGTTTTTAGATTTAGGTGATTGTCTATTACTACTCCTAGGTCTCTTGCTTGTATGACAATGGTGTTAGATGAGGCACTTTGCGGGGAGTTGCTGTTTTCGGGAGTGATGAGGAGGAGTTCTGTTTTGGCTGAGTTTAGTATCAGGTTTAGGTTAGCGAGGAGATGGTTGATCTCTCGGAGGCAGTTTTCCCAGTGTTTTGGTGATAGATTCTTTGATGGGTATCGGAATTTGCACATCGTCGGCATATAGGAAATGTTTTAGTTGTAGGTTGGTTAACAGTTGGCATAGAGGAAGAAGGTAAATGTTGAATAGAGTAGGGGATAGGGAGGAACCTTGAGGAACTCCTAGCGAGGAATTGTAGTGATTCTAACTTTGTAACCTCTGTCACATAGGAATGTTTTGAACCATGTGTGGGCAGAGCCTGTTATTCCAATGTCTGATAGGCGATTGAGGAGGATGGTATGGTTTACAGTGTTGAACGCCGCCAACAGGTCTAGGAGAATTAGTAGGAAAGGTTGTCCTTTGTCCAAACCCATGGTGAGGTGGTCTGTTAGCGATAAGAGTAAGGTTTCAGTGCTTAAAGCCTTGCGGAACCCATATTGGGAGGGGTATAGTATTTCGTGATCTTCTAGGTAGTCCAAGAGTTGTGAATTGACCAGTTTTTTCAAAATCTTTGCTACAAAAGGCAGGTTGGAAATTGGGCGGAAGTTGTTTGGATTCTTGGGATCCAAATCTGGTTTCTTTAGTAGTGGTTTCAGAGAAGCAATTTTTAGGGTGTCTGGGAAGATTCCCTGTGTTAAGGAACAGTTTATGATGTCTGCTAGTGGTTTGGAGATGGTTTCAGGTATTAGCCGAAGGAGTTTTGACGGTATTAGGTCGAGGGGATGGGAGGAAGGTTTCATTTTCTTTAATAGAGAATGGATCTCTGAAGCAGTGGTAGGTTCGAACGCATCCAGCGAGGTTCTTTTGTTGAGGAGGTGGTAGGAGCTAATCGGCGATGTGGGGCTCGGGGGCAGGAGGGTTAGGAGATTGGAGATTTTGCTTTGGAAGAATAGGGCTAGTTCATTTATTTCATTTTCATTTATTAAAATTTATTAAATCGCCTAACACTTAGAAGGCCTAGGCGATATACAGAAAATACATACATAAAAACAAAATAAAAAATACAAACAATAAATTTTAGCTTCACAGAAACCAAAGAACAAAATACCAAATATTAATGGTAAATATATATCATAATAATACCATGCCTATCAAAAATAGTTGATATTTTAGACATCAGAACAAAATTCCAAAAATAGAATCTCAATTTATTGGCCCATCATATTTACTTTATCAAATAGTTTATCGGCTTTGGCTTGTGCCTGTTAATTAGGGATAGGTGGAGTGTTAGGTTGAGTTAGTTCGGATACGTAGGAGAAAAGGGCTTTTGCGTTGAAGGTAAGGTGGTGAATCTTGTGAGCGTAGAAATCCCTTTTTGCCTTTAGGGTTGAGTTCCTGTAATGATGGAGGGCGGATTTGTAGGCGGAAAGTGTGTTGGGACAAGGAGTTTTGCGCCATTTGTTTTCCTTTTTTCTGAGGATTTGTTTGAGTTTCCGTAGGTCATTAGTGAACCATGGTTGTCTCTTTGGGGAATTTGGGTTGGGGAATTTGGGTTGTGATTGCTATTTCCTCTGTGATATTGTTCCATGAAGATAAGGCTGAGTTGGGATCTGAGAGGTTTAAGTGTGGAAGTTCTTTAGCCAGGAGGATGCTGAGGTCAGCGGAAGAACAAGATCTTCTGAAGGTAAACTAAGATTGAGGAGGGTGAGGGTTACAGGATTCAGATATTGAGAAAATAGTGGAGTTTAGTGAGTGATCCGACCAGGGGACCGGTGTGCATGCAGGAGGGGATGAGTGCTTGATGCCAGAGTTTATGAAAATGAGGTCCAGGGTGTGGCCTGCTTTGTGGGTGGGCTCGTTGATAATCTGTTGGAAGCCCATGGCTGTAAGTGTGGAGAGTAAGGATTCACTGTTGGTTGTGAGTGTAGTGTTAACATGTAGGTTGAAATCTCCTAGTATCAAGGCGGGGGAGTCCAGGTTTATGTGTTTTGCAATTAATTCTACTATGGGGGAGGCATCTGAGTCGAGGAGTCCTGGTGGGGCGTAGACTAAGAGGATTTGGAGTTGATCTGTTTTGAAGAGGCCCATTTCTAATTTTGAATCCGATTTTACTGGAAGTTGGGAGACTCTCAGTTCTTTTTTGGTTGCTAGAAGGAAGCCCCGCCCCTTTTCTTTGGTCGTGGGAGGGAAAAGAAGTCTTACATCTGTGTGGGGAGTAGATTTATTAGGGCTATGTCTGTTGGTTTCAGCCAAGTTTCTGTTATGGCACAGATGTCCGGTTTGGCATTTAGGAGATAGTCATTGAGGATCAGAGTTTTTTTGGTGATGGATTGTGCGTTGAATAGTGTCAAGGAGAACAGACTGAGACCTAGGAGTTGGGTAAGAGGTGAAATCAAGATCGGAATGAGAGATTTAGAAGAGCGTGGATGGTATTGCATTGTTGCTTTTCTTGTGTTGTAGAAGTTGTGGTGAAGGATAGGGATTGGGAGTCCCGGAAGCATTATGATCTAGTTGTGCGGTAAAGGATGGGTTGCGTGCTCGATGATTGCTGGAAGAGGCTGGAGGAATGCTGGAAGAGGCTGGGGCGGGTGACAGTGTGTTGGCTGTGAGTCGCGTGTAGCAATGCTGAGGCGAGGGTGTCTATCAGAGTGGCCTTTGTCCTGATTCCTTAGGCTCACAAAGGGGCGCACTAAGGGGCAGGCCCCTTAGGTTGCGCTCCTTCGGGCACGCGATGCCCGGCGTGCGGCGCCGCCGTGATTGAGCCTGCGTTTAGAGGGGCAGTAGGCGCCCTCCGATTGGCCCGGTGGTTGCTTTGGGGGCACGGCTCCCTCCCCACGAGGCTTTCTGGGCCTGAAGCGGGTTTTTACTTCTCAAGTTTTTTTTCTTTTCCTTTTCCCGTTCACTTCCTGTCTCCCCCTGCGCGGCTCACCTGATCGAAGATCGGACAGAAGGTGAGCAGGCTCTCGCCCCAAACTGTGCGAACCTCAGCAGGGGAGTGGAGAGAGCTGGTAGTCGGGAGCGGGTAGGCGCCAAAAAGAACGCCACCGGGATTGAGCCTGCGTTTAAAGGGGCAGTAGGCGCCCTCCGGTTGGCCCAGTGGTTGCTATGGGGGCGCGGCTCCCTCCCCGCAAGGCTTTCTGGGCCTGGAACGGGTTTTTACTTCTCAAGGTGAGTCAACTGGGGGGCAGGCCCCCTTGAGAGGGTTTGAAGAATCCTGAAAGGAGACAGACACACTAGCTGCCCAATCAGGGAAGAAAAAAAAAATGGCTATACTTTTGAGTCTCAGTGCTGTAGAAACACTGCAAACTCAGGAGAAATGGAGCTGCCAAAACATAGTGACATCATTGCAAGAATGTCATGTCTTAGCCATGCATCTCTTTTGGTGGGCTGAAGAGAGAAGTTGTTTTTGCTGTGGTGGGCCCAGGTGGGGAGCCATTTTCTCTGGAATAGAACTGGATATGAGAGCAGTCACTGCAGTGGTTCCACAACCAGGAAGACCTGCTACCCTCAATCCTCAGCCTGGGAGGAGTACCTGCTGCCACTGGGTCCTTACCTAGGGAGAGAGATCACAGATGCTGCCCACCCAGAGGAAAGTAAATGGTGAGTTAGGGGATGGGATTGGGCAAAGAGGCCAGAGAGAATGTGGGGGTTGGGAAAGGGGGAATAAATGCTAAAAGTATTTAAAAAAATAAAAAATTAAATAAACAAAAATATGAGAAAATAGTAAGGAGCAAACTATAACACAAAAATATAGGGAAAAAAATTACATACAGTAAAATTTTTAAAAAGCATGAAACAAAATAGTTGGGCAGGATGGGATGGAGTTTCTCTCAGCTCCTAAAAAATTTTGTCTAGCACATAAGTTTTTGTAAAAGTTTTCCAGCCCTTATTGTGGTGTGCAGACTGTGTGTCTGGGTACGGAATGTTTGCCTGATGTGCTTTGGTCTGTATGTAACGTGGTCTTATCTGCCTGTCTGGGTGAGTTGCTTCTATGCCTCTCTCTATGTCTGCCTGTGGTGTGCCTTCTTCTGTCTGTGTTTTTCTGTCTAGGTGTGGTATTGTCTATCTCTGATATGTCTGTGTCACTATGCCTGTCTGGGTATTGAGTTTTTGTCTCTGTGGGGTGTCTGTGTCTGGGGGTAACTATGTCTGCCTGTTTCACTGTCAGTCTGGGAGTGGGGTGTGTGTGTGTGGGTATGAGGTACCTGTGCCTTTGTGCCCATGTATGTGTGAAACAAATGGGAGCTTTGAACCACTGGATGGCAGTGTGACTGCTTGATGAATACCCTTCATATATGTATGTATGTGTGTTTGTGTGTATATATTTATACACATATACGTACACACACAAGAATAGACGTGAGGAGAGTGAGCTCAGTTTTGATGAGATTTGCACAAATAGACTAATATTTAAGTATGATGGCATGCAATACCTGACCAGCCATTTTTCAAAGAGTACTGTGAGCTTATATTAGAAACAATAGTGTCTAGGATTGGGGAACATTGATGACACTAGTTCCTCCTAAGGAAGCCAAACGCATGGTGAACATTGGTGTCTTTGCCGAGGGAGCACTGAGGTTATTTCCATTTTGAGAAGACAAGTATAGGAATTGCAGGAGAATTGAGGCTGTTGATTACAGCTCTGAGAAGATGAGGGAGATTTAAGGTTGATGACCGCTGTGCATAAGAAACTTTAACATCTAAGCATTTCATCATTCGTGTTCCTATTCAGCTCTTGGAGCGCTTTCTAGTGTACTTAGGTTTGTGTAAGCCTTTTTAACATTTTAACAAATTCAGGAACATAAGAACTTTTTTATAAACAGTATTTATGTATGCTATTTAGTATGCTATATGTATATAAATATATATACACAAATATATATGTATGTGTATACATATCCACATACATACACACACAAACATACATACACACATACATTCATACACACACATATATACACACAAACTCAGTAGAAATAAAACAAAGTACAAACACTAATGATATTGAAATAAATACTCCATTGAAAATTTGTAAACCGTTATGATGGCAAAACCGAATGACGGTATATAAAAACTTGATAAATAATAAATACAATAAATAATATATAAAAAACAATATTTATTACAGTCTACATTTATCTCATAATTTTTTGTTTTCCTAAATATCTTTTACTATTTTTTTCTATAGTTCATTTTTTTAATTAACAATACATAACCAAAATACAATCAACCAATTTCATGAATGGAAAAGGGGCCATGGCTCAAAACGTTTGCTCAGTCCTGCAAAAATCGATTTTAATAGTAGGCTACAAGATACTAGTAATAGGTCTGCACTTTCATTTTTTAGTTCTCTGGGGTGTAGCAGGTGACTTGCTACTTTTTAGTTTTTCAATTTGCCCTATTACATCTTCCAGATTCACAATGATGTTTCAGCCTCTCTGAATTAAATTAAATATTTCTGCCATGGGTATCTCCTAACATTCTCTTTAGTAAACACTGAGATGATTACCGAAAATAATGTTTTCTGCCTACATTATACCTCCTGACACAGCTCCTCCAGCGAAGCACCGACTGTGCTGGGGCATGACCTTGATGCTAATGTGTTAACTCTTGAAGCCTTTAATAAATTTGGAACTTTTGAATGACTGAAATCTTCACTCTGTGGAATTTATGGACAGTACCGACAGACTCACGTGCACATTTTGGGTTTCGTTGAAGTCTGTTGCCCAACCACTCAGCTTGTAAACTGGCTGCCAAGCCACCAGGCAGCAACACTGCCAGCCAGCAGCTCAAAGTCCCAGTTTTGTTTCTCTTCAAGTTACTGAAAATCATTTCTTCATTCCACACACATGCAAAAAAAACCCCACACAAATAAGAGAACTGTTTTGAGATAAAGAAATGAGCAGCTAAAAGGGGAGCCATAAATGGAGGGAGGCAGGCAGGCCAACATTAAGGTTGAAGGGAATGCTGGGAGGACACTAAGGGGGATGACTGAGACTTGTTGGGGGAAGGGTAGATCAAGCAGAGGAAAGGAAAGGAGAAAGAATTGAGTTAATGAGAGGAGATAGAAAGGTCTGAAGATTGAACACCCATACATACACAATGGAATGCATTTGGATATTTTGTATACTCCATCAATTACAACTTTCCAGTCTTAGACAGAACAGACTGCACATGTACTAACTAAATGATGAAATTAATGATGGTCAAAATAATTACTGAAAAAGAAGCCTTGGCAAGTTAGCCTGACAGCGCTGCCATGTGGAAGACCTGACTCTGTTCCCCAGACCAAGGGCTTCTTTCATCAAGACTAACAGCATGCACACCTCTGAGGTGGAAGGGAATTCTAGCTAACACACCATGAAGACACATACAGATGGGATGCACAAGGTACATGTACCAAGTTCCTAAGGGAGTTAGAGTTTTAGGCAATCTATGAAGGACTACCACGGTTGATTTGCACAAGGAGGCATGTGAGGCCTAATCGGGGAAAATTCCCCAATGGCTGCAAATAAAAAGACAAAACACCTTGGCTTTGGCCCCATCTCTCCCCCACATTTACAAATGGCAGTGAGGGATTGGAGCAGGTTCTAAACTTGTCTGGAAGCTCGTATGTTAAGTCAGGGGAAACCCGGCAAAAAAGGAAAAGAAACCTTAAAAATACATCAATTGCATCTGAAGGAAGATGACATTTAAACATATAAAGGGCTGAAAAGAGAAGACAAAGCTTAGGTTCAAATTTCTGTTATCTACTCCTACCACCAATCAACAGGTCCAATATGAAAGAGAAAGCATACTAAGATGACATCAGAAAAATGAAATGAAATCATTTACAGTAGTTTTTCATTTTTCAGCTCACCTACCTTTTTTTATACGTCGTTTTATTTTGAAATAAACTTAGTAGTTATTAAGCATTAACAATGTAACCTAAAATTTTACTTGGAACAATAGGAGAAAAATGTAATGGCCTAGAGAAAAATGTTGGGCAAGAAAACATATGCCAACGTTCTCAACCAACTAGCAACTCTGAGTCTCTCTCTTTCCTTTTTTTTTCTCCACAGGCTAGACATTTACCTACACGGCTTTGATTACCATGCAGTTTAACTCTTTGCAGTACAAGTATGCATGCTTCCATTCTGAGAATTACATTTTACTTGTTGTTTAAAGAGTGAAGCTGCCAACTGGGCCTGAAAACTTTACACTTCTTTCCTTCCTTCCATCCAACCACTCATCAGCTAGCCATAACAAGCAATATTCACTATCTTCCCAGTTTTCTGGTTCTACATCCTAGACGCCTCCTCACAATACAGCTCTTTGGCCAGTGAGCAGGTGCTGCTATAGAGGTCAGGTCTCATCTCTGCTTTCACCCTGAGACTTGACACTGGTTTTACCAGCATACCCTGCCCAAGCAAGAAGACCCTGAAAACAACCTCACATGGCAATTATAATGAGGATACAGCATATGAGAGTCCACATACAGCCACAATACCAATAAAAGTACTGTAACAGTGTGGTGTATACTGTCCCCAGAGAGGTTTCTGAAATGGCATGCTACCTTCACCCAGATGGACAAAACACCTTTACATAATCACTTTAATTCAAAGCAGTTCATGGAAGGATTCATGCCTCTTACCCATATCCATTCGTTGGCTTTCAGTTCCACAGGATTTTGTGGTTCTTTACTGTATAAGCAACACAAGCACCACATTAAAATCTTTTGGCACTCATCTACAGAAAGAGAGAGAGACAGAAAGACATTTTAAAGAATTTCTCTTATATGCAAACAAAATATTAATAGAACAAAAAAAATGCCTATGTAGTACTCTATTTCATATTGGTGAAAAAGCATCACTTGCAAAGGACCAGAAAAGTAGCTGATATGTCTATATAAAGAAGGCTGCTCTGTCATTAACTTATTTACTTACTTCCTTTACAACATGTGCTGTACTGCCAGACTCATGGGGTTCAATATTCAGGTGGTTTATCTGGCCAAGTTTTGAGCTTAGCCGACAAATCACAGGTTTTAAATTTCCTGCCACTCTGAATGCCTCCAATTTATCCAGCTAACTGTTTAGCTGCATAAATTCAAGGCATTCTGGAGGACGTTCCAGTGTGGAGTTAAGTTAGCCAGATAACTTACCCAGTTAAGTCTGGTCATGAGGGAGATCAATCCTAAAGTTAGGGATAAAGTTATCCAGCTAACTAGGACTTTATGTAGCTATATTCATCAGTTAGCCCATTTGACAACACTCTACTAAATATCTGACAACTTATAGAGCTAAACTTTAGCCAGATAACAGTGCAGCAAGCAGTCAATTTGAGTACCTCGTGGTTCCCAAATATTTAGCTTTAGCTGCTACATTACTTCTTGGTTTCATCACACGAACCTTGTCTGTCCACAGGTTTCAACACTGTAGTGATAGTCAATATACTGACTATCACTACAGTGTTGTAGTGATAGTCAATTGAAAGTGATATTGAAAGTGATATTAAAATCACTACAGTGATATCACTGTAGTGATTTCAATATAAAGCAGAAGCCGGAGGCTAGATGGTTCATTGGACTAGCAAAGGAATAAAGAGTTTCATGCCTTTACATCATCAGTTCACATTTAACTAGAGTCAATAGTGAGCAACTAGAGTCAATAGTGAGTCAATATATTGACTATCACTACAGTGTTGAAACCTGTGGACAGACAAGGTTCGTGTGATGAAACCAAGAAGTAATGTAGCAGCTAAAGCTAAAAATTTGGGAACCACGAGGTACTCAACACTGTAGCAAGCAGTCAATTTATCTGGCTAAAGTTTAGCTCTATAAGTTGTCAGATATTTAGTAGAGTGTTGTCAAATGGGCTGATTTAAAAGGTAACCACTTATTTGTAAACTTCTGGACTCTTAATATTAGTCACGCTCAACAGTCATAGAATCTGACACATACCTGGTTGGAAGGACCATCTTCCAAGTCTTATATTAGAATTTATAAAACAGGAAGAGGATTGCATTACTATTACCATCCCTTCGACCAAATCCCATCTAAATTACTACTTCTAATCCCAGACACCATAAACAAAACTCTAGCGGAAATCATAAACTGCTCATTCACCCAGGGTTACTATCCAGATGACCTTAAACTAGCATCCATCAAACCGCTTCTCAAGAAACCTAATCTGGACCCCAAAGATCCTAACAGCTACCGTCCAATTTCCAATCTTCCTTTCATTGCCAAGGTGATGGAGAAACTAGTAAACACGCAACTATCGGATTACATAGAAGAACACAAAATTCTATTCCCTACTCAATTCGGTTTCAGAAAAGCCTCAAGTACCGAATCACTACTCATTTCACTCACGGACTACCTGACTTTGGGCCTCGACAAAGGACAGGCCTTCCTATTGATCCTATTAGATCTATTGGCGGCCTTCAACACTGTAAACCACGCCATATTACTAAACCAGCTGGCGAACATTGGTATTGCAGGATCAGCGCTGACTTGGTTCAAGACTTTCTTAGAGAACAGAGGTTTCAAAGTTAAAATCCACAACAAAGAATCCCATAGATACCCATCTTCACAAGGAGTTCCTCAGGGTTCCTCTCTCTCACCAACACTCTTCAACTTATATCTTCTCCCGCTTTGCCAACTTCTAAACAAATTGAACCTAATACACTTTATTTATGCCGACGACGTCCAGATTGTGATCCCCCTTAAAGAATCCATCAACAAAACTCTAGAATTGTGGGAAAACTGTTTTCAAGAAATTAATGACCTTCTATCCAGCTTAAACCTAATTCTTAACCAATCAAAAAGTGAATTCCTGCTAATCTCTCCAGATAACTGCAAAATCTCCACGAACCCACCAGCCAACTTACAAATCTCAAAAGTAAGAGATCTAGGAGTTTCGATAGACAACCGACTAAACCTAAAATCATTTATTAATCAAACAACTAAAGACTGCTTCCACAAACTACACACATTAAAAAGAATAAAACCCCTATTTCATTTCCATGATTACAAAACAGTGCTCCAAGCAATAATCTTTGCGAAAATAGATTACTGCAACGCTATTCTACTAGGCCTCCCATCATCCCATACCAAACCTCTCCAAATGATTCAGATCACTGCAGCAAGAATCCTAACGAACAAGAGGAGAAGAGATCACATTACGCCAGTACTTAAAAGACCTTCACTGGCTGCCAATCCACTACAGAATAATCCATAAGTCCCTCACCACAATCTTCAAAAATATTCATGGACTAGCTCCTCTCAATCTACAAATAGCTCTCAAAAAACACTCCTCCAACAGACCCATCAGAGAAGCGTACAGAGAATATCTACAGGTACCACACGCCAATACCACCCAACATATAACACTGAGAGACAGGGCTTTCTCTACAGCAGGTCCCCCCCACTATGGAACTCAATCCCCTTAGAATTACGACAGGAACCATGTCTTCCAACCTTCAGAAAGAGACTTAAGACATGACTGTTCAAGAAAGCCTTTCCGGACCCTGACTGATGCTCTCCCACCAAACACAGCAAGACTGATTATCACCCACTAAACTGATACAGACTTACCAACCACTGCACGTTCTGCTTCTTGTTAAACTTCTATCATCCTCTTCTTCAACTCCCAGTTAGAACCATCCTTGTTTTATTGTAACTGCTTTTTCTGCGCACTTGTTATAATTTGTTATATTTTGCAAATGTATACTCTCATGTTATAGTTATGTACGTTTATAATTTATTGATCACCCCTTGTTTTATGTAAACCGACATGATACGAACTCCGTGAATGCCGGTATAGAAAAAACTCAAATAAATAAATAAATAAAATAACAATGTTATCGTCAGAGAACAGCATTTATAGGCAAGTAAGTGCTCATTTCATAAAATTAACGAGTCACATTATATCAATAAGAACATAAGAAATTGTCATGCTGGGTCAGACCAAGGGTCCATCAAGTCCAGCATCCTGTTTCCAACAGAGGCCAAACCAGGCCGCAAGAACCTGGCAATTACCCAAACACCAAGAAGATCCCATGCTACTGATGCAATTAATAGCTTGAGCTATTCCCTAAGTCAACTTGATAAATAGCAGTTAATGGATTTCTCCTCCAAGAACTTATCCAATCCTTTTTTAAACCCAGCTACACTAACTGCACTAACCACATCCTCTGGCAACAAATTCCAGAGCTTAATTGTGCATTGAGTGAAAAATAATTTTCTCCGATTAGTCTTAAATGTGCAACTTGCCATTAGTTAACTAAGAGAGTACATATAAAAGGTGTAATATGCATCTGTGCTTTACATACATATAAAAATATATAACAGTGGTTTAAATATACATATTTTAAAACAGAAAGACAACCCAGGAGATAAACCATCAAAAATAAGCATTTTTCTGAGAACAATTCTTCCTACACTGAAAAGCTAAACCTAGAGTCCCAATGAGACACAATGTCTAAATACTGTTAAGTTGAATGTATGGACTAAACATTACAGATCTGATACTATCTTCAATGGCTACTGACCTGAAATCGGTTACTGTTTCCATCATTTGAACTGCACTGATCTTTACTTATTGCTCCACCCTAATGGGAAGCTTCTCCCTTATGGGCACAGTAGCATGGAAAAAAAAATATTGGAAGACCAATTGCTTGCATAAAGAGTAATTCCAACGCCACCTTGTCAAGATGATATTTGGTGTAAGGCAAGCCCATTCATTAGGGTCTTAAGCTCATTGCATCTACCCCAACCTTCCAAATCAGGTATTTGAGCTCATAGAAGTTAAATGCCCCGAAAAGGAATTTCAATAGCTTTGTGTCCCAGCAATTCATGTATGGAAAGTTTTAGATAAGGGACCCCACATGAATCTGATAACTACATGCTTGACAGAAATCTGTTTCTCTTGTACATGTGTACAGGAATTGATAAACTCTTCATTTTTTTCTTCCGTATAAATTAAGAGATTTCTTCTCAGCAGTCCGATATTTATTTAAAAATCCTTATTAACTGCCCAAGGCAAATTAAATATAGTACAAATATAATTCATACATTAACACAAAATATAAACAAAACACAAAATATAAACAAAACATAACAAAACATAACAATTTGGCTAAGTTCAGTCCAGTTCAGTGCAACAATGGTGATCTAGCTGAACGAAGCCCACCTTCCTTCAAGAGACAATTAATAGGGTACTCCTCCACCAGATGGTCAGTCATTTGCATATCTCCATATTCACAAACTGTGAAGATACAAAAATCCCAACTATACATGCAGGAAACGAAATGCCCAATACCCATTTGCAGATAATTTAAATGCACTACTCCTTACGTTGCAATCTATAAAATGAAGGGATAAAAAAATGGAGAGCAATTGCTGCAGCCTGGTCCATTCAGCCCTATCCTAGCAATCATTTGACTGAAAAAAATAAAGCTTGAGTTATTCTTTTTTTTTATTTTAATTTTTTATTTATTGCATTTTAAGAATATAAACAAGTAAATACTTGACAGAAATATCTCGAGTACAAATATATTGAAATTAAAGAGATACTAATTTTCAGTAAGGCAATAGTCTTATTAGTGCTCAATCTTAATAAAAGAAAAGCGGGAGAGCTGAAACAAGGAGCATTCAATTTGAAATTAGTACAAACAGGCAAACAGAAAAAGCGCCCTGAGACCCTCCACCTTTGAGAGAGTCCAGAAAGTCTCTTAGATGAGCTGGTTCCAAATATATATATCTGTGTTCCCCAAGTTTTATATGACATTTGCATGGAAATTGGAGCTTGAAAGTTCCCCCCTTCTGGAGAACTTCCACTCTCATGTTAAGGAATAATTTCTCCGTTGTTGTGTCTGTTTAATTAGATCCGGGTAGCACCAAATCTTTTGACCGAAAAATAACGTTTGGTTATTTCTGAAATACTGCTTAAAGACATTATTTTTATCCATCAGAAATGCGAAGGAAACTAATAGTGGCCTCCTTTGAGTGACCACCATTTCTTGCGACGAATTCAAGAGTGTTGTTAAATCAGGCAAAGATATTTCTTCCTGGTTACTTTGAATAGGGTTAGAAGGAAAAAGATAATAAGCTTTTGTAACAACCGGTCTAATTTCTTCAGGAATTTTTAAAACATGAGAGGCATACACTTTAAAGGATATCTAAAGGAGCAATATTTCTGAAAACAGGAAAATTGATAAACCTGAGATTGTGGGCTCTCAAACTATTTTCAATTCTTTCTAATCTCTTACTAGCTTCTGTATCACTTTTAACCAAATTTGCCTGAAATTTCTCTGCCACATCCATCCGTTCTTCTATTTTTCCCATTTTTTCTTTTTGAATGGCTAATTCTAAAACATTTTGTTCGGTCTGTACTTTTATACTTTGCACATCACTGGCTAAAGCTGTGATAACAGTCTCTAAAGATTTAAGCGCATTCCAAATCATGGACAGAGTTATTTCCCCTGGGGCAGCCATTATTACTGAATGTTTGACTTCCTGAGGCTCAGCTTCCCTTCCCCCACTTACTACTTCACCGGCACCTTTGCTCGATCTCAACGGGCCTCCTCCCGAAGCTGGCTCCGAATCCACAACCTCCACTCCTTCTCGCGGGACCGGTCTGCCCTGCTCCAGGTCGGCAGGTCTCCCCGATGTCCTCACATGCGGCACCAGCCCTGCCCCTCCATTGCTCTCCTCGAAGGGAGGGGCAGCCTCCAACTGCCTTCGATCTTCTCTGCTGTCCGGCGGCGGTCTAGTCGGTGAGCCAGGACTCAGTGATATTTCGGTCAGAGGGGGATATCCTCGCTCCTCGGTGTCCCCTTCAACGACCAGGTCTCCCGGCGTTGGTGGGGGAAGCGCGGCAAAGAAGCTGCCTATACGCGGCTGGGAAGCCTCAGTCGGCGCGGAGGAACTCTTTCCACATCGAACCCTGGCTTTCCGCTTGGTATGTGGCATGCTGGAAATAGTTTCAGGCAAAAAATCTAGAGCTCCCTCTGCGTGCGTCTGTTCAGGGCGCCATCTTAGAAGCTCTCAGCTTGAGTTATTCTGAAGAAAGGTTTGTTGCTCTTAAAATGTATCGGCAATGTTTCAAAGATTTTATGGTGGAGGAGGTGAGCTGGATAATTAGCACCTTTAAAGGCTGCCTCCCTGGTTGCAGCTAGCTGTCTCAGAAGAATAGGTAAAACGCCTGACAAAATATGCAAATCACGAATTGATGCTGAAAGTAGGTGGCCATTTATTGTACAGTTCAGATGTGTATTCACCTTTGATGCATGTGAACTCTTACTCCACGCAGACACGTAGTGCTCAGCTGGAGTGCACACAAGTACAAAGCAAAGGAGCGTAAAGTAGTAGAAGCCACTCTTCAGTTATGACATAAGCACTTACTATACTGGGTCAGTCTATGGGTCCATCAAGCCTAGTATCTTGTTGCCAACAGTTGCCAATATAGGTCACAAATACCTGGCAGGATCCCAAACAGTAAACAGATCCCATGCTACTATTGTTCAAGGACTGCACAGTCTCTGCAGTAAGTTGATCTGAGGTACTACTTTTCTGACCACACCATCAGTGGAATGACAAACAGTAAGAGTTACATCCAATTTTAACCCCAGAAGGTTTGGGTATTAGAAAATCACAAGGAAATGCCATCAGGTCTCATAGGGAGTACTTTGTTTGCTTCCTTGTTGTTTAAATGGAAGGAGGAGTAAATGGTCTTTTGAGTGTTAAGGTGAAGCTGCTATAAGAACATAAGAACATGCCATACTGGGTCAGACCAGGGGTCCATCAAGCCCAGCATCCTGTTTCCAACAGTGGCCAATCCAGGCCATAAGAACTTGGCAAGTACCCAAAAACTAAGTCTATTCCATGTTACCATTGCTAGTAATAGCAGTGGCTAATTTCTAAGTCAACTTAATTAATAGCAGGTAATGGATTTCTCCTCCATGAACTTATCCAATCCTTTCTTAAACACAGCTACACTAACTGCACTAATCACATCCTCTGGCAACAAATTCCAGAGTTTAATTGTGCGTTGAGTGAAAAAGAACTTTCTCCAATTAGTTTTAAATGTGCCACATGCTAACTTCATGGAGTGCCCCCTAGTCTATTATCCGAAAGCGTAAATAACAGATTCATATCTACCTGTTCAAGACCTCTCATGATTTTAAACACATCTATCATATCTTCCCTCAGCCATCTCTTCTCCAAGCTGAAAAGTCCTAACCTCTTTAGTCTTTCCTCATAGGGGAGCTGTTCCATTCCCCTTATTTTGGTAGCCCTTCTCCTTACCTTCTCCATCGCAATTATATCTTTTTTGAGATGCGGCGACCAGAATTGTACACAGTATTCAAGGTGCAATCTCACCATGGAGCGACACAGAGGCATTAGGAGTTTTTCCGTTTTATTCACCATTCCCTTCCTAATAATTCCCAACATTCTGTTTGCTTTTTTGACTGCCGCAGCACACTGAACCGACGATTTCAACGTGTTATCCACTATGACGCTTAGATCTCTTTCTTGGGTAGTAGCACCTAATATGGAACCTAACATTGTGTAACTATGGCATGGGTTATTTTTCCCTATATGCATCACCTTGCACTTATCCACATTAAATTTCATCTGCCATTTCGATGCCCAATTTTCCAGTCTCACAAGGTCTTCCTGCAATTTATCACAATCTGCTTGTGATTTAACTACTCTGAACAATTTTGTATCATCTGCAAATCTGATTACCTCACTCGTCGTATTTCTTTCCAGATCATTTATAAATATATTGAAAAGTAAGGGTCCCAATAGAGATCCCGGAGGCACTCCACTGCCCACTCCCTTCCACTGAGAAAATTATCCATTTAATCTTACTCTCTGTTTCCTGTCTTTTAGCCAGTTTGTAATCCACGAAAGGTCATTTCCACCTATCCCATGACTTTTTACATTTCCTAGCAGCCTCTCATGAGGAATTTTGTCAAACCCCTTTGAAAATCCAAGTACACTACATCTACCGGTTCACCTTTATCCACATGTTTATTAACTCCTTCAAAAAAGTGAAGCAGATTTGTGAGGCATGCCTTGGGTAAAGCCATGCTGACTTTGTTCTATTAAATCATGTCTTTCCATATGTTCTGTGATTTTGATGTTTAGAACATTTTCCACTATTTTCCTCTGTGATTTTGATGTTTAGAACACTTTCCACTATTTTTCTTGGCACTGAAGTCAGACTAAACGGTCTGTAGTTTCCTGGATCGCCCCTGGAGTCCTTTTTAAATATTGGGGTTACATTAACTATCCTCTAGTCTTCAGGTACAATGGATGATTTTAATGATAGGTTACAAATTTTTACTAATAGGTCTGAAATTTCATTTTTTAGTTCCTTCAGAACTCTGGGGTGTATACCATCCGGTCCAGGTAATTTACTACTCTTCAGTTTGTCAATCAGGTCTACCACATCTTCTAGGTTCACCGTGATTTGGTTCAGTCCATCTGAATCATTACCCATGAAAACCGTCTCTAGTATGGGTACCTCCCCAACATCCTCTTCAGTAAACACCGAAGCAAAGAAATCATTTAATCTTTCAGTGATGGCCTTATCTTCTCTAAGTGCCCCTTTAACCCCTCGATCATCTAACGGTCCAACTGATTCCCTCACAGGCTTTCTGCTTCAGATATATTTTAAAAAGTTTTTACTGTGAGTTTTTGCCTCTACGGCCAACTTCTTTTCAAATTCTCTCTTAGCCTGTCTTATCAATGTCTTACATTTAACTTGCCAACGTTTATGCATTATCCTATTTTCTTGTTGGATCCTTCTTCCAATTTTGAATGAAGATCTTTTGGCTAAAATAGCTTCTTTCACCTCCCCTTTTAACCATGCCGGTAATCATTTTGCCTTCTTTCCACCTTTCTTAATGTGTGGAATACATCTGGACTGTGCTTCTAGGATGGTTTTTTTTTTGGGGTTTTTTTTTAAATGACCACGCTTCTTGCATACTTTTTACCTTTGTAGCTGCTCCTTTCAGTTTTTTTCTAACTATTTTTCTCATTTTATCAAAGTTTCCCTTTTGAAAGTTTAGGACGAGAGCCGTGGATTTGTTTACTGTCTCCCTTCCAGTCATTAATTCAAATTTGATCATATTAAGATCACTATTGCCAAGCGGCCCCACAACCATTACCTCTCTCACCAAATCACGTGCTCCACTGAGAATTAGATCTAAAATTGCTCCCTCTCTTGTCGGTTCCTGAACCAATTGATCCATAAAGCTATCATTTATTCCATCCAGGAACTGTAGCTCTCTAGCGTGTCCCGATGATACATTTACCCAGTCAATATTGGGGTAATTGAAGTCTACTATACAGAAACAGTTAATAATTAATGTGCAACGAACCACACTTGTCTCACAAAAAGATGTCGCAAAAGCCAAAATTTTTTAAATTTTTGTGTGCATAGAATTTATCTCGAAATGTGGACCATCATACCACCCTTGGTTGATTCAGGCAGTAAGCCACACTTTCAACCACAACGGGTCACATTTAATCATCGGTCCAATAAAGTCTTTTGAATTGCTTCAATTTTCTATTTTATTAAATTTACTTTTTTGGTCTTTTTTTTTCCATTTATAATAAAATATTTTTGACGATGTTAGGGTAAATATATTTGAAGTGGAATTTCCTTACTTGTGCGGGGCGCCGCCGCACTTCCGAATTTTTGTCTTCACTTACTTGTACGGAGCGCCACCGCGCTTCCAAACCTTGTCTTCCGTGCTTTATAGGCGAAGATTTCCGATTGAAGGTGCTCATACAACTAAGAGCTCCTGTAGTCCGACGTACGTTTCACAATTGTGCTGCTTCAGGGACTGTGTCCTAATCGGAAAGTTGTAGTGTCTGGACTTGAAAAAAGTGCAAGGTTACTTCCCGCCAAAATTGCTTCAATGTTTAAATACCTTAATGTTTGCTTTCGTCTGATTCATACGGTGTTTGATGCCGCATTCAGTCGCCTAATCCTCTTACCGGCGTTCTACTTTATTGGACCGATGATTAAATGTGACCCGTTGTGGTTGAAAGTGTGGCTTACTGCCTGAATCAACCAAGGGTGGTATGATGGTCCACATTTCGAGATAAATTCTATGCACACAAAAATTTAAAAAATTTTGGCTTTTGCGACGTCTTTTTGTGAGGTAATTGAAGTCTCCCATTATTACCGTACTACCAATTTGGTTAGCTTCCCTAATTTCTCTTAGCATTACACTGTCAGTCTCACCATCTTGACCAGGTGGACAGTAGTATACTCCTATCACTACAGTCTTCCCTGCCACACAAGGGATTTCTACCCATAAAGATTCAATTGTGCATTTAGTCTCAAGCAGGATGTTTATCCTGTTGGACTCTATGCCATCCCTCTCTGTCATTGCGATATAATTTGTACCCCGGTATAGCATTGTCCCATTGGTTGTCCTCCTTCCACCATGTCTCTGAGATGCCAATTAAGTCTATGTCATCATTCACTGCTATACATTCTAATTCTCCCATCTTACTTCTTAGACTTCTGGCATTAGCATACAAACATTTTAAAGTTTGTTTTTTGTTTGTATTTTCATTCTGCTTTTTAATTGATAGGGATAAGTTAGAATTTTTTAGCTCAGGTGAGTTTTTAGTTACAGACACTTGAACTACTTTTCTTATTATTAGAACCTCACTGTCGGGATGCCCTAATTCTAATGCATCATTAGTATCCTTTGAAGATACCTCTCTCCGAACCATGTGCTGCTGAGCGACTGTCGGCTTTCCCCTTTGTTCTAGTTTAAAAGCTGCTCTATCTCCTTTTTGAAGGTTAGTGCCAGCAGTCTGGTTCAACCCTGGTTAAAGTGGAGCCCATCCCTTCGGAAGAGACTCCCCCCCTTCCCCAAAAGGTTCCCCAGTTCCTAACAAAACTGAATCCCTCTTCCTTGCACCATCATCTCACCCACGCATTGAGACTCCGGAGCTCTACCTGTCCCTGGTGACCTGCGCGTGGAACAGAGAGCATTTCAGAGAATGTTACCCTGGAGGTTCTGGATTTAAGCTTTCTACCTAAGAGCCTAAATTTGGCTCCCAGAACCTCACTCCCACATTTTCCTATGTCGCTAGTGCCCACATTTACCATGACAGCCGGCTCCTCCCCAGCACTATCTAAAATCATATCTAGGTGACGCGTGAGGTCCGTCACCATCGCACCAGGTAGGCATGTTACCAGGCGATCCTCACACCCACCAGCCACCCAGCTGTCTACAGTCCTAATAATTGAATCACCAACTGTGACGGCCGACCTAACCCTTCCCTGCTGGGCTGTAGGCCTTGGGGAGATATCCTTGGTGCAAAAGGACAATGCATCACCTGCAGAGCAGGTCCTTGATACAGGATCATTTCCTGCTGAACCAGGTTGATACTATGTCCCTGAAGGTCTCATCTATATACCTCTGTCTGCCTCAGCTCCTCCAGGTCTGCCACTCTAGCCTCCAGAGATCGGACTCATTCTCGGAGAGCCAGGAGCTCTTTGCATCACATGCACATGTACAACTTCTCACCAGCGGGTAAAAAAATCATACATGTGACACGATGCAAAAGACTGGGAAGCCCCCCTCTTGCTGCTAGACTGCTGCCTTCATCTCAGTTTTGTTCAGTTCCTAGTTAAGTTTTAGGTTGTTATGGGAGTAGGAATCTGTCTAATTAACATCCTTTAAATGTATTAGTGAATTCACTATATGTCTAGTAGTGGCCTACAGGAGACTGATCAAACTCTCAAAGGTTTGGGGTTTTTTTGTGAAAGTGGCACCTGCCTATAAATTAAAGGATGAGCTAGGGTTGGGTGGGCAAGGGGTGGGAGGGTTGGGAAATACAAACAGTCTTACTTCAGTTTGTCAGCCAGAGTGACTCACTGCTCTCTTGATTAACAAATGTTGGTACCTATTCAAACCAAATTAAACTACCTCAATACCTTTTCAAGGTGAGTAACTGAACTGAACTTTTCAACCTTTTTACTTAGGTACACACTGCTCCTAGCTTATTTCTAGCTTCTGGCTACTTTTTTTTTTTTGTTTTTAAATACACTCAGTTCTGCTTACTAGCTGCCTTACTGACTGACTATTTAAAAATACAAACAGTCTAACTTGTTTATTCGCTACCTTACTGACTATTAAAAGCACAAACATACTAAATAATATTCCCAAATAGCTAACTTTACCTCAATACCTAAAAAAAAAAAGACAATGTCCCAAGCAAAAACTTACTGATTCCTTTCAGCCACCAGCAAGGTGATCCTCTCCTCTCTGTGGGAACACAGAGGAGAGGATCACCTTGCTGGTGGCTGAAAGTGTTTAGAACACTTTCCACTATTTTTCTCTACAGACTATTGCAGATCCTAAAAGGACTTGCCAGTGTAGAGAATAGCCATGTCCTAGGCATATGCATGTTTCATAGCCAAGGTTTGTGAAAGATCAGAAGTCTAAAGACTGAAAAGTACAGAAGCCAAGACTGATCCTTATAGAACACTTTCAAATAACATAAGAAATTGCCAATGCTCGCATTCCATATCTGAAGGCCCGCAAGTAACAGAGGCTGCAATTAGGCATGCGTGCCTCGACATCACAGCAACTCTCTCTTCGGGCTGTGCGCACCCCCTCCCGCCCTGTTGGAGCAGGAATGACATCATAGGAGTGTGACGCGCATACAGTCGCACATCACAGCTCCTATTAAAGCCCGGCCCCCACTTTGCTCCTTCCTTTTCCCGTGCACCTCTGCTAAGTTCACCTGAAGCACTGGAATCATGCCACAAGTATAAGGGTCGTGCATGAGGTGCAGGGGAAGGGATGAGAACTATGGCAGCACATACTGCCCATTGCGGGTTAAAGGCACATGCAGTGCGAGCGAGTCGGCCTTTTTTACAATTGCGTGCATGCCGGTGGCTAAGGCAGCAAGGCGGACTATCACGAGGAGAGAGATCACGCGAGGCAATGCTCAGGCAGAGGCAGCCGGCAACGCCAGAACGTGCACGAGCCAGCAGAAGCGCCGGAGGTTGAAAAAGAATCCAGTGCCCCAGGGGCGGGAAGACATAACGCGCGGGACTCAGGCCAATCAGCAGAGTTTGCAGTGCCAGGCCTCACGACCCAGTGCCAGACGCCACAACCGCATGGTACAACCTGGGCAGCGCAGGCACTCAGCCAACTCCTATAATTATCCCACAGCAGACTAGCTTACAGCCAGCAATGGAAATGGCCCCCAACAGCGCAGGGGTTCCCGAGGGAGGGCCAGGCGGTACAGTCACACCGCAGGCTATGATCCTGGGCTGGGGTCCAGCATGGGTGGGAATGGAGATAAGCGGTCCCAGTTTCTACAAGTTTATATGAGGCTTCACAAGTTGGCCTCATATAAATCCGTTCGTGGCATGGGGAATAATGGGGCAACCATCCTGGTGCACAGATTTCTACACTAGCCAAATGGGAATCACCAGTTATGCCCCAGCAGCGCAGCCTTGGGGGATGTTGGTATATGTTGGGGCAATCATGTGCAGAACCTTCCATTCCTGTTACGCACGGAAGTCCAGATGCAGCCATGAGGGCAGAGGCTGTTCCAGAGGAACAGGTGCCTATCCCACAGGAACCATTGCCTCCTCTAGTGTTGATTGAAAAAAACTCAGAGCCTACATCCCAGGAAAGCAGGGAAGATGGAGAGCAGATGACAAAGACACCCCCTGCAGATTCTGGAGGCAGTGCGGGTGACCCAGAGAAGGTTAACAAGGGTGAGTCAGTTGGGGCATCAGGTGAGAACCAGGGTGCGGGGAAGGGCAGTAAAACTAAGAATCTGATAGAGGAAGAAAAAATCTAGAGCGAAAAACAGATCCGACTCCAGTTTGTCCAATTCCTCGGATTCCTCCAATTCAGATTACACATCCGACGATAACCAAGAGAAGTCTGAAGCAATAGAGGCTGATGCATCCCGGGGCCCTCCAGCCTTGACAACTTTGTTGCAACTATGGGAGAGCGTCTCTAAAGATTTGAGGAAGAAAATCAAGAAGCGGAATTACATAAACATCTTCAGGATCCTAGAAGGATAACGGAATGTGAGAGACAGGAACGAGGACAAAAAATGCAACCATGCACCAGGTGTGGATAAACCAATCACAAGAAATATAATAAACTGGATGAGAGCATTCCTTCGGATGACAAGTGACCCATCTCAGTATGGTCCTATGCTCAGCTACGCCGACACCATACTGGAAGCCTATAGGGAATATGAAGGATGGGCATGGTTCAATTATGATGAGCGTTTCAGAAACAAGATGGAGGAGAATCACTTCATGTCATGGGGCTCTCAGGATGTCCTTCTGTTGCTCAGGCAAATGAACAAAGCAGCTCCCGATGCGGAAACAGCGTGAGGTCATCATTGCGCTCAGGCCAGGCAGACTGTCCCTAGCACCAACAGCAGCAGAACCTGCTGGAGATATAGAAAATCATCCTGCGCATTTCAGGATTGTAAATTCAAACATCTTTTTTTCGATCTGCATGGCTCCTCACCCAGCCATTGTCAGATGAAGACGAATCCACGGAATATTTCCAAGTCCAAATGACTACAGCATAATCGAAAAGGCATCATCCGCAATAAATCTTGAAGGTATGCGGGGTTGGCTTGAGCACTATTTAAAAAAGAAACAAGCCAAGAGGTTAATCAAGGGCTTTCGTGACGGATTCACAATACCTTTCCAAGGTGACATTGAAGGAGTGCACATTGAGAACAGTCCTTCGGTGGCAAAACACAAAGATCTAATGCAGCAGAAACTGGACGCAGAACTGTCGATGAGCAGAATGGCTGGACCATTTGAACTTCCTCCTTTCAGTAAAATGATGCTTTCCCCTTTGACCATTATCCCAAAGAAAGAACCAGGGAAATACAGACTGATTCAGAACTTATCTTATCCCTATGGAACTTCGGTGAATGACCGCCTGCCTGAAGACGAGTGCTCGGTGCAGTATGCGTCTTTTGGTAGTACCATAGACATACTCCGCAGGTATGGCAGAGAGGCACTTATGGCTAAGACAGACATCGAATCCACTTTCCGGCTTCTCCCAGTACACCCCCCACCAGTTTCCCGCTATTGGAATTCCATTTCAGAGGTGCATATTACTTCAACAAGTGTATGCTTACGAGGTGTTCCGTATCATGTGCATACTTCAAACTGTTTAGTTCGTTCCTTCATTGAGCCACTGCTCAACAGGCTGGTTTGAATAGTATAGTCCACTATCTTGACGAGTTCCTCTTTGTTGGCCTGAGGAATTCACAGGCTTGCTCCCATTTGTTACATACTTTTCATAGTCTTGCCTCTCAATTTGGAGTCCCAATAGCTCACGAAAAAATGGAGGGCCAGACGACAGTAATCAAATTCCTGGGTATCAAACTTTATTCCACCCAGATGGTATCCAGACTCTCTCAGGATAAACTCTCAAACATACAGACTAGCCTGAAACAGGCTCTCTCATCGAAGAAAATTACATTAGCAAAAGTTCAATCCCTCATCGGCACCCTCAGCTTTGCATGCAGAGTTATACCCATGGGGAGGGCCTTTTTGAGGAGGCTAACCACAAGCATCAAGAGTATATGCCACCCCAATCATTGCATTAGAATCACTCAGTCCATGAAAGACGATTTGATCTTATGTTCATACTTTTTGAGTAAATTCAATGGAATATCGGTATGGCGGGACGCGGGACGCGGGACCCCCGACCCCCCCCCCCCCCATTTCTAATCGCGATCTAGGTATATACTCTGATGCATCAGGGGGTGGGGCTTTGGTGTTTATTGGCAGGGCTCCTGAGCAATGGCCGGTGGCTTGGGTGGAAGCACTTTCTTAGAGCTCTTTCCCATGCTGGTTGCTTTGGTCATATGGGGCAAGAAATTGCGAAACAAGCGCATAATATTCTGGTGCAATAACACGTCTGTAGTCCAGGTCTTAAACAAACAGTTTGCCAAGTGCCAAAGTTTGGAAGAGATATTGAAGGAGGTTATTCTCACTAGTCTACATCTGAATATGGTGATAAGGGCATGCCACGTCCCGGGGGTGCATAATGATAGCTCTTGACAAGGCATCAGCGATAGGTGGGATTTGTTTTGAAAATAGGTACCCGGAGCAGACAAGGAAGGCATACCGGTGCCGGACTGCTTGTGGAGCATTGGGACAATACCACAAAAGACCTTTTGCAGAGATCAGTAGCCCTGGCGACAAGGGGCGCTTACCACAGGGCTTATAACACGTCTGAATTCTTAAAGGAACGGGGTTGGGTGGAGGGACCAATCCCCAAAGAGTTAGTCATCAGATTCATTGTTTGGGCAAAAGATAGGGGTAAATCGAGAGGTTCGGTGACAAATCAGCTGGCAGGGTTCACTTTCTTTTCGAAGCTAAAGGGATGGGGCGACCCGACCAAGAGCTTCTTGGTCAAGAAAATCCTCGCAGGGTGGGCTAGAAAGACAGGACCATCAGTTAATTCAAGGCAACCAATCACAGTTGTGGTTGGAGCTACCAACCATTTGCATGTCACATTTTGAGGTAAAACTTTTTAGGGTCACATTTTCTCTAGCCTTTTTCGGTGCTCTGTGCAGTAGCAAGTTGGTGGCTGCTTCAAAACGAGACACAGGTCTCGGGGGCATACTTATTTGGAATGTCAACGTGTTCAAGCAATCAGTCCAAATAATTATACAGAGGTCAAAAACAGACCAGGCCATGAGGGGCGCTAATCTATGTCTGAAACAGGCAACACCATCTGCCTTGTGCAGAATTTACTGAATTTCTTGTCAGTACAGCCGGATAGCAGTAAATTCTTATTAATTCATGCTGAGCGTACCCCCTTACCAGAGATTTCAATTTTTGGCAGTATTGAATCTGGCCTTATCAGAAATTGGCTGTAACGCTAAGGACTTCGGGACCCATTCGTTTAGAATAGGCGCGGCCACCAGCGCATCCCAGGCAGGATTGAATATAAATACCATTCAGAAAATCGGTAGATGGAAGTCTGCTGCGGTGTACACATATCAGGACAGGTCATACATGAATGTATAACCTCTCTTTTGACCTCTTTTCACAGTTAACATAAACGGCAAAGGTTTGTTTGGATTGTCGGACACTCCTTTGTTCACTGGGCAGCACAGAGGGCTCGGGTACACTCATACAGGCCTCATTTGGGTTTGGCTTCGCGGAACATTCGCATCATTTGGATGGGAGCAAGAGGAATGACCTGGGGTCAACTGCTACCATTTGTTCAATATAAGAGATATGCTGGCTGAGCCAGAGGTCATCGTTATTCATCTGGGGGGTAACAGTCTTGGACGTCATCTTGTGTTTAATTAATTCGCCACATAAAGAACGATTTGAGGGAACTAGTGTCCTGGTTCCCTAATACATGTTGCGTGTGGTCTGATATCATCCATCAATTCAATGGCACGATAGTAAACTATGGAAAAGAGGTCATAAAAAGGTTAACTGCCAACCAGGGCAATGGACCCAGAGGTTGGGAGGGCACCACATATCACATTAATGGGCTGACTATCTTTGCAAAGGGCTGTACAGGTTTGACCGTATTTACCTTTCGGAGATTGGCTATGACCTCTTCAATAATGCTATACAATAAGCGCTTGAATCTTTCCTAAGTTGAAGAGGCTGCAGCTTTTTTTTGGGGGGGGGGGGGGGGGGGGCATGAGGCAAGTGTCACTACCTCAAGCTAGTGGCAGGTGCACAAGCCGGTAGGCCAAACTTGTAGGGCTTGGGTGGGCCCCCTTGCTAGGAGGCCACAGCGGGCAGCACCGGGATACGATTTGTGTCAGAAGGCAAAAAGCGGCTCGTGCAGTGTACAGTAGTTTGTTATGATAATATTTAAATAAAGTTGCGGCCTCTTCATTAGAGTCTCTGCTTCATTTTGTTAAGGAGTAAGGTTCTGGGGAAGGAGGGGGTATGGGTGCTGACAATTAGTGGATCTCAATGTTATTACCAGGGTTCGCGCTCCATGCCCGAAGGTCCTCAAGTAACATTGAGGACGCCATTAGGCACGCGTGCCTAGACATCACAGCACTGATCTCTTCATGCCGCATGCACCCCCTCCCGTCCTGTTGGAGCGGGAATGACTTCCTAGGAACACGACATGCACACAGCTCTTATTAGAACCCAGCCTCCACCTTGCTCTTTCCTTTTCCCCTTCACCTCCATCAAGTTCCCCACTCACCCACCCCAACTGTGACCGAAGTTAGGCCTAATACTGTTTGTTGACAGATAGATGAGTTATGTTAGTCAGTGTTCACAGTTACTAATACGTTTATGTATAAGAAAACCTATTTTGGTGGCGCATATGTGTAAGAATTTGTTGCAGCTGTAGGCAGATGCACGAGCTGGTGGGCTGAATTGGTAGGCCTTGGGAGAGCCCCCTTGCTTGGAGGCCACAGCGGGGGGCTGGGCTGCCTTGCAAGGAGACATGGCAGGTGGTACTGGGGCACGGTTTGTGTCAGAAGGCTCGTGCAGAGTACAGAGGTTTGTTATGATGATAATGTTTCAATAAAGCTGTGGCCTCTTCAACCATTAGAGTCTCTGCTTCATTTTGTCAAGGGGTATGGTTCCAAGGAAGGAGGGAGCAAGGGTGCTGACAATTAGCAGATCTTGATGTTAAGATTTGCCATACTGGGTCAGACCAAAGGTCCAGAAAGCCCAGTATCCTGTTTCAAACAAATCCAGGTCATAAGTACCTAGGAGGAGCCCAAAAGGTCAATAGATTCCATATTGCTTATCCCTTGGATAAGCAGTGGATTTCCCCAAGTCCACCTTAACAATGGTTTATGTACTTTTCTTCCAGGAACTTATCTAAACCTTTTTTTAAAACACAGCTACACTAACAGCTTTCACCACATCCTCCAGCAATTAATTCCAGAGTTTAAATTATGCGTTGAGTAAAAAAATATTTTCTCCTATGTGTCTTAAACATCATTTAGTAACTTCATTAAATGTCTTGTATTCTTTGAACTTTGTTATGATTCTGCACTTACCTCCGCAGCGCAGGAGCCGCCGATCTTCGCGGCATGGAGCCGTGCCTATCGGGACCCTCTTGCGGCAGGGAGAGCTGCCGATACCCTCTTCAGCCTCGTGGCCTGGAGGCCGCAGTCCCTGGGCTTTCCCGGTAGCTGGAGCCATTCTCTGTGCCTCCAGCAGTGGCAGGAGCCGCTGCTGACATCGGGACCTATGCAGAGTCCCAGCTTTTCCCTGTACTGCTCCTGCAGCATGGCTGCTGGCCATGGTTCTGCATATTTCCTGCTTCCTGTCTCCTAGGACGAGGGCCGTGCCTCCTTCATGGATTTAAAGGGCCAGCCTCCTAGCCCCACCTGGACTCCTCCTAGGGCGTTTCCTGATCTTCAACCCTATATAAAGGCCCAGCTTCCAGTACTTAGTTGCCTTCGCAAGGAGTTAGTCTCTTCTTGGACTTCTCGTCTTCGCTCCTGCTGGTATTTCCTGCTCTTTGTGGGATCCTCATCGTTCATGTTCGTGGTCTCTTCTGGATTATCCCTTGTCTTCCTGATATCTTGTGGTCTTCCTGATGTTCTTTCCTGATGCCTCATCTCCGCTTCTGTTTCCTGGACACTTGGTTCCTCATCGCTACCTTCTCTGGCGTGTCACGTCGTGTCTCGTCACCTCATGGCATGGGCCTGCCTCCTTGTCTCGCAGCACTAGTCTCCGGAGGGTCATCTTCACTTGAAGCCAAGTCTCGTCTTGGTCCCATGTTTCATGCCTTAAGCCAATTCTTGCCTTGGCCCCCTTCCCTTTGCTCGAAGCCAAGTCTCGTCTTGGTCCCTTACCCTGGAATTCGTCACGACCCTCGGATGTTCTGGTGGCTGCACAGTCCATGCCTAAGATTCTGGCTGAACCTGTGCCTTTCCAGCATGGTTCATAACCAGCCAGGGGCGGCTGTGTAGGGCATGCTTGGGTACAGGCTTCTACTGAATCTTCGCCATGTTCTGGCTTCAACTACCACATATTCAATCTGGAGTCTGCTTCGCACTCAAGCGTGGTCTACGAGCAGTCCATGGACTGTGAGCTGTCTAGGGCATGCTGCTTCGCAGCCTCAAACCAGTACTTGTTCCTAACCTTGATCCTGAGTCTTTGTGCTCAAGCTTCTCGTCCGTCTTCACATCCCAAGCTTCTCGTCCAAGTCTTCATGTCCCAGAGCCTTCGTCTGCCCTCGTCTCTTGTCTGGCCTGCTGTCATTGCCCTTCCCAGCGGCAGGTCCGAAAGGGCTTGGAGTAGTCGGAGGACCACTCAGAAACCAACCAAGGCTGGTTGGTCTCACTGAGGTATGCAGGTCGGCAGGGGCCTGGGCTTGGTCTCGACCCAGACACGGATCTGTCTCACCAGCCTCGGTGTTTCCCCGGAGCTCCTCTCTGGGTTCAAAGAGGTCCAAGGGCACACATCTCCTATTCTCGTGCAGCAGCTGCTCATGGCATCTCTTGCTCCATCTAGCCAAAGCCTGGGTGCACATAACAGAAGGCAAGGCTTCTCAAGGCATCCCTTCACATAAACGTTTTGAAAGAGTAAACTACCGATTTGCCTTTACTCGTTCCACTCCACTTTTTTTTTTTTTTTTTTTAAATAGACCTCTATCATATCTCCCCTCAGCTGTCTCTTCTCCAAACTGAAGAGCCCTAACTTATTTAACCTTTCCCTAATAGGGGAATTATGCAATCCCTTTATCATTTTGGTTGCCCTTCTCTGTACCTTTTCTAATTGCAATGTCTTTTTTGAGATGTGATGACAAGAACTGCACACCATACTCAAGGTGTGTTCACACCATGGAGTGATACAGAGGCATTATGATATTCTCTGTTTTATTCTCCATTCCTTTCTTAATAATTCCTATTTATTTTCTTTGCCACTGCTGCACACTCAGCCTAGATCCTTTTCATGAATGGTGACTCCCAAAGTGTAACCTTGCATTGTATAGTTATAGTTTGGGTTTCTCTTCCTACATGTATCAGTTTGTATTTGTCCACATTAAATGTCATCTGCCATTTGGATGCCCAGAATCCCAGTTTTGCAAGGTCCTTTTGCAATTTCTCACAATCGTCTTGTGATTTAACAACTTTGAATAATTTTGTATCATCAGCAAATTTGATCATCTCACTCTTTCCCATATGCAGGTCATTTATATGTTCTGAATCTACAACAGAACATTGCCTCCTATGCCTACTTGTTAATTTCCTCAAGAGTCTCTCATGAAGTAATCTGTCAAATGCTTTCTGAAAATCCAGATACACTATTTCAACTGGCTCACCTTTATCCATGCCTTCAAAAAAGTGTAGTAAATTGGTGAACCAAGACTTCCCTTTGCTAAATCCACGTTAACTTTGTCCCATTAAACTATGTCTATGTATATGTTCAGTAATTTTGTTCTTTACCATATTTTCCATCATTTTCTCATACACTGACATCAGGCTCACTGGTCTATAGTTTCCCGGATAATCCCTGGCACCTTTTTTAAAAACAGGCATTACATTGGCAACCCTCCAAATCTTCAGGTACCATAGCTGATTTTAATGAAAGTTTACAGATTACGAACAGTAGGTCTGCGATTTCATTTTTCAGTTCTTTCAGCACACTGGGATGTATACCATCTGGCCAGGTGATTTGCTACTTTTTAGCTTGTCAATTTGCCCAAGTAGATCTTCCGGGTTCACTGAGATTTGATTAATTTTCTCCTCATCATCTCCTATAAATATCATAATCCACTGGGAGCACTAAAAAGAGAGGATTACCTTGCTGGTGGTTCAAAAGAATCATCTTTGGCCCCCCCGCATGAACTTTAGCAACAACATATGAAAAAAGAAAAGATGAACATCGGGAGGTGAGGGGGAATAGTATGATGAGTGAATGAGAGAGGAACCCAATCGGGAGACCATGCCCCCCCCCCCCCCCCCCCCCCCGACGTCACTAAGACATCCGTCGACCGTTGAAAAGCGCCTCAACATCAGGCACCACGCGCCGTGCGTCACGCACCAAAGGGGCGCGACAAAGGGGCTCTCCCCTTTGTGCTCCCCTTAGTGCAACCCATAGTGCATGTCCCAGTTATCTTTGTAATCAGATGTTTCTCTGTTTCTTCAATGCTTCCTGTATTCAACTGTTAAAAGCATTGTAATCTGAACTTTGTAAACAGTTATGATGGCTTTACCGAATGACGGTATATAAAACAACAAATAAATAAATAAGTTTGGGGAGACGTAAACTACTGGGATATATTATTTTGTGTGTGTGTCTGTATTAAATAGTTAGAAAGCAGGCAAAAACCAGAAGTTTGTGTGTTTGTATTTCCCTCTCTCCCACCCACCCACCCCAGCTCATCCTTTAATTTATAGGCAGGTGACACTTAAAAAAAAAAAAATTTAATCAGCCTTTTAACTTAAATTCAGAAATTCCCCACACCTTATCAAGAGTTTAATCATTGCCTTGTAGGTCACTTCCAAATAAATAGTTAATACACTATACATTTAAAGGACTGTAATTGTACACATTCCTACTCCCATAGCAACCTAAACTTAATTAGGAACTGAACAAATTTAAGATGAAGGCAGCAGTCCAGCAGTAAAAGGATTGAAGCAGTACCTTTGACAATAACTGGTTTATGATGGGGATGTGACAAATAGTGCAGCTCCACCAACTTAGGTCTGGATTGCTGGAATTTTTCAAGAAACTTGAGTAAAATGTGGCAGCAGTTGTTTGTCATAAAGTGGAATCAGATCCAATGTGAACACTAATGAGGCAAGAATATTCAAAGACTTACACCCAAACCAAATGGAAAATCTTTCATTTAAATCAAGACACTTTCAAAGCAGATTACATTCAGGTACTGAAGGTATTTCCCTATCCCTGGAAACTTTCGAGACCACTTCAGCACTTGAGATAGAAAACATACTTAAAAAAATGAAACCGTCATCTCATCCCTTAGACAATTCCTACTAACCTTCTCATCGCAATAAGAAACTCCATATCAAAACCAATTGCAGACATCATTAACTGCTCTCTCTCCCAGGGTCTAGTTCCTGACCAACTTAAATTAGCCACTCTCAAACCTCTACTTAAAAAACCTAACCTTCCAACCACAGATCCAGCTAACTTCCGCCCAATAGCTAATCTGCCATTGATCGCCAAAATTATGGAAAAGATAGTCAATAAACAACTATCTGAATATTTGGAAGAAAACAACATTCTTGTATCTTCCCAGTATGGCTTTCGGAAATCGTTAAGCACTGAATCTCTCCTTATCTCTCTTACCGATTCTATTCTATCTAATATGGACAAAAAACAACCACATCTTTTGATACTACTAGATCTCTCTGCAGCCTTTGACACTGTCAACCATTCATCTCTATTAAAATGTCTGGCAGATATAGGCATTAAAGGAACAGTCTTCAGCTGGTTCAAATCCTTCCTAGCAAATAGACAATTCAAAGTAAAGATTAACAACAAAGAATCACAACCGATCCCTTCCAACCGGGGGGTCCCTCAGGGTTCCTCCCTTTCCCCTACCCTCTTCAACATTTACCTCTTACCTCTATGTCATCTACTTACTAAACTAAACCTAACTCACTATCTCTACGCGGATGACATCCAGATACTCATCCCAATCTCAGAATCCTTACAAAAAACCTTGGCTCACTGGAACAATTGTTTGCAACAGATCAATCATCTTCTCTCCAGCCTTTGCCTCATTCTTAACAACAACAAAACTGAGATCCTAATCATCAATCAAGACATCAACATCAAACTTCTAAACCCAGCTGACCTACTCAACTCATCCACTCCCATATTAAATCACTCACCACATGTTCGAGATCTAGGTATCATGCTAGACAATCAGCTCAATTTTAAAAAATTCATAAGCACAACCACCAAAGACTGTTTTTATAAGTTACAAGTCTTAAAAAAATTGAAGCCTCTTCTTTATTTCAACGATTTTCGGATGGTCCTACAAGCCATTATTCTATCAAAAGTCGACTATTGCAATTCGCTTCTCTTTGGCCTTCCATATTCATCCATCAAACCCCTCCAAATGCTACAGAACTCTGCAGCCAGAATCCTTACCAATACGAATAAAAGAGATCACATCACCCCCATTCTCAAGCTCCTCCACTGGCTGCCTATAAAGCAAAGGATCCTATATAAAGTACTCACCGTAATTCATAAATCCATTCACAATATCTCTCCTCTTCAATTATGTAACCAACTACGCCCTCACTCCTCCTCTAGACCCATCAGAGGAGCATATAAAGGCACACTATGTACCTTCAACAAAATCCTCGCATCATAAACGTGCCATATCTACAGCAGGCCCCATTCAATGGAATGCGCTCCCACCAGACATTCGGCTTGAGTTCTGCCACTCTTCATTCAAAAAAAAACTTAAAACCTGGCTCTTTAGCCAAGCTTTTCCAGGACCATGATCATCATTTTTTCCCCTCCAACCAGCAAGAACATATCTTCTTCACAAACCCCCATTTTCCATACCACTACCTACTTCGGTATCTAATCTCTTGCTGCAGGACACTTGAGACGTTCTCACTTATACGTTATAATTTTTATGCTCAATAAGACCTGTCAACTTAATTGTTTAAGTCTTTTTTTTTTTTTTTTCTCCTTTATCTTTTGGTCATCAATGTTACAACGTTATCATTAAATTTTGAACTTATGTACACTGTTCCAAGTTTCATAACCTTGTTCTATGTAATGCCTTTTGGCAATTTTCATGTTCTGTTTCAATGTAAACCGATGTGATCTTTATTTCATATAGGAACACCGGTATATAAAAATCTAAAAATAAATAAAATAAATATCCCCAAAGGGCTTACACAATCTAAGGATGTGGTTCACTTACAGGCCAATTTTAAATGCCCAGCACGCGCAAATAACATTTTCAGAGCAGCCCTGCCACACGCATATCTCCCGCGAAGTGCTGGATTTTTGAAAAGGAGTGGGTCAGGGGATGGCCGGGACAGCACCATTACCCCCTGACCCAGTGAAGCGCGTGCCAGCTGAGAGCAAGTAAGTTTAAAAACAAAAAAATTTAGATTAGTTAGGGGGGATTATAGGTTGGGACAGAGATGGGAAAAGGGAGGAAGGGTAGTTAGGGGTTTAGGGAAGTTCCCTCCCAGTCCACCTTTATTGGAGCGGACTGGGAGGGAACTGGGGAAGGCCCAATTGCGTTGCCACGTGTTTTAAAGAACATGGCACCCCGCGTGCTGATATGAAATCGGACGCACGTGTGCGCAGGTATCAGAATTTATAACATGCGCGTGACAACACATGTTATAAAATCAGCACGCACATGGTCGCCCACACGTACTTTTGAAAATCTACCCCTAAGGGCTTTTACTGTTGGAGAAAAAAAAGTCTTAATAAATCTGGCCCTAAATTTGTGTCTGAGACCAATGGAGGGTAAATTGACTTGCCCAAACTCACAAGGAGCAGCAGCAGGATTTGAATCCTGGTTTCCTTTGTTTGCAGCCTGCTGCTCTAATCACTAGGCTATCCTACACTTTAAAGTAGTTATGATAATTTTCTTGGGCACTCAATTTCTCAAGGCCTTTGAAGCATTCATGACAGCCTTCATATGTGGTATGTGATTTCCTGGATAGATCAAATAGTTAGGATGCAGGATTTTCTGCACTCAAAGCTTCATTGCTTGGAAGGAAGGTTCCAAGATGGCACAGACACAGTAGCATCGGAAGCCATGGAGAGTATACCTCAGAGATTTCCTGGAATTTTTTTCGTTCTAAATGCCCCATTCTGCCAGGAAAAGGCTGATAGGGAGAAAGCTCACTCTGGGGCTCTCCCGGAGACACCTCGGACTGGCCCTATGGATGCCCACGTCCTTCGTGGGGCTCAAACATCGGGAATAGAGTCGCGGAGGCAGGGAACCACGGAGGAGTAGCTGAGTTCCCTGCTGGACTCAGATACAATGTTGTCCCTGATGGTGAGGGAGGCGCCGACGAACCCAGCCACGCTGAGACCCCCCGGATGAGAACCTGGTTGTGCCGACTGCCGAAGTCACAGACGGAGAAGAAAACCAGGCAGGGAATTCATTCCCAGGAGGAGACAGCATGGACGCTGTGCCTGGGAGGCACATAGAGGTCGCCGGCAGCCCAGACAAAGAAGAATTCAGGTTGAGCACACCTGGCAGGTCTTCAACACCTCAAAAGATAAGTCCTAGATTTACTTTGGTAAAACCACTTCAAATAACACTTGAATCACTTTGGGAGGCTATTGAAGGTCTGGGAAACTTGATTATTAAAAAATTAGAACCAGTAGCTGTAAAATTGGAAGACCATGAAGCCCGATTAAAAATATTGGAAAATACAGCCAAGGTACTAAATCAGCAAACCTCCAAATTAAAGGTATTAGTGAATTCAAATAAGACTAAAAATATGATCTCTTGGTTAAAGATAATATGACTTTATTGCGTAAAATGGAGAATGTTTTGAAAAACAGAAATCTCCACCTGGTGAATTTTCTAAGAGTACCACATATTTTACCCAGAGATATGTTTAACAAATACTTAATGGAAATCTTGAAAGTAAAGCAAGAAATTATTCCACCATTAGTCTGGGCATTCTATGTAACGTTTGGAAGAAAGTGAAGAGAATCTTACTGGAGCAGTACAGCATAATATCCTGGAACCCCCAGAAGACCCAGGGGGAGAAGTAGTCACCGCTTCTGGTTTAAATATTACTGGTTTACTGGAAACATCGGATGAAGCACAAGCAATGCCTGCAACTATGATTGTGACATTTGCTTTTGGAACCGGACAAGGAATGGGTGTTAAAAGACCGGTTAGAACCCTTCATGAAAATGCAAGTCAGAATTTATCCGGATGTATCAAAAACACAGAAGAAAAGAAAATTCTTACTATTTAGGCCCCAGGTCTTGCAGATAGGGGCATTTTTTATGCTCACATTTCCCTGTAAATGTTACATTAAATATAAAGAGAATTCCTTTCTTTTCTATCTTCCCTCTCAAATGACGCAGTTCCTATGCGATATAAGTAAAATAGTTAATTGAAGATCTGCTATATGTTCTCTCCTTGGATATCCTAATATGTCTGAGATTGTCCTCCCTCCTGAATATGTTAAGACCCCAAAGGTTGCTATCGTTTCTTTATTTCTTTAGTGCAAACAAATTGATAAATTAAGGAAACTTTTATTGTGGACTTAAAATGTACAAGTATATACTTTGTGTTGATATGTCCTTTTATTGTAAGAGGATTGTATTCTGATTTAATATTATATACATTTATTCAGAGTCAAGTTGATTCTTGATGTAAATTTTAAAAATTAATAAAGAAAAATTATTAAAAAAAAAAAGTCAGGAGGCAGAACCCTGGTCAAAACACTTCGATAATCTACAATGTTGAAAGGAAAGTCTTTGGTCAGAATGGGATAGGACAGCCATCATGTTAGAATGCAGCAATGCAGTCCAGTCTGTCTGTGATCTTAATAAATTCCTGGAGCTTTAAGTGGCCTAAGACCACTTCATCTTCAGCATTCAATGAACATCACATGTGGAGATTTGTCAAGTGAATGATTTCATACACACACACTCCCCCCTCTCCCCACCTCCCAACAAGACCAATTCAGGTGTCTGCAAAACAGCAATCAACCATGAAGTTTATGCATGCTGTTTAAACATGAGCATAACAGATGCTCATACTGATACTAGCATGAAGATGCCCAGAAGCCAAGTAGAAACTTGGAATGAGATGTGCATCATGGCATCCAGTGCAATCTGTCAAAACCAGCGCATGCAAGCCAAATGGCAATAACGTACTGTGAAACGTTTTGAAAAGTGCTAAATTAAGCTGGGCAAAAATTTCACCATACCTTAAGCACAAGATTTTGTTTTGTTTGCATGATTTTTTTTAATATTTTCCTTTCCAGAAGTTGCAAAAAATTAATCTGGCTAGAGATCTGCTATTTCAAAATTGTGCAAGCAAACTGACTCGCAGATTTTTGCCTGGAACAAATTTGGCTCACAGACCTTTGCCAAAAAAAAAAAACTGAATCAAGAATGACCTTCTAGAATACTCTGAATTAGGCTAAAAACATGATGAACAAATGTTATTGCAGTCTAAATATTATGTTACTGTGTTTAACGTATTTGAAATGTCAGTATTTGAAAAGTTATTTTGTGCTCATTATTCTGCCAAAATGACTTTCTAATGCAAATGCAGAAATACAAAACATGCTGTTTTTGAGAACATGAAAAAAGAGCAATAAACAGCCTGAGCTCTGCAGTCAAATGGAAGTTATAATACCAGTTAAGAACACTTAAAGTCATGAGTTATTAAGCCCCATCCAGTGGATAAGGTTGGAAACGAGGATAATGGAAGGGCTGGAGGGGCGCAGTCCCGGAAGCCCGCGATAATGCGGCGCCGGGCTGGCTCCTCCGGTCGGCAACGCACGGGCTGGGTGAGGGGAGGGGAGGGGAGGGGGCCGGCCCCCTCCACCCACCCTCTGCTCCAGTCTCGTTTAAAAATTATGCATCGGGGCCGCCTCAGGACAGGAAAAATCGGCCAACTAGGTGGGGGTTATAAAAGGGGGCGGCACCTGTCCGCTCCACCCCCTTTGGCTCACGTTGCCGCAGCAATCGGGTCGCTCCCTGCTTCTCCTGCTGTTCCTCCTGGGCCGGTCTTGTGCTAAAAATTCAGCTGCAATTAATTTAAAAAAAAAAAAAAAGAGTTTGTTTTGGATTATAGGCAGAAGCAGATCTCAAGATGCCTGCAGGTGGCAGAGATCAGGCTGGAGCCCCTGCTCCTCCTACTGCTTCCAGCAGAGTTCCTGCGCCGGCCAGGCCTGGAGGGGACCACAGAACAGCTGTGGCGAGACCCCCCCCTTTTGCTGGGGGGCCCCCAGGGATAGGGGAATAGCTGGGTTCTGGGATCTCTTTTGCCTGTAGACTCTTTCGTCGACAGGCAGGCTCCAGCCTCCCTCCCCCACCCCCCATCCTGGTATCCCTGCCTTTACTCCTGTTTCAGGCTCTGGCATGTGTCCCCTGCCCTTGGACATTAGCCTGTTTCAGCAAGCCACAATGTGAACTTTGTCTCTTTACCACTTATGGATACAGTAGGTGATGCAACTGTGAGGAGTAGTGCAATGCCTGGAGTTCAGGGGTTTACTGGGTGGTTAGGGTCGGGTGCAAAAACTTTCCCTGTCTCTCATTCACGCTTTAATGCTAGTTTTGCTTCCCCCTCCTCTGCTGTTTTTTTCTCGGATTCCTAATGTGTCTCATGCGCGCTCTAATGAACCCCGGGTGGGGTCGTTTGCATATGTTAGTCCTGAATTTCAGAGGCATAGCTGGTTTTCTTCGGATGTTTCAGGTGTTCCAGTCATCTCAGATAGCAATGTGCTGTCTGCAACTGTCAGGTCGATACAGTTATGCCGCGTTAGAAAGAGTGCGGCAGTGCCAGGCACACCCTCGTTCCCCGCACGCACTGTTCTCTTCACCTACCGCTCGATACTCTCTTCAAATTGCATGCAAATGCAATTTGCATGCAATACTGTATAGGCGCTAATACAGCGCCTATACAGTATCCTAGGTGCGCTGGTACCTGTCATTTCAAGGAATGGATGTTTCCCCCCCTTCCGAAGAAAGGCGCAGGGCGAAAATTAAAACGGGAATAAAGTGTAAAAAAATGGGGGTAAAACCAAAGGGAGTAAAGTGTAAAAAACCATGGACGACCTCCATATTAACATTGCAGCGTAAGTTGTTTGTATATATATATATATATATATGTATATATGTATAAATACCTGTCACTTTCCGAATCCCCCAGGCGTGCGGTCATCGAGGCGGCGGCGGAAGCCGGCGGGCGCCCGTTCATCCAGGCAGCGGGCGGGTGGGCGCGCGTTGGATCCAGGCGGCGGCGGGAGCCGGCAGGCGGGTGGGCTCAAGGCAGTCACATGCCGTGACGTCAAGCGTCGTGACGTCACGCCTTGAGCGCCGAAATCGCATGGGCATTCATTCACTGCCGGCGAGGGCTCCTGCCGGCGGGGGCCGTGCATTCATCCAGGCAGAGGGAGCCGGCGGCGAAAGCAGCCTCCGGCAGCCCCCGGCGGCTCCCTCTGCCTGGATGAATGCACGCCCACCCGCCCACGGCCTGGATCCAACGCGCGCCCGCCGGCTCCCACCACCGCCTGGATGAACGGGCTCCCACCTCGATGACCGCACGCCTGAGGGATTCGGAAAGTGACAGGTATTTATACATATATACATATATATAAACAACTTACGCTGCAATGTTAATATGGAGGTCGTCCATGGTTTTTTTTACACTTTACTCCCTTTGGTTTTACCCCCATTTTTTATACTTTATTCCCGTTTTAATTTTCGCCCTGTGCCTTTCTTCGGGAGGGGGGGAAACATCCACTTCCTTGAAATGACAGGTACCAGCGCACCTAGGATACTGTATAGGCGCTGTATTAGCGTCTATACAGTAAAATGGGTTGCGCGGGCCTAACGCTTGCCTAACGCTTCGCAGACGCGGCATGCATTTGCATGCAATTTCAAGAGAGTATCGAGCGGTAGGTGAAGAGAACTGTGCGTGAGGGGAACGAGGGTGCGCCTGGCACTGCCGCACTCTTTCTAACGCGGCATAACTGTATCGACCTGTAAGTTTTTATCTGAGGCAATGGAGAGTAAAGTGACTTGTCCAAGGTCACAAGGAGCGACAGCAGGACTCAAACCCTGGTCTCCTGGTTCATAGCCCACTGCTCTAACCACTAGGCTACTCCTCCACTTAGGTTTTTTAGAGGGCAGGCACGGTAAGTGCTCGAGGAGGAAGAGGAGCAAGTTCGATTTCTTGGGTGGGGAACATAAAATTCCAAAAACCATACTTAATTGGGTACAAGCGTGGTTGGTCAGCATGACCCATCACAATACGGTGCCCTGTTGACATACGCTGACACCATCATTGGAGCGCATAAAGATTATGAAGATTGGGCTTGGCTCAACTATGATGAGCGTTTTCAGGATAGAATGGCTGGCATTAAGTCTATAGGTTGGGGTTCACAGGATGTTAGTTTGTGGCTTAAACAAATGACCAATAAGGCTCTACCTGCTGATCCTTCTGCTTCCAGTCAACTCGTTCGTCCAGTGGCTAGGGCCCCTGCCCAGGTCAGCCGGCCCTTTCTTGGGCAAGGTGCCGGAGCAGGACAGGGGAAGTCCGCATCCGGACCAGAAGTATGTTGGCATTTCAATAGATCGGGATGTTTGTTCCCTGACTGTAAATTCAAACATTTATGTTCCATCTGCGCTGTCGATCACCCTGCCACGAAATGCCCCCGCAATCCAGGTGCCGGATCTTCTGCTGCCCCAAAGTAATTTCTCTTTTGACAGAGCGCCTACTCCCACATCAGCGGTGCGAATGGCTTCTTGGTTAAACGTATATCCGAAGCGACAGGCTGCTGCGGTATTACACGAAGGTTTTACTCTTGGTTTTCGTATCTCTGTGACTGGTGTTATAGAAGGTTCTAGTGCTAATTCCATATCTGTCGGTAGAATGGAGTCTGTGTTCTATCTGAAGTTGGTGGAAGAGATCGCTTTGGGCAGGATAGCTGGTCCTTTCGGAATCACCTTTTGCAAGAATCATTATTTCTCCTTTGGCGGTGATTCCTAAGAAGGAGCCTGGTAAATATCGATTAATTCACAACCTGTCTTTCCCTGCGGGTTCCTCCGTCAATGATTTCATCCGCCGCAAAGTCTGCTCCGTACTTTATGCCTCCTTTGATTCGGCTATTCAATTGTTACATCGCTGTGGAGCAGAGGCCTTGATGGCCAAAGTGGACATTGAGTCCGCTTTTTGCCTCCTTCCGGTTTGTCCTGATAGTTTCTTGCTGCTGGGTTTTCAATTCAGGTGTCAGTATTACTTCGACAAGTGTATGCCCATGGGTTGCTCGGTTTCCTGTGCTATTTTGAGCTGCTTAGTTCTTTCATACATTGGGTGAATGAGTGTTCAACAGGTGTGAGAGAAGTGGTGCATTATCTGGATGATTTTCTGTTTGTTGGCCCGGCCTATTCCGATGCATGTGCTCGACTCATGCGTACCTTTTTTGAAGTTGCGGGTCTGTTTGGAATTCCAATTGCCACTAATAAGACTAAGGGCCCGTCCACTACTTTGGTGTTCTTGGGTATTGAATTAGATTCTGTGGCTATGATATCTCAATTACCAGATGCAAAAGTTCAGCAATTGTGTGTGTTGGTCTCTGAGGCGCTTCGTGCTAAGAAACGTATGCTTCACCAAATGCAATCCCTAGTAGGCAGTTTGAATTACGAGCCGGATTCGCGAGGATCTGAGTGTGGAATGCTTTTCTGGAGGACTTTAATGGGGTGTCCGTTTGGCAATCAGAGTCTCTTTCTAATCGCGAACTGGAATTATTTTCGGATGCGGCAGGGGGTGTTGGTTTTGGTATTTATTGTAAGGGGGCATGGTGTGCAGCTCCGTGGCCGGATTACTGGATTGCGGCTGGGGTGACCAGAAACATTAGCTTTTAGAACTGTTCCCAACTGTAGTTACCCCGGTAATATGGGGCGAGCAGTTGCACAACAGAAGGGTCGTATTTTGGTGTGATAATTTAGGCATAGTACAGATTAAAACACATTTTGCGGATAAATTGTTGATAATCGCCAATCTGATGCGCAAATTTGTTTTACGCTGTCTGCAATTAAATACGATGGTTTCTGCTAATATGTTCCTGGAATAGATAACAAAATTACTGACTTTCTCTCTCTCGTTTTAAGTGGGAGAAATTTCGGAAGCTGGCCCCGAATGCAGACTTGGAGGGCGGGGTCTTCCCAGATTTCCTCTGGAGACACGGAGTCCCGAAGTGTGGCAGCTGTTGAAGTAGTCAGTGGCTCCGTCAACCTGGAAGGCGTACCTGTGTAGGTGTTCAAAAGCACTGCGATTTTTGGCAGCTCAGGGTTGGTCTTGGGACCCATTTCGGACGAGCTGCTTTCTAATTACATCACTTCTTCCATGGAGGCGGGCTTGTCTAAGTCTTCAGTAGCCTCCCACATTTCAGGATTGGCCTTCTTTTTCAAAGCTCATGGGTGGGATAATCCTGCAGAAAGCTTTCTGGTGAGGCAATTGACGGGGAGGTCACGTCGCTTACCTAAGCATGAGGACGATAGACTTCCCATTACCCACTCCATGTTACTACAAATGTGGGAGTGCTTGCCGGGAGTTTGTTTCTCTCAGTTTGAATATTGCCTTTTCAGGACTGCCTTTGTCCTTGTCTTTTTCGGGGCATTTTGGTTTAGTGAATTGGTGAATCGTTCCGGAACATGTCAGGAACATAATGGTTTGCAGGCAGAAAATGTTTTCTTTGAGGGCACTAGGCTGAGGCTTAAAATTCATCAGTCCAAGACCGATCAGTCCGGGAGTGGAGCATGGCCAGTCCTCTCTAGTGTCCCTGGACTTGCTACTTGTCCAGTGGCCAATGTACAAGCTTACTTAATGGTGCTACCCCCACGGCGCTATCCCATTTTTCGTGCATGCCTGCTGGTCTCCTTTAATGAAATACCAATTTACTATAGTATTACGTAAGGGACGCACAGCGCTGGGTTGGGGGGGGGGGGGGGGGGAGGATGTTACGGGAGCTATTCTTTTCGTATCAGGGTGGCGACTTCAGCCGTGGATTCTGGCTGGTCCAGCAGCATTTCGTCACATCGGCCATTGGAAGGCAGGGGCATTTGCCACTTATTTAAGATCTGGCAAATGTTAAATGTGCTATGTTATAGTCTGCTTGCTGCGTTAATCTCTCTCTTTTCCAGATTCACGGCAACCTGAGCAGTGGGCGTGGTTAGTCAGCCACGCCTATGTCGATTGGGCGCTTCACTGGGCCAAAAAGAGACCATACGGCCCTCACCTGGGTTTAGAACGACACGGAGTCCGGGTGAAGTGGTTGGGTCAATGTGGAATGAGATGGAACCAGCTACTTCCTCTATTGCGGTCTTCTTTGTCCAGGTGGTCACCTCTGGAGGTTTTGCTCATTCATCTTGGAGGCAATGACCTGGAGGACTGGTTCTCCAGGCAACTGTTGGATGCAATTCAAAAGGATCTGGCTGTGCTGTCGCTGCCAGGGACAATTATGGTGTGGTCGGATTATATTCCAAGGCCTCGTTGTTTGAAGCGAAGGATTTGGGGCCGCAGTAGAATTAAACTGAAAAAACAGGCGAGGGGTCTTGGTTGTCACGGCATTGGGGGGGGGGTCCTAGGTTCATCATACCTGGTCCTGGGACGTTTGTCCCGGCTTATACGGAAAGGATGGTGTTCATCTTTCGGATGTTGGTAAAGATCTCTTCCTTAATTCTATACAGGAGGCCTTGGAATATGCTTTTCACATTGTTTAGGCCAAAGCTTGGTTGTGGGGGGGTGAGAGGGCAGTGTGGATTCGACCACCCTGCCCTCTCCCCGTGGCAGAGTTACCAGAGCCCTTACTCTTTTGGGGGCGGGGTGTAGAGATAGGAATACGCTAGGTGGCGGACTTTCTTGTCTCTCGCTTAGTTTCATGTGACTGGGTTCAGCACATGATGGGGGACCCCTTGCTGGGGGCTGTGGTGGGGGTCCCCGCATATTGGCGGGAGGCCGCTGGAGAGTTGCAGGTTTGGTGGCCTGCGAAGGAGTTGTCTTGCTGGGGCGTGGCAGACGATTCCTGGGGTTGGGGCACTTGTGATGTCATTTTGGCTCTGGTGTCTGTATTTGTTAACAATAAAGTTGCAGCCTTGTTTAACTTCAAAGTTTGTCTGTGATTGTTATTAGTTACTGTTATATATACTGTAAGGAGCTGAAGGGAGGGGCCATTAGTACCAGCTGCTCATATTATAACATTAATAAAGCTGGTGAAAAGTCTCCAGTAGCTGAAGTAATGGAATAATACTGCTTTCTAGAACCAGAAGCTATCAGTTCTAGCTATATTTTCTTCAGAGGTGTGTTACTGCGGATTTTTAGTCAACAAGCCTATTCAAATGGGTCAAGTCCACTCTGGAAATGCCAGATTCCATGACATATACATCACAGCAACTTCTGTTTATATACAACAGGAGAGAAAGGGTATGAGTTGAGCTGGCTGTATTAGCTGTGTCCTGAAAAGAAGGCATAAAAGCTGCTACCACATTAGCTAAAATTCTTTATTTGGCTAGGCAATTAAGTTATTGTCTAGGGCTTGATAGATATCTGTTCTAGTCCTGGCTCACAAACCATTCCTCAAAACAGCAGTAAACAGAAGACAGACAAAGGCACCCATTCAGTTCCCTGTATTTAGCTACCTCAAATATATCTCCATTGTGAAGGAAGAAAACAAAGGTAGAGCCCCTGGAAAAAAAAAAAAACACTAGAGGAATGTGTAGAGAACAAAAGAAAAAGATTAAGACACTAAAAAAAAAAGTTCCCCTGCCAAGATGTCTGCCTCACTTGAATTAGTTGTCAAGCAGAATCTAATAACTAGTAGCGTTTCAATGCACTCTGTTGGTGATGTCTGCATAAAAAAATGCAAGTTCTGTTAGTGAACTTCTGCATTTTTTACCATCTGACCAGAGACGTTAATATCGCTTTAAACCACTTTTCTTCAATAAACGTCTAACAAGCCTGTGGGACTTCTCAGGCACCCTGCTGGCTAACATCTCAGTAGAGAAACCTTTTTATTATAAGTCCATTTCAAACTGCAGAGATTTTTAATACATGTTTTTATATCTTAAATTTAAAAATGGATTAAAGAGCTAGGCTAAATACCACTCATTTTAATTTCTATGCTTTCTGATTCCACTACATTTTCTTTACGTGCTTTCAATATGGGAAATTAGTATTTGCATGTCAGTACACAGTAATCAGAAACAATTCCATCCTTTTCAGTAGCGTCACTGTACTGTGACTAAATAATGACCGATTCCCTTCCTTGCCTCACCACCACTACAAAACTGGGAACAGAACCAAAAAGCAAACAGAGCTGCTCATATCCCTCCTCCCCCCCAAAAAATTATAAAGTTGTAAAGCAGTAGCCACAGCTTGGGCACTGAAAATTCATCCCTGCCAAAATAAATAAGTAATCTGAAAAGTGTGCATGTATATGGTTGTATATGAATTTCTGTAAGGGCAGAACTGTACAAAATCAGAGCAGGGTGCCGAAACTGATGCTTTGCCAGTACCTGTCCAACAAAACATGCACACTAGACCTACCTAGTGCTCAACAACCTTTGACAGCCATTTTGGAGTGGGGGACAAATCAAAAAGGTAAAACTTGTTTCTAAATTAAGGAAAAGCCAAAAAAAAATAAACCTACTAAATAGAGATTACAGTGGAGTCTTTAAATAAAAACAAAGTAAAAATTAGACCTGCAGCTGTGTGAGGGTTTTTTTTTTCTTTTTTTTTTTTCTTTGTTTTTAAGGAGACAGCAGCTACAGAAATTCACAAGTCCCATGCTTTGAAATGTTATAGTATGCTGGCTTAAAACACAGATTTCTGCAGGTGAGAGAGTGCCGCTTTGCTTACTGCGTGCCCTAAATGCACTGTAAAGAACAAAGTGAAAAGTTGAGTCACTAGTTATCCAAAAAGCTGCTGTCACGTCTCAATGGTGCCTTAATATATATTAGGAACATGTCATTCATTATGAAAGTACTTATTAGTTTGAATGAGTTTATTCATCTGTCCAGTCACTTATCTGCTGCGCTCTGCTTCAACGGATTTGCATACATTTTTAAGACAAAATATTGGTAAAATTTGAAATCAAAATACTATTCATTTTCAGATAACGTATCTAAAATGAATATTTACCTATTTTTTGTATATTGAGAGTAACGCATATTATGGTCCTTGTAATTCTCACTGCTCCTCCAGCCTGCTTACACTTTGCTGATGTTACAACACTATCACTTCCCACTCAAGAGATCCTGCCCACACTAAATACTGCCCTGTAGAGCCTACTGAAGGATCAATAAAAATATCAAAATACAAGCAACTAGCATATACCTACTTTTTTTTTTTAACTTTGTATTGAACAAAGAATATTGGATACAGTTTTATCATACATTCATAGCACGTGTGCCAGAGTGATCAGTTCTTACACAGTTCACAATTAAAAAGCAGGGAGGCAGAAAACAACTGGATAATGACCAACACTGAATCTAAATACATAAGACTTGCCATACTGGGTCAGATCAAAGGTCCATCAAGCCCAGTATCCTGTTTGCAACTATGGCCAATACAGGTCACAAGTACCTGACAGGATCCCAAGGGGTAGATAATTCCATGCAACATGTGATATTGTATTAACAAAAACTGAAGACCACAGGATTCAGTGTGTTATATAACATGACAGGCAGTGCACATATTACATGAGCTGTGAATCCCACCACCCAAAACATTGCAAGGCATAGCTTACTGGTGTTTGGTGGCGCAGTGATGTAAACAAGTTACCAATTCCTCCTTTTGAAACATTTTAACATAGTAACTTCTAAATTGCAAATTTGAATTCTGACCTGAAGAGAGAGTTTTAGCTCTCAAAAGCTAGTCAAAAAATGGATTGTTAGTCCAATATAAAGGTCTCGCCTTATACACATTTTTACATTTTAACTTTTATTTTTGTGTATTTAAGAGGACTAGCACTGCAATCACACTTTATCCAAGATGTAAGATATTGTATACAACCGTACAAGAGAAAAAAATGAGAAAACTCACTGAAAAGTAAAAGTAATGTCATGTTTTGCTCATTCGAATTCTGACCTGAAGAAGAGAGTTTTAGCTCTCAAAAGCCAGTCAAGAAATGTATTGTTAGTCTAATACACTATAAATATACATACATATCAGGTGATAACTTTTATATTTGCAGGTTTTATTTCTGTGCATTCTAGTGGACTAAGATGGCAACCACGTTACAATAACTTCTGTTATTATTCAAAGAATACAGATAGTGGCTCAGGAAACCAAGAGCAGTATTTAAAGTAAGCAGATTTGGCAAGAGGGTAGGGAACGAGATTTCAGATGCAAACATCTAGAGCATCTACAGTAGTGTAATTAACAGCTGCTAATGTGAAATCCCCCCCCATGCTTTCTCCACATCCCACCATCCAATCAGGAATATCATATCTGCTCTACTTTATGTTAAAGGTATTATCCTGAGGCTATACCATGTGACTAGTGTTTTGGGATATATTTGCACGGAAAGTGATATTCAAAATACAAATGGCTTGCAATGTAATATACTTGACAAATATGCACTGGAGAAAGTAAAAAAAAAAAAAAAAAAAAAAAGGCGAGAGAGGACAGGGAGTCTTCAAACAAAATTTTATTGGAATGCAAAAGAAAGCAAGAAACCAGTCAGTTGTTGCAGCTAGAGAGCGTATAGGGTTAAATTAGAAGGCTGAAGCTCTGGGTACAAAGACATGGGAGGTTAGCAACTCAATTGACTCGGTATTGGTCTCCAAACTTGGGAAAAAGTGGTCCTACACAGAAGATACATGAAGAGAAAGCAACTCAGTTGTGTAAGAGAGATGACACGATTCAAAGTGAGGCGTGTGGGGGTGAGAGAAGGGCAGTGAAAGGGGGAACAAGGAATCTCAACAATGCTGCGTTTATTTAATGAAAACCAAGGTTTATTTCCAAAGTCTCATATAACGTCAAGTCAAAAAAAGAAAGAAAGGAAGGAAAGAAAAGAAAGGCAGTAGCTGCTGAGGGAAGTTGGTCTGAAATGCTTACCATGGGCGACAACAAAGGGATTCCAGCAAAGTCTCCCCACTAATTGCCCAATTAAAGGGAAGCGTTGGATGGCAGCAGTGAAGCTCTGTGATGAAAGAAAACATAAAAAGATAAGTCAGACAATAGAAGAACGAGAGAATGCAAAACCTACATTCCAAAAATAGCTACTATGACCAGCTTCGTTAAAGAGCTAGAGAAATGTGACCTGCAGTAAAAAAAAAAAAAAAAAATTAAGAACTATTTTGCTGAAGTGAATGAAGGGGGAAGGGAAAAGATTACAATTTAGAATATAAACACATACTGAGTCACAGCAAATTCCACCAAGCCCAGCATCCTGTCTCTGACAGGGGCCATTCAGGGTCCCAAGTACTCAGACGTGAAAAGGTAGACCTATGTCTTCTTGCTCACTCCCTGGGATAGCAGCACCTTTCTGTACTCTACCTGGCTCATAATGCGCTGTGGACTTTGCCTCTTTTACACCCTACTCTGCTAGTCACTTTGACCATGTCCCCTTGTTTTAGTATTTGAAGAGGTACACAGCCATCCTTTAGTTACCCGTTCCACCCCACTCATGATTTTATGCAATTTTATCATGTCCCCCTTCTCTGCCGTCTCCTTTCCAAGCTGAAGAGCCCTACCCTGCATAGCCTCACCATAGGCGACATTTTCCATTCCCTGTATCAAAGCCAGTTACAACTCACTTTCCCCTCAGGTAATATTTAACTATGTTGCCATGGTCGTGTCCCCCCCACCCCCCCCCCATGTTTGGTAGTCAAGAAAGTGCGCATTATTCTCCCTGACAAAATAACGCAAGAGGTTTCCTGATAGTGAAATAAAGTAACAGTACACATCTTACAATATTTGACTGTGGCGCCTTAGGTGTCCACCTTGATCGCCTGTCTAAACCTGAACTCTCTCTTACCTTGCTATCCCATGGAATTCATAAAGGAAAACTATGGTAGCTCGCATATAAAAAATAAGAATCTCTGCATTTATTGCTCTACCATGGATGAACCAATCATCATCATAAATAGCCCCAACCTGACATTTACCAGGCACCAACTTAAGTAAAATGAGAACGTCCGTAAAGAGAAAGCAGCTTACCAATAATAAAAAAAAAAGTTATTAGTCCTGGGCTTTTAATAAAACCGTGTATAATCAGCTGATTTTTTTTTCCCCCTTTCCTAGCCTTACTCTTTAATAAATGGAAGCTTTTAAAATCTGCACTTGGCTGAGATAATGTACAGGCAGCAGAAACAAGAGCAGCCGCCCACTGTTGCTGTAAATGCCACAGATTTGTCTCACATTTGGCCTGAAGCAGAACCCGCTCGGTAAACAGCCACAGAAAGTCCAAGGACAATCCCAACTTCACAACCTAATCCCAGATACCAACATCAAAATTAACACCCATTAGTAACTGTACACAAAAAACGTCTCTTTCACATTTGGGGGCCGATACAATAAAAACGCGCCTAAAAACGGGCGTCCATTTTTACAAACTCACGCTGCCGCTTCCCTTGAGCGCCCGGGTTCAGTATTCAAATTATATTAAAATGAAAAAGGCGCCAAAAAGGGCACGTATTGGAAAAAAGTGTGTCTGTAGCACTTCACAGCTTACTGCATCGGGCATCCACATTGTGCATAAGTTAGGGATGCGCATCCATACGGTCAATGGAATATAGGAATGTATATGAAAAATTATTATTTTGAAATTCAAAGGTGCACCCTCCACGTGATGACAGAAGCCTGTAAGATATATAAAGGCTGCTGGGAAGCAAACTGTCCTTTTGTGCTCAGTCCAGACTGGTACTGTGCTCTGTGCTAACTGGTGTAGCCTGGTGCTGAGCATCCTGGTGTTATACATTGCTGAATTTTCCACTACTAAGGTAATTGCTTATTTAATATTTGTTCTTGTTGCCATCTGTTCTGCTTTATAACTGTTTATTTTTATATTTGTTGTTTGCTGGGTTTGTAAATTGTTAAGTTTGCACTACTTGCAATTGCCTTTTCTTTCACAATTTTATTTCATTTAATGGTTACTGGTGTTTATTTTGTTCTAGTTTGTTTTATTTTCATTTGCTGGGTTCACATTGCCTTTTCTATCACAGTTGTATTTGGGGTTTACTAATTTTGTTCTAGATTTCTTTGACCGCATAATTTTGGTGTTTTCTGTTTCTCCCCTGTCCAAGTAACTGCTTGTATTTCTCTCTGTTCATGTTGCCATGTGGATAAACTCATTCTGAGTACTACCATGCTGGTTGATTATCCACTCCACTTTTTTGGGGAATTATTTGTGGCAATTTTTTTTTTTTTGTTAGTGGCAATTTTTTTTTTTTTTAATAGCAGTTTGCTTATTCTCTAGGTTGGTTTTCAACAAAAATTCTAACAGAGGTATGTAATGGATTTTTTTCCAGTTCACACAAGCTTTTCCAGGTGCAGAAATGGAGAACATGGTTGACAATGACAATGGTACAGGAAAGGAAATGGCAGAGAAGGTGCAGAAAGAGCAAAATAAAAGAGCTGGTGGAAAAAGGAAGATGGCAGCGGTGTAGAGAGGTGGATGGGGCAGGAGGAACAGGTAGGGCCCAGTGTTCTTGATGCGCCCCAGAAGCCAGGGCATATCTGCTTCTCAGATGCTGAGAAGGAGCTGCGTGCCGGTGCATGTGTAAGCATTATATAGTGCTGTTTTCTTGACGAAAAAGTGGAGGATTTGATCAATGATTGCCGTCAATGTCAGCAGCCTTGCAGTGAAGATACGCACAGTGAAGCAGGTACAGCACCGCTGACACAACACCCTCAAGGAGGTGAAGGAGAAGGCAAGGAAAATACAAGCATCACAGAGCAAGACTGGGGGAGGTCCTCCATGCTATCTAGTTTTGACCCTCCTAGAGGAGTTGATCTTCTCCACTCTGGCCCTGAGCCGTTTGGATGGGGTAGATTCACCCAATGGATGCGATACCGAAAGGAGGCAAGTTATGTTTTAGAAAAGGCTACTGTTCTTGCATTAAATGTTTTTCTTTTGGGGGCTGTGGTGGTTAACAGCTGACTTATAAGTGATTACCTTCAACTTGTGTTCCTCTGTCCTTTCTGTAGGTCAAAGAAACGAAATGGAGACAGATTCACAGACTGTGAATGATGGTATGGAAGGAGAGCAACAGACTCCTTCCACGCCAGAGCTCTTATTTGCCATGGACAGTCAAATCTTCCCCCTTCTGGAAACTGGGGATATAGAGGAGAGCCAGCCCGATGACCCTTGCACTATAATTTTATTTATTTTTACTTAAAATTATAGTCCACCTCTACTAATACAGTCATGCTAGGCAAGTCACAAAAAACATTGAGAAATTACTCTTACCTGATAATTTCCTTTTCTTTAGGACAGACAGATGAATCCAGAACCAGTGGGTTATGCACCTCTACCAGCAAATGGAGACAGAGCAAAGCTGACATCACAGTATATTATATATACATACACACCTGCAGTGACATCAGCCTGCCGTATTCTCTTCAAAAGCTAACTGTGGACAGACTAACAAAAACTTGATTAATAACAGATAACCATTCCAGTACTCAGCCAACAAAAAACACTGATCTCAGCAAATAATGCAATACTACTAGTGTGGGAACTGGATTAACACTTACCAGTAACCCCTGGAACATGTAGCCACACAGGAGGACCATAGCACAATCATTAAGCAGCCAAGGGCAGGAAGCTGGATTAATCTGTCTGTCCTAAAGAAAAGGAAATTATCAGGTAAGTAGTAATTTCTCATTCTTAGCATCCAAACAGATGAAACCAGAACCAGAGGGATGTACCCAAGCTAATCCCAAATAGGGTGGGAGGCTGTCCGCGGTCCAGTCAAAATCCGCACGTGCAAAGGCTGCGCCCTCCTGGGCCTGCACATCCAGACGATAATATCTGAAAAGGTAAGGAGGACCACGTCTCAACTCGGCAAATGTCTTGGGAGACAACAATCTAACTTCCACCAATGACTCTGCCTGAGCCCTAGTGGGAATGAGCCCTAACCTGATAAGGCTACGGCTGTTCAGCAACCTTAATCCAGCAAGCTATTGTAGCCCGCGAAGCCGGCTCATCCTGTTCACTTCCACCATGGAGGACAAACAGGCGATCCATCTTCCTGAGAGGTCTAGAAGCCTCCAGATACCTCACAATATGTCTCTTAACATCCAAGGGTCTCAACAGGCAATATTCCTCTGCATCTCTCTCCCCATCCAGAGATGGCAGGGAAATGGATTGATTCAAGTGAAAATCCAAGACCACTTTTGGTAAAAAGGAAGGAACAGTTCGCAGCTGTATCACCCCTGCAGTTACTCGAAGGAACAGCTCCTGGCAAGACAAGGCCTGCAGCTCGGATATTCTACACACAGAACAAATCGCCACAAGAAACACAGTTTTCAAGATCAGTAATCACAAAAAAAGATTACGCATAGGTCAAAACGCTAATAGATTCAAAATCAGATTAAGACTCCACAAGGGCACTGGTCACCGCAAGGGAGAACGAAAATGTTTCACTCAAGAAATGGGCCACATCTGAATGAACTGACAAGGGACTACCATTCCACCTGACCCTGAAACAGGCAAGAGCCGCTACCTGTACCTTTAAGGAATTAAGGGCCAACCCTTTATTCAATCCATCCTGCAAAGCTTCCAAAATGAACGGGATCTTAACCAAAGAGGAAGAGCCCCTCGATCTTCACACCAAGCTTCAAACATTCGCCAAACCTGCACATAGGCTAAGGAAGTGGAGAACTTTCTCGCTCATAGCAAGGTTGCAATCACCGCAGTAGAATATCCACACTTCAGCAACCGAGCCCGCTCAAGGGCCGTACCAAAGACAAAATCAAGTCGGATCTTCATGAAGAACAGGCCCCTGTCGCAACAGATCCCTGTGCACTGGAAACCGGATGGGGGAGTCTACCAGAGACCTTTGCAGTGCCACATACCATGGTCTCCTGGGCCAATCTGATGCTACCAGAAGCAACATCACTCTGTGACTCTCGACCCTCTGAACCATTCTGCCCAAAATGGGCCACAGGGGAAAGCATATAGCTTGTACTCTGACCATTCCTGCACAAGAACATCAATGCCCAATTACTTTGGATCTCTCCTGCAACTGAAGAATTGAGGCACCTTTACAGCAGTGGCGTAGCCAGAATTGATTTTTTGGGTGGGCACAAGGTTAACATGGGTGGGCTGTAGGCATGCAGGTCTACTAGTTGTTTTTTTACTGATAAATAATGCCAAATTATGCAGCATAGCATTCACATCTACGCCTAAGTATGAGGTTTACTTAATGATACAAACATAATTCACAGTGATTTGTGGTACTTTAGCCTTCTTATTATTACGATTTTATACACGGCTCCTACCTGTCCATAAATTTTGAGAGAGAGGTTGTGTTGCTTATATTTAAATTGCTAACATCTCAAAATATAGATATATATTTTTACCTTTGTTGTCTGATCTTTGTATTTTTCTAATCAGTTGGTCCTGGTCTCTTTTTCCCATTTTTTCCCTTATAGCTCATTTCCTAATTCCTTTTCAGTGTCTTTCTTCTATTACTGTCTTCTTCCCTTCCACACACACACATACATGCTTTCTCACAGACTCCCTCTCACACACTCAAGCTGTCACTCTCATATGCTCTCCCCCCCCCCCACAAGCTCACATTCAAGTTCTCACTTTCTCACCCCTCCCCAGGCTTATATTCTTATGCACACACAGACGCACATCCAGGCACCCATTCTCACCCACACACATAAACCCAGACTCCCATTCTCACCCACAAACCCATGCTCCCAGTCTCACCCACACATATTCAAGCTCCCATTCTCATCCATACATATACACATTTAAGGTACTATTCTCACCCACACATACACACATTCAAGCACCCATTCTTATCCACATATTCAAGCTTCCATTCTCACCCACCCACACAAACCCAGGCTCTCATTCTCACCCATATATACACACATTCAAGCTCCCATTCTCACCCACCCACAAACCCAGGCTCCCATTCTCAACCACACATACACACATTCGAGCTCCCATTCACCCATATATTCAAGCTTCCATTCTCACCCACATACACACCCAGGCTCCAGTTTTCACCCACACACACTCCCATTCTCATCCACACATACACATTCAAGCACGTGCACAGATTCCGCTTTCTCCCCCAGAGCAGGAAGATCAGCTGCCTCTCCTGCTGCCACCGGACTCCTGCTATCTTCGGGCGTCGGGCCGTACTGCCCGCCGAACTTCCTGTCGGGGGGGGGGGGGGAGCGGAAGCGCAGCGCACAACGTCCGCTTCCTCCCTCCCCCCCCCCCAAGCAGGAAGATCGGCGGACCATACGGCCCGACGCCCGAAGAAGATAGCAGGAGGCCGGTGGCAGCAGGAGAGGCAGCTGATCTTCCTGCTCTGGGGGAGAAAGCGGAAGCTGTGCGCAGCGCTTCCGCTCCCCCAAACAGGAAGTTCGGCGGGCCGTTTGACCCGAAGATAGCAGGAGAACGGGTGGCAGCAGGAGAGGCAGCTGATCTTCCTGCATTGGGGGGAGGAAGCGGAAGCTGCGCGCGGCGCTTCCGCTCCCCCCCCCCCCGAACAGGAAGACCGGTTGGCCATACGGCCGCAGCAGCGCTTCCCCACGTGTGCCGTGATGGCGCGCGAGGCGTGGGTTCTCTTGTTCGCTGTCGCGGGGATGGGATCCCGCAACAGCCTTGCAGTTCCGGTGCTAGTTGGGTGGGCCTGGGTCTAAGTTGGGTGGGCACCTGCCCACCCAGGCCCACCCGTGGCTACGCCACTGCTTTACAGTGCGAGAAGTCGCCATCAGGTCCAGAAACAGAAGGCCTCATCGATCCACTATTAGCTAAAACACCTCATCTGACAATACCCATTTCTCCTGGGTCCAGATTCTCTGCTGAGAAAGTATGCTCTTACAATGAATTTTTCTGCAATGTGTGAAGTTGAGATCTCCTGAAGATGCACTTCTGCCCATTCCACAAGTTGGTCTATTTCCTGTGATACTTGCAGGCTCTTGGTTCTTCCCTACCGATTGATGTAAGCCTCTGTAACTGCATTGTCCGATATTATCCAGACCGCTCTACCCTGCAATCTGCTGATGAATTGCAAGCATGCCAACCGGACCACCCAGGCTTCCAGTGATTGATGTTCCAGAGAGTCTCTTCTGTACTCCAATACACTTGCGCTGTCAGTTCTTGGCAATGAGCTCCCCAACCCTGGAGGCTCTTATCTGTCGTGAATGCTACCAGTCTGGTGATTTTAGGGAAACCTTTCTTAGATTATCTTCTTGTAACCACCACTGTAGTTGAGAGCAGAGTTCAATCAGTAGGTGGAACAGATTCGAATAGTCCTGAGACTGTGAGCTCCGAGACAGCAGGAAGTGCTGAAGAGTACGCATGTGTGCCCTCGCCCACAGCACCACTTCCAGGGCCTCCATCAATCCGAGCACCTGTAGATAGGAACACACTGTCAGGCGTATTGTGTTCATCAACATACGCACCTGCATCAACAACTTCTGAATACGACCCTGCTTTGCATAGAACCGAACACAGAGATACTCTAGCGACTGAGATGGCTGAAGCCTGCTCTTGGCCAGGTTCACCACCCAACCAAGTTCAAGCAATAAGATCACCTTGTGCGACACTAGGAGGCTCTTTTCCAGAGACTTGGCCTGAATCAGCCAGTCGTCCAAGTACAGGTATACCAGAATCCCATCCTCTCTCAACTCTGACACCACCACCACCATAACCTTGGAAAGTTCTGGTGCAGTGGCCGGACCAAAAGGCAGCATTTGAAACTGATAACGACATCCCAAAACCGCAAATAGCAGAAAACTATGCTCTAGCCGGATGGGAATATGCAGGTACGGCTTGGACAGATACAAGGAGGTCAGAAACTCCCCCGACTGCACGGCCATTAATACACAAATAACAATTGACCCCTTTGAGATCCAGGATGGGACAAAAAATAGCCCTCCTTCTTAGGCACAACAAAATAAATGGAAGCTTGTCTCGTATTTTCTTGAGACGTGGCACTGGAACCACAGCCCTCAGACTGAGGAGTCTTGACAATGCACACTCCACCACCTGCCTCTTCTGTGGGGAGGGACAAGGAGACATCATGAACATATCCCGATGAACACTGCAAAATTCCAGCGCATAACCATCTCGTATCACCTCCAAGACCCACTGGTCTGATGTGATTTCGACTCACTTCTGATGAGAGAGAGAGAGACAACCCCCTATTTCCTGTTCCTGGGGTGGATCGGCACACCTTCATTGGGAGGCTCAGGAGGGTTCCACTTCCCGATCCCATGCCCTGTCTGGGCCGAAAGGACTGAGACCTACCAAAAGGTCAAGTCCTCTGAAAGGCCACTCTTCTGCAGGGTCAAAAATGCTTGGATCCCCTAGCACAGCCTCTCATACTAAAGGAGTGTGGTATCTGCTTCTTATCCTCCAGCAATCAAGGAACAGGGGACTCGCCCCACTTATTGGCCATTTTCTCCAACTCACTCCCAAACAAGAGCAAGCCTTTAAAGGGCAACTTCATAAGGTTAGCCTTTGAGGTTGCATCGGCCGACCAATTTCTCAGCCATAACTGACATCTGGCCACTGTTACCAAAGCCACCCCTCTGGCTGAGGAGAGCCTGACGAAAGGATGGCAATCCTTGAAAAGATTCCACCTAAGAAAAGGCAGAAGGATCCATGCCAAAACCAGGAAGCACCTGTTCTGTGCCCACTGAACTATCTTCCCCTGCTGACGAACCAGTTAAGGGAGTTCCAAGGTCAGGCACCTCTTCTGACATGTCTTTACCCAGGCCCTCATCAGGCTGAGAAGAACTGGGCATAGTATATTTATTTATTCACTTTTTATATACCTATATTCGTAAAAGCTTCATATTGGTTTACATCATAAGACAATAAAACCAAAGTATAAAACATAATATAGGTAAAAAACAAACTAAAATGACAGGTAATACAAATTAAAATAAATTTAAATACAGATAGTAAAATTTAACAAATTTAGACTGCCCATTAAACTAGCATTTAAATAATAATTACAGTAAACTAAAATTATAAAATTAGGAGACCAACTTCAATGTGAAGATGCCTGTTCAAAAGCCATGTCTTAAGTTGGTTTTTTTTGAACATGTGTGGATGTGATTCAAGTCTTATGTCAACAGGTAATGAGTTCCATATTTTTGGACTTGCCAGTGATAGTGCTCTGTCCCGGACAGTGTTTAGATGTGCCAATTTCGGAGATGGAATGGATAGTAATGCCTTGCCGGAGGATCGGAGGTTTCGTTGAGGGGTGTGAATATGTAACGCTAGCAAAATCAGATGAAGGGAATTCTCCCTGAGCCTCCAAGCAGCAATGGTACAAGTTAGAGGGCGTGCCGGGCATGGCAGACCCGCGGCTGGCCCCCTCACATCTCTCAAGCGAATCCAGTGCCTGGTCCCTCGTCCCTGGCAGCGGTAGGCCACCAACTCCGTCCTCAGGCCGTCCCTGGTGCCTCTGGCTCAGCTACAGATCCTAGTGCTCCGTGTCTGGCCTCTCCGCGTGGACCGCAGACAGACGCCGCTACTCAGCGCTGCGCCCATCCCTAGGCGCGCGCATCACTATGTCTTAAGTAGGACCCAAAAGTGTAAATAACAGATTCATATCTACTCGTTCAAGACTTCTATCATATCCCCCCTCAGCCTTCTCTTCTCCAAGCTGAACAGCCCTAACCTCTTCAGCCTTTCCTCCAAAAAAGATATAGGTGCGATGGAGAAGGTACAGAGAAGGACAACCAAAATGATAAAGGGGATGGAACAGCTCCCCTACAAGGAAAGGCTGAAGAGGTTAGGGCTGTTCAGCTTGAAGAAGAGACAGCTGAGGGGAGATATGACAGAAGTCTTTAAGATCATGAGAGGTCTTGAACGAGTAGATGTGAATCGGTTATTCACACTTTCGGATAATAGAAGGACTAGGGGGCATTCCATGAAGTTAGAAGTAGCACATTTAAGACTAATCGGAGAAAGTTCTTTTTCACTCAACGCACAATTAAACTCTGGAATTTGTTGCCAGAGGATGTGGTTAGTGCAGTTAGTGTAGCTGGGTTCAAAAAAGGTTTGGATAAGTTCTTGGAGGGGAAGTCCATTAACTGCTATTAATCAAGTTTACTTAGGGAATAGCCACTGCTATTAATTGCATCAGTAGCATGGGATCTTCTTGGCATTTGGGGAATTGCCAGGTTCTTGTGGCCTGGTTTGGCCTCTGCTAGAAACAGGATGCTGGGCTTGGTGGACCCTTGGTCTCACTCAACATGGCAATTTCTTATGTTCTTATGGCAAGAGTGGCATGACCAAGCTGTGGCGAGCAGTAGAAACAGAACTAAGGTAAATGTGTCAGGAGACTGACATTACCAGGGCCATCAAGGATCTTGCCGGTGTAGCCAAGAAGGCAGTCACAGCATGGCTGTCTAATCACCCATGATGGTCAGCTGCTAGTGTTATCTTGCTAATCAAATGAAGTCGCTTTTGCTGTGTTTGTTGAATAATGGTTTTTGTTGTCTTTGAACAATGTGTGTTATATATCTATTTTAAAATAAAAGATGGATAGTCTGCTGTAGGTGAGGGGGACCATCAGAGTAAAGGAACCCTGCTCACTACCACCACCTCTCCTGTTTGCTTCAGGTTGAGGGCTGTTAATCCATTCTTTGGGACATTAAAGGCTACACAGGCAGTAAATGTTTCAGGACAGGACAAGTTTGGGTGGTTTTTTGTTTGTTTTTTAAACTGAGTTTTATCCTTATGGTATTGTAGCCTCTCCTGGTCTTATACAAGTTACCCAGTTCAGCCAAAAGGTATTGTCCCTAACAAACAAGTCAGGAAATGCTATATAGACTCTCTGAGCCTAAGAAAGGTGTGTGGGTGGGTACAAACACCACATTTTTTTTTACCCATGGGGCATTCATTAATAATTAAAGGAAATTGCTTTCATTATTGCCCCTGAACAAAGTACTTTCAGAAATGGGATGGCACAGAAGGGGGTGGGGGCCGTAAGAGTGGAAGAATCAACAATCCCTTCTTTCCTGGATAGAGACACCTCCTTGTGAAGACAGCACAATCAGATATCAGTTATCCAAATAAATGACTATTTATTTACAAAAATAAAAAGCATATCTATATAAATAAAAATGTAAATGTTCGTTTGTTCAAAATCTTAAATCTCCGAAAGTTCTTCACCGATTGCTTTCAAATTTTGACACAACGCTGCATTTGAATACGCGCGTGTTTTTATATACCTATATTATATAGATGTCATACCTGTGACAGGTAAAAACATGCCTTTTTTGGAAAAACAGCGCCATCTGTTGGACGTACAAGCAACACATGCCATCTACAATATAAATGGGCTCTGACCGACGACCCGCAAATGCGCAGTAGAGAGCAGCTCTACCGCGCATGTGCGGACCATTGAGCTCTGCGCTACGTGCTGGGTGTCACAGAGGGGAGGAGGAAAGGGCAGACGAGTCGCCGCTCTGAGAAACTGCTCAGCCCGTTCCTCCCCCGCTGGGGAAGGGGGGAGGGAGTAGGGACTGCCGGACAGTTACACACAGGAGGAGGAAAGGGTAGAAGAGTCGCCGAGCCAGTCCGTCCACCGCCAGGGAAGGAGGGGAGGGAGTTGGGATGGCCGGAGGAGAGCAAATGCAGTAGAAAGCTGCTGTGAAGAGATCACAAGCAGCTGCAGCAGCCAAAGCGCAAACAGCTTAACAGAGAACAGCTCGCCCTCCTCCCCCGCCCCCTGAGTCCCGCAGATAAGGAGAAACCAAGTAAATATCCCGCAACTGCGGGGGGGGGGGGGGGGGGGAGGGGGAAGGCAGTGCTGTCAACCCGCCCGTGGGTCTCAGCCGCCACGGGAAGAGTTTACATGGGCATCGGTCCACCCCCACTCCCAGCAAAGCACCGTGACTAAAGTGAAAGCCAGAGCCCTGCTCCCTCCTCCCTCTCAAGCCCCCGATCGAATTTCTTAAAGGCACAGGTCTCCCAGAAAGAGCAAAATAAGCTAGGCAACATGTTCCAAATCTGTTGCAGTGCCTGCCGCTTGCCCTTTGCAAGGGGGGGGGGACGGAGTGTTTTCCTCACTCTCCCAGACACAGCTAGCGTGGGAACTTTGCAAACTCTTGCGAGTGCAGAGCAAAGACTTAGGTGGGGAGGGGACAAAAATCCTGCCCGTTTTAACTGTGTGAGAAAGAAGTGTGGTAATGTGCGCTGAAGGCGAGTGTGAGTGCCAGAGAGAGAGAGAGGGAGACTACGTGAGGGATTGCGTATGTGTGTGAGAGACAGAGGGAGAGTGTATGTGCGAGAGAGAGAGAGAGAGGAAGCCTATGTAGGGGACTGTATGAGAGAGAGATTCTCTACCCCCCCCAGCTCTCCACTTACAGGTTACAGTGGAAGGGGTTCAGTGTAGAGGGGAATGGGAAAGCAAAGGCGTTGGGGCCTGTAAGGATAGAGTGAAAAGGGTCTGAGCCTGTCCCTCTGCCACCGGGGAAGGGGGGAGGGAGTTGGCATGGCAGGACCATTACACCTCGCGAGATCCCCCTTGGCCACCACCGCTTCTGGCTCTTCATGGTACTGGGGGGGGGGGGGGGGGGGGAGGAACGGAGCAGAGCAAAGACGTAGGAGGAGAGGGGACAAAAATCCTGCCCGTTTTAACGGGCTTAATGGCTTGGACTACATATTTTACGATTCCATTTCAATGTTTCCGATTGCATTGTTAAATTGAATTTTCATAGATTTCGATTTATTTTCATTTTGATTTAATTATTTCGTGTGACATTGCGTTGGAATTGAGCTCTGTTTACCATACCGTTCATTTAGTGAGTATAGTTTGTTTTTTGTTTTTTCATAATTTTTCATTTCTAGAATTATGCGGTTTAAATCTAGACACGGATTGCTTCTCACATGGACAATTATATGTTGCGTGTTCTAGAGTCGGCAAACCAGACAGACAATCTCTATATCTGCACAGACAATGGAACAAAAAATATTGTATACCCACAAGCACTGTGAAATTAAACATATTCGAAACGTGCGCTCTCTCTTTTCTTTCTTTTCCATTTAACCAGACTGAGCGACAGCAACGCGTGGCCGGGTACAGCTAGTATATGTATAAAAATAAAACAAAACATATGTATCTTTACAAAAATAACAAAACAAAATGTGATCCTAAATAAATATGTAGCCAAATTAAATATAAATAATTAAATAAAAGTTACCCAAAAAAAATGCAAAGGGGATGGGAGAGGGAGGAGCACTAGATGGATGGTGACCAAAGTAGTTGCGGCTGGGCCATCATCAACCACTCGCTCCTGGCCGGCGACCAGACTTACCAGGCTGGCAGCCATCCCTCTCTGCTGCCTTTCCATGGCGGCCAGAGTGTTGCGCAACTGCTCCAGAATAGCAATCACAGTATCAGAGTGTGTCCCAGTGGGAGCAGGCATTCCTCCCTCCTGGAACCTTACCTCTCCTGCTGCATGCTGCTCTAGAATAAGCAGGGCCACATCTGGGGTGTTAAAGAGCACGTGATCTAAACAGATGACTACCTCCTCATCCTTGATGCCCAGGGACCCTGGGGGTGGGGAGGGATGCCCACTTGGAGGAGAAGGGAGTACCCAGCTGTTGGGGGGGACCACCAGATGGTGCCTCTGGTGGATACACCTGTACCACCGCTGGTAGTGCCACCTGTTTCACCGCTGGTGGTGGTAATGCTACTTGTTCCACCGCTGGTGGTGGTAATGCTGGCCTTCAGGTGTCAGCTGGTGGTGGAAGCTTCTGGCGCAGCAGAGGTGGGGGTGCCTCTTCCTCCTAAGAAGAAGTGCTTGTGCTACCTGAAGTGACAGTCAAAAGCGTTACCAAACTGGGGGGTGGAGGAGGAGAGGAAGGGAGGGAGGTATCGATGTATCAATTCTCCACAACACAATGAGAACATAGTTTGTAACAATGACTTTTACTGTTCAAACCAAGTGCAGTCAACCCATCCCATTCAAAATAATTTCCCAGCAACGACTTTCTCCTCTGCTTTCTTTCCTTCAAGCCCACCTACGCCCCCCCAGTACCATGACTTAAAATGGCACCGCAGACAGATGCAATAGAAAACTTTGCTTCAGGGCAGCATTACTGAAAGATTAATTTTAAAAACACAATTTTGAAAGAGATTTTTTGTGCCTTCAATTCATGTTCCTGCTCCCCAAGCTCCACCTTCAAGGCCTATAGCCACTCTCACTTCCTTGCCCGCAGCTTAATCCTTAAGCTTTTAATATACAAATATCAAAAAACATTAATAAGCAAAGAACAATTCTGCAATACTTGCCTCCTCCCCCCAAAACAGCATTTTTTGGGGGGAGGAGGCAAGTAAAATAGGGTATAGACCCCTCCCCGGGTCTATACCCTATTTTATTGAGCACCTGAACTTACCTCACGGGGGTAGGAGGCCCGAGCATTAAAGTAGGCACAGAGGTCCCTTCAGGCAGCATCTACCCTGTCCTGGTTCCGCCTCCTCCCAGAGTGGAAAAAAAAAAAGATGGCATTCATCTGCCACAAAAAGTTGAGTGAAGAGCCAGACATCATCCTCGCTAAAATTTGGCATGCATCCCTGAGGCATTACTTATGCCTTTATGACCCCGAACAAAATGGACATCTGGATGTGGCCGCACAGGAAGGGCGCCCACATCTCAACATTACTTGGACATCCATGTAGCATGCATCCATAATGTGTGTCACAAAGGCCTAAATGGACATGTGAGACTTGGATGTCCATTATGTGCTTTACAAGGGCCTAGTGGATGTCTGGGACCTGGGTGTCCATTATGTGTGTCACAAAGGCCTTTAGGAAATGGATGTTCAGGACCTGGACATCAATGTAAAGCTTCTATGGTGTTCCAGAATGGCAACCAGTGCATTCTTCCTACTCTAACAAGCACTCCTACAACCTCAGATTCAAAATCCTGAAATAAACCACAAAGAAGTATATTAGGTTTTTGCACACAAAATCTTCTAACTCCAGCCTGGTCAAATAGCTGGAGCAGAGGAGTAATTGCTAGTAGTTGTAAAAACTTACACAAAAAGTAATCTGCAATGAGCTTTCAATGAACCTCTGAGCCTCTCATGGTTGTGTCAATCTCTGCTGCCGGTTGCATGGGTAGATCTGGCAGCAAGTCATCAGTAACATCTTCCATCCCAAACCACAAAGCAATGTTGTGAAGCATGCAGAAAGCCATAAATATGCATGCCGCCTTCTCCAGACTGTACTGGAGAGCACCGCCAGACTAGTCCAAGCACATAAGATGGCTTTTCAGAACACCAAATGTCCACTATGACAGACCTTGTGCTTGTTTGTGCCTCGTATTGTCTTTCAGTAGCAATATGTGGGGCCAGAAGCAGGGTAAGCAACTATGGCTCACATCTATAGCCTAAATCACCTATAAAAGGGGATAACAAAATTGCATCAAAAAAAGTGCACCACATCACCACATACCGTTACGTCGGCCAGTCACAGGACCATTGCCACGACCGACCACTCCACGCTTGTCTCCTGCCTCCGTCCATTGCTACACCAGACCTCTTCTCACTCCTTCAGCTCCGCCTGCAGATGGTGGGGACCTGTGGGGCTCTACCCCTCTGGTATGTCTACTCCGCACCGGCCCAAGGGTCCACAAATCCCACGAATCATAACACATACACTATTCCCACTATCATATACATAGCTGGCACATTATTCCCCTCGCCCCCCAAGCAACCGATTATTTTATGCCACTTCGCCTAGTATCAATTCTGTTATAAGCGAACAAATACTTAAAGAAATAGTTCAATAAACCAACCATACGCAATGACATCTGTCATTTTTCAGGTGCTACAAGGGTCTTGTACCGATTCCTGCATTCTTCCACCCCATCATGCCCACATGAGCTTGCCAAATCAAAGCAATATGATGCTGTCAATTACCCCTCCCCTATCCACATTACTGATCCTAGCGACTGTTACCTACCGAGTACCCAAACATCACTGTATTTTCCCTCGACGAAATTGCAACCAAGCGTGGACCAGGCAAGGATGGATGAATCATGGCAGCTTCCAGAAAATCTTGAGACAACGCTCAGAATCTTAAGATGCGCATTGCACACAACCTGGACATTCATGGAGTAGAAGTGCATTCGGTTGCGGAATGAAATCTCATCTGACTTAAAGATGAGAGTCTATTGCGCCAATCACATTTGGCATCCCAATAATGTCATAAAACCCACGCCTGATCTCCTGGAGTTGTGCTTGCTGCTCTGGATATTTGATATAGTCCTGCGTGCGCTGAATCACTGCCCGCAATACTTCACTGAAGTGCCTCGATAATGAGGATTAGTCCATCCCACCAACTATCCAACCGTATTTTGGAAACTTCCAGTGGCAAAAAAAAAAAAAAAAAAAAAATGCAAAGCACCAAGCCGTTTCACCAACCCGTGTATAGCATAATTACAAGAGGTGAAGGGACTAGGTCAGTACGCAGGTCCTCATATAGGCTCAAAATTGCCCTTGAGCTTAAACGGTATCTTTGCACCACATCTGTCTCTGGCATTCCAACGAGGGTTGTCAGTGGCAGAAGAATACACTGCCTCCGGATTCTCCAGATTATGGCTCTTGGCTGTTCCTGTACCACATGAACATAAGAACATGCCATACTGGGTCACACCAAGGGTCCACCAAGCCCAGCATCCTGTTTCCAACAGTGGCCAATCCAGGCCATAAGAACCTGGCAAGCAACCAAAAACTGTCTATTCCACGCTACTGTTGCTAATAATAGCAGTGGCTATTTTCTAAGTCAGCTTAAGTAATAGAAGGTAATGGATTTCTCCTCCAAGAACTTATTCAATCCTTTTTTAAACAGAGCTACACTAACTGCACTAACCACATCATCTGGCAACAAATTCCCTAGTTTAATTGTGCATTGCATGAAAAAGAACTTTCTCCGATTAGTTTTAAATATGCCCCATGCTAACTTCATGAAGTGCCCCCTAGTCTTATTATCTGAAAGAGTAAATAACTGATTTATGTTTACCCGTTCTAGACACCTCATGATTTTAAACACCTCTATCATATCCCCCCCTCAGCCGTCTCTTCTCCAAGCTGAAAAGTCCTAACCTCTTTAGTCTTTCCCCATAGGGGAGCTGTTCCATTCCCTTTATCATTTTGGTCGCCCTTCTCTGTACCTTCTCCATCGCAACTATTTCTTTTTTGAGATGTGGCGATCAGAATTGAACACAGTATTCAAGGTGCAGTCTCACCATGGAGCGATACAGAGGCATTATGACATTTTCTGTTTTATTCACCATTCCTTTTCTAATAATTCCCAACATTAAGTTTGCATTTTTGACTGCTGCAGCACACTGAACTGATGAGTTCAATGTGTTATCCACTATGACGCCTAGATCTCTTTCTTGGGTGGTAGCTCCTAATATGGAACTAACATTGTGTAACTATAACATGGGTTATTTTTCCCTATATGCATCACTTTACACTTATCCATATTAAATTTCATCAGCCATTTGGATGCCCAATTTTCCAGTCTCAGGTGATCTTCCTGCAATTTATCACAACCTGCTTGTGATTTAACTACTCTGAACAATTTTAAATCTGCAAATTTGATTACCTCACTTGTCATATTTCTTTCCAGATCATTTATAAATATATTGAAAATTACGGGTCCCAATACAGATCCCTGAGGCACTCCACTGCCCACTACTCCCTTCCACTGAGAAAATTGTCCATTTAATCCTACTCTGTTTCCTTTCCTTTAGGCAGTTTGTGATCCACTAAAGGACATCGCCACCTATCCCATGACTTTTTACTTTTCCTAGAAGCTTCTCATGAGGAACTTTGTCAAACGCCTTCTGAAAATCCAAATATACTAATCTACTGGTTCGCCTTTATCTACATGTTTATTAACTCCTTCAAAAAAGTGAAGCAGATTTGTGAGGCAAGACTTGCCTTGGGTAAAGCCATGCTGATTTTGTTCCATTAAACCATGTCTTTCTATATGTTCTGTGATTTTGATATTTAGAACACTTTCCACTATTTTTCCTGGCACTGAAGTCCGGCTAACTGGTCTGTAGTTTCCCGGATCACCCCTGAAGCCCTTTTTAAATATTGGGGTTACATTAGCCACCCTCCAGTCTTCAGGTACAATGGATGATTTTAATGATAGGTTACAAATTTTTACAATAGGTCTGAAATTTCATTTTTTAGTTCCTTCAGAACCCTGGTGTGTATACCATCCAGTCCAGGTGATTTACTACTCTTCAGTTTGTCACTCAGGCCTACCACATCTTGTAGGTTCACCGTGATTTGGTTCAGTCCATCTGAATCATCACCCATGAAAACCTTATCTTCTCTCTTCATTGTTCTCGATTGTTATTTTCACTGGTTGTCCTCTTTTTTCTGGCTTTCCTTATTCTCACTTGCGCACACAAGCGATAGCTCAGCAGGACAAAAGTGCAGATAATGCATCTTGAATATGCCTGGGAAGCCTTCATTTGAATGCTTTCACCAGCCCCCTGTTAGCGCAAGTAAGCTTATTCCAGCAACAGAGCTGAAGCTAAATTTTGAACGTTAAAAAAAATGCACGATGGATGCCCAGGCTTTGGATATACATTCCTGCATCAAGGGGTAATAGCTAATGGATTAATTTGCATGGAATTGAAATGCAATAGGCACTATTTGGGATTCATCTTAGCACACACATTATGGATGTGCTAATTCCTTTATTGCATTGGACGTTTTGAGCACCCAAAACATGCGTCCAGCCTCAAGTAAACATTCACACTAGGCTGCGTGCACTTTATTGCATCAACCACTTGGTGGGTCTGCCCCATTATTAAAATCTTTGGTCTGAAATTTTAGCTTGACTTTATAAGATGACTATCTGAACACCACTGGATTCTCTAGCGGTGCTAATGGGCATTCCAGGTTCCAAGAAATACAACAGATTTGAGGGCTTCTAATTTAACAATCGTTAATGCAGCCAGGAGAAGGGTAACAATTCCAGAATGATCCAGTGACACCTTCTATGGATAATTGGCTTGATTATGTGTGGTAAGAAATATCCATAGAAAAAATTATCCTATACTTGAAAAGAAAATGATCCCAATTTCATTAAAGTATAGCAGCTTTTTCTGAATTATATAGCTGAAAACTCGAAACATAAATAATGTGATAAGATCATCTAGTGCAAAAAATCTTTCTGTACCAAAGCAATAAGATAGATCATCACAGAAGAAATTTTTTTTTCTTTTTTACAAGTTAGGTTTTAGTTTTTGTTTGCCAATATTGTTGTAATAAGTGACACCAATATATTGATCTAGAAAGAAAGATCATGGTGGCAGATAAAAACCATACTGTCCATCCAGTCTACCCATTTCCACATCTCCTGCTAGTTTTATAGTTCTCTTATGGATATTTATATACATTGATATTTGCTTGTAATTTTTTTAATGGTAAATAAATGTTAAAACATTAAAAACCCTGTAACATTTAATAATGGTATTGATGGTTATTTATTACTGTAACTTCTCCTATAGACCCCTCATTACTGCTGGCTCTCAGAGAGAGATATTACTTACAAACTAAAGTGGTTTCCCAAATGTTTTCTATATCCCAAACCTAACAGTAACTGCAATAGTCCAACTCAGAGATTAAGGTAGAGTCTTTCACAGCCTCTCCCAGGTCTGCTCTTCTGTCCATAGTTAGATGTCACAATAATAACAGTACTTGACACCTAAGAGACCCAGCCCCCTTCTGCCTCATGCATTTGCACATTCACACATGCTCCATGTACTGAACTCCAGCATGGGAACCAGGAGCAATGCAACTCAGTAACTGCAGGTTCTCCCTTTCTGCCAGCATCCATTATTCAGAAAGAGATCCACTAAAAAAAAACTTATGCAAGCAGACAAATGTTCAGTACCATATCCCAATCACCCAAGATTGAGGGCAGCCTGGTCACAAAGGGTGGCTGACAGATTCCATCCCACCAGCTGCTGAAGACTGTAAGAAGCCCAGTGATATGGTAGGACTAATGGGTCTCATGCCATCAGCAGCTGAAGAACAGAGGACCCTTCTACAGCAGATTTTCCAACTGTTGCCCTGTAAACTTTGCTTCCAATTAACAGCCAGTGCCACAGCAGTCTTCATTTTATCTCACCCCTAAAACAGCTGGCCTGTAGGATAGCCTCCTGCCAGCAGGTGGAGTCTGAGAGCAGCGCTTATCTGCTTTCCTATCCACTGACTTTATTCTACAATTGAAACTGCATGGGACACTGTAGTCTGAAGTCCTATTGGTTCCATGCAGTTCCAACTGCAGAGGGAAACAGGCAGAGGAGGAAGAAGCAGCACCAAAAATACTGCTGGCAGACATCTATCGGTTCAAGGAAATGGGGGAGAAGGTATGACAAAGTGCTAATATGTGAGGGTGTTTGGGGAGAAGGAAGGGAAGGTGGATACAGAGGGTGGGCATGGGAGGGAGCGGGAAGGAAAGAGAAAGAACTGATGTCAGTGTGGAGAGGGAAAGTATGAAAGGGAAGATGATGGTGATGATACTGGAGAGGAGGGTGGAGGGGGAAGGTGAGGGAAAGGAGGGCAAGGTGATGAAGAAAGAGGGTGGGGGGAGAGAGAAATTATGCCAAGGGGTTCTAACCAACCTCCCCTGTGTGCAGTGACCCTCCCGCTGTCATTGGCTAAGGTGTAAAAGTGTAAGAGTTTTCTGATGTTGGCACTAGGGTAAAGATTGGATGTTATGCACAAAGGAGTAAGCTAGAAAGTCACCCTGGTTCCTTTCAAGTCTCCATTTAAGGTACAGGAATCCAGAACCCATCTGAACAGACTCTCTGGGGTTGAAAATGAAGGCAGGGGTAGAAATAGAATTAGATGGAGTCAGAATCAATTAATCACGTTTACAGATGAGAGAATTTAAATGTGATTTGTAAATTTAAATAATGCAGGCTGGCAGCAATTATGTCCCTTGAACCAACTGTATCGCACAATTTCAATTAACGCTTTTCTTTGCACACACAGTTAACTATTCCCAGAACCAGTTCTGATATTCAATGAAAAAATATAAATATATTTCACAAATGTTCAAATGTACACTAACTTGTTAAGCAAGAATGTGATTCTGTCACTTTTCTTTTGCAGATGTTCCTGATCACTTCTTTCAGATCAACATGGTAAGTATGCCATTTCAATGTTTGTCCCTGTTTCTGTCCCTTGTTTGTGCTTGCTGTTTTCTTTTTCTCTCTATGGGCCTGATTCACTAAATTATTTTCCCATAGAAACATAATGGAAAAAAAAAAGCCTTATTGATCAGGATCTATATTTATGTTGCTTGTTATCTCTGTCCTTAATTCTATCTTGAATAAGTTTTGCTTTAGTGTGCACAATTAGATGACACCTCAATTGCACAACAGCTAGTATTCTTCATTTGCTAGGGGGCACCAGTTCAACTCACACCACAGCTAGCTATTGTAGTTAGAGGGCACTGTTGATGGAGAGAGCTTGAGCAGATGGGGGGTGTCCTTTTGTTCTGTCACTAGATCCTTAGGTCCTCCAAGTCCTGGTCTGGAACCCTACTTCCTATGCTTCAATAAATTAAAAGGAGACAGCCTGTCTACTCTATCATGCAGATCTTCCAGAAAATGAAAATTAATCTAGAAAGTTCCCTGTGGTGTTATCTGGCTGGCTTGTTGAACTGCTGGCTAACTAAATTGAAAATCAAAGGATAATTAAGAATCCCTATCTATAGTAACACAGAGGGACTTATGTATGAGAATGTGCATTTATTTCACTCGCGCAGAGCTTCTTTCTTTCTCTGCTGTGTCTCAGTCAGCTTTATGCTACCACTTTGAAGTGTGTGATGTCTGCTCAAGTTTTATTCTCTCTCCTTATGAGAAACTTTGGAACTTTCAAACTATGTTCTTTTATTTTCAGATGATTAATAAATGTGTAAGGGTTCTTTTAAGGAAGCCTGTTCTAGTGTTCCTTTCACTCATGTTTCTCTAAATAAAAGCAGTGGTTATTTTCCAGAAATCCTGTAATGAATTTAATACTGGGTCTTATACGGTTTCCCCCTGCTCAGCACCAATTTTATTTCACAACTCTGAAATATTACAGTGAGAGAAAATTCAGAGTTTACTCATTGAAGTGCTTTTAAAAATGTTTCTGGATATCCTTTTCAGAGAGCAATAATTATCCCACTCTGAATTATGACTTTTTCTGGGATCATGGCAATGAAACTCCTTTTGTGAGCACAAGCACAATAATGCTTTAAAATGAGATGAAGGCCAATCCCTCTGTAGTTGGGATAATTTCTCTCACCCTTGTGTTGCTTGAACAGACAATTCTCACAGTTCTCATTCTGAAATCACTTCCTATAAAAACTGAATGTTGGCTCTGCATCTTCAGCTGTTTGGTTAATTAACCGACTTCCTCCCTCAATCTTTACCTTCGAATCTGGATTTTAAAGAAGCAAATTTCTATAAACAACTCACTCATTCAGTCACACTGTGTTTTTGACTTTTGAGTTACTTTAGCAACTCCTGCGACAGAAAAGCTAATCAGCACTTCCACTTTTCTCAGTGCCACCTGAAGTTCTGCAAAATTCTTTAACTGTCACCGAATGTTACTTTTTTCAGGAATATCTCTGCTCTTGATGACATCATATTAAGAAACAGTACCCAGGATTGTACTGAACTGACAGTAAAAATCCATTAAACTTTCTGGTTTGTAATTCTCTTTACCAATTAGAACAAAGGTGAATTTTTGGTATGCTTTTCTTGGAGATAACTGTTTTCCAAGCCCTTAAGTTGATTCACATCACTGTACTTATCACAGTATTACTCCACTAGCCTCTTCACGTGCTTCTACAGTATGTGACGTGCTGATTGCTAAGGCAATGGCTTTGTTTGGTATTTTCAGCCAACTTGAAATGCTGCCAAGATATGCTCAGAGCTGTTTGGCTGCAGTGAAAACCTGGACCAAACTAATTAAAATTGTCTGGATCGGAGTTTTTCCATGGACTACATTTTCACCTTTTTTCCCTCAAAAATCATTCTTTGAACATCTCTTAATATTTCTGACAAAGTCCTTTACCAGTTTAGACTTTATTTAACCCGTCTTTAACCCCTTGGAAGTGTTGAAAATGTAAAAATGCTTATTTTCCAGTTTTTTAATTTAAAAAAGCCCTCTTAAAAGTTTATGAAGCATTATTCTGGTGACCACTATTTATTAGGGTTTGTTTGGTCCATTCTACATGTTTTAGCTCCTTTTTTTAGGAATGCTGGGAATTGTCATTTTTTTTAAGCCTTTTAAGCTCCTTTTAAAACTCATCTGGGGTCAAAGCAGAGGTTCCTGACATTCCCTCATACGTTCCCAGGCTTATTTAGCTGCTTTTGCTGTTTTGTTTTTTTAAGCCTGGTTTCTGAACACACTGAGATGAATATCAAAAAGTAATTTAGACTGATAACTCACAAGCTATCCATCTAAATAGCCAATGCGGCATATTCAGTCGCTAATCTGGCTAAATTATAGCAGGATAACTACTTACCCAGGTATAATTTAGCTGTATTTAAAAAAAAAAAAAAAAAAAAAAAAGGCGTTCTAGGGGGCATTCTGAGTAGGGACTGAGATACCCCGGTAACGTAGCTGAATATCAGGTACATCCAGCTAGGTTAGACAGATAACTTTAGACCTGCTTCAGAGCAGAACACTATGGTCCATCCAGCCCACACTTTCTCGATATACCCTCTCCAAGACAAACATGCCTCACAACCACTCGTGAAAGAGCATTCTCCATTGCCTGCCCAATCCCTCTAGAACTCCTTTCCATTGCAGATCCATACTGTGGTATGCAAGGCCCAAAAGTATTTAAGAAGGCCTTTAAAAAAAAAAAAAAAACCCAACTTCTTTCCTTTTCACTACAGCCTTTCCACCTCAAAGAACTGATCAGACAGGACGCATTATTATTTCAGTAGTTTTAATGGATGATATGTTTTAGTCATTTTGTTATTGAATTATTATTTTGATGTGTTATTTTATGTGCCATTTATGTATTGTTATGCTGTAGCCCATCCCAAATTTTGGAGGGTGTGGGAAACAAGTAATTTTAAATAAAATAAAAAATAAGTAAGTTGGAAAAAGATCAGGTGTCCATCCAGTCTAAAACTAGAAATCCTGGGACACATGTACTCTAAATCCTGCCTATAGATGTCACTGTTGTGCTATGACTGGGATGTTTCCCCTCCTTTCACAGCATTCCCAGCACATAACGGCAGAAGCCAGGACCTAGAGCCAAACCTCTGGGTTCCACATAACAGCATGAGGCTGGCATGCAAAGGGTTGTTGGTTTGGTTTTTTTTTAATTAACTTCTCTTTATGAAAGAAGCCTCAACTGTTTAAAAGGGTTCTTTTATTTGAATCAGATACAATGATGAACAACTCTGGTTGTCAATAACACTTTTTAGATGTTACCTGTACTTTTCACAGAGAAACAAGTTCACACAAGTTCAGCCTTTAACTATAAAGTTTCAGAATATTAAATATAATTAACAAGTCAAAATACTCCCCCCCCCCCCAAAAAAAAAAAAAAAAGCATATAACCAAAATAAATACACACTATTAGCTTGATATTACAAATCAAAGTATAGCTGGGTTTAAAAAAATGTTTGGATAAGTTCTTGGAGGAAGAGTCCATTAACTGCTGTTAATCAAGCTGACTTAGGGAACAGCCACTGCTATTACTGGCATCCGTAACATGGGATCTACTTAATGTTTTGGGTACTTGCCTGGTACTTGTAACTTGGATTGGCCACTATTGGAAACAGGATACTGGGCATGATGGACCTTTGGTTTGACCCAGTATGGCAACTTTTTATGTTCTTATGACTAATGCTAAACACTAACAACTGTTACTAACATTCCCCAGTTCTGATTGCTAGCACCAATTACACCACAGCAGTATGGTTTATTATGTCAGCAAACTTTTCAAGATTTAATAGATAATTAACAGCTTTGTAAGTGAATGCCTTTTAAAAATTCAGTTTATGACTGACAAGCTGAATCAAATCCTTGTTTATTTTACAGTTTATTTTTTGATGGACTAAGCCCATCAACCCACCCAGCTTGAAATTTTCTCATGACACCATTCAGAAGAGAGTTCCTTTCATAAGGAATCAGCGCTACAGGAAACAGTCCTGTTTACCTGTAGCTGTTTTCCCCATATTGCCCCTCTGATCCAGTAATGTATTAGGGCAGTGGCATAGGATGGGATTCATACATAGTAGGAGACTGTAAATATGCCAAATTAGTGCTCTTTTCCTCTTCCCTGCCTCTCAGTGTTCTCACCCCCCCCCCCCCCCGTCACGCTTAGCCCCCTCACTGGCTCGCTCCCATCTCTCCCCATTACCTCCACTCATGCTCATTCCCTCAATATCTCTTCTCATGCTTTGCATGACCTATCACTTCTCCCTAGCTCTCACACAGATACCTCCTCACAAATCTCCACAGAATAGAAAACAAGAGCAAAAAAATGATAAAAAGCACTGCCATTGTCTATTCCCATCCTCTCAAAATCACCTTTGTACAACCAAGACGTGCATGCCACAGAGAAAGGGAAGATCATCAGGTTTCCCGCAATCTTTAACTTCTGGCAGGATGGGGTTCGGCTAGCCTCAATATAAAACCAGTTCTCTCTCAGTCTTTGATGTATAGTGGGATGGGGTCCACCAGCTATACTAGGCCTCTCAAACTTAGGAAGCTGGTGGAATAGGGTTCGGCACTGCTGTCAGCATGCACAAGTTGGTGGAAACTTCTCTAAGCAATGGGGTTTATTTAGAAGATTTTTATATTGCATTATCAATCTTTCTAAGCAGTTTACAATAAAACAGTCATAAAAAGTATAAAAACAATCAATAGGTGGTATTGCCTCGCCTGACCTGCCGCTTATTGAAGCCCCTGAGGAGAGAAGCGCTTCCCGGGACATCAGAGCTGCCTGACAGACATCACCACTGAGTTGGGGCCTCTCCTAAAGGAGATGCCCTGCGACGCTCCACCACCGGCGCACCAAAGCCACACACCAAAGGGGTGCACCCCTTATGCCAGTTTTTCTGATTTACAACCGGCAAAGGATGGGGAAAAAGAGGAAGGTGAAGGCTGCCTTTACCTCTCAAGTTTCGACTTCTACTCCTACAAGGGGGCCAATAGATTACCATGTAATTTACTCCACACTGCACCGGAATATGAGTACCGAACTGGTACTCTCATTCCTGACATCAGATCTCTTCTCCCTAATCCAGTTACCCAAAGCTAGATTAAATCATGGGGATATCCTCATTCAGGCTTCTAGTAAAGTTCCCTCTACTCAGCTGGAAGGTTCTGACTGTTTGCTGGATATATGCTCAGGACAGATAAGTGATGGGAAAAATATCACCCCAGTTCCACTTATAGCTGGAGAAGAAATTGATGGGAATATGTCCACATCTGGGGAGGTTTCCCTTAAAAGATATTTAGAAAGCAGTTGTTGGCATTGACTCTAAAGTATCTAATTTGGGTTTCCCAATTATCCCAGTTCTCTCGGGACACCATCAACAAACTGCAAGAAGAGGATGCTAGGCTCTCACTATTAGAATCTAAAGTTGTTAATCACTCCATGCTATTGTCAACTTAAAGTCAATTTCTAATGCAGGGACTAAAGATAAGATATATATGCAAAGTGAATCTTTAGAAAACTAGCTTAGATATAATTTACACTTGTTAAATTTTCCATGTTCTCGTCTAATTTCAGATGAACACCACTAAGAAATATGTGGTTAATGTATTACAATTTACATCGGATAAGAAATTTCTTATATCTAAATGTTATTATATACTTGATAAAAAGAAAATTCTTGCATCAGAGGAGAGGGAAATAGAGATTTTACATTCTGCTCATAGTCCTGACCTTTCCTGTTTCTGCAGACCTCTAATACTATCTCCATTAGATCCAACTTTGTGGTATCTTTTGCACTGATTGCTGATAAAGAAATTTTCTTCAACCAGTATTTCAAATATAAAGATGCTTTATTTTGCGATCAGAGTACAGGTATTCCTAGATGTTTTTAAGGAAACCCAATTAAAGAGGAAGCAATTTCTTCAGTTAAAACCTCGGGTTCTGTCGTTGGGAGATTTGTTTTATCTCAAATTTCTTTTTAAGTGTATTGTCACTTACCAGAAAAATAAGTTTGTATTTGTTGAACCTCTTCATTTGGAGACTCGTTTTAGACAAATCTCTCTTAGTATAGCTAGGTACCTAAGATTTTGGGTTAAGATCTGTACTGTTTGAAAATTTTCTTTGAGCGACTCTAATATTGTAGACTATTTTTTTCCAGATGTGGTTATTTAATATTTTCTGATTTGTAATTTTTATCTTTTTGTTTTATTTCATATTTCTTTCTAAAGTATAGAAAATAAAAAAAACAGAAATCTAATAACATAAAACAAATTAAACTAAACATAAGAATGTTAAAAGAAAAATTAAATTAGAAACATAAAAATGACAACAAAAAAAAAAAAAAAAAAGAAGAAGTGTGGGTGACAAATTAGGTTTCCTGATATTATTTGAGAACAAATATCTGCGAAAGAATTACCCAGACATTGCTCATGTCATACATCATAAATCAATAGTAGAAAGTCATAAACCATAAGCTTGCTGGAATAAAAATGTTTTGACTAATCTCCTGAATTTGAACAGGGAGGTTTCAGATTTAATATTGCCTGGACGCATGTTCCAACATGCAGGGCCTTGTCCATAAAACAACTCTAACTTGCTTAAAAGAAGGCACACATAGTAACCCCTGAGATTCAGATTTGAGGCTTCGAACTGGTTGGTAAATTTTCAGAGGCATTAATGGAAGGGGGGAGGTAATCCATTTAATCATTTATTTATTTATTTAGCATATTTTAGATACCGAGGTATAGCAGAGTTGCCTTCACTCCAGTTTACAGATACAACAACCTGATACATTTAAAGTAATTTAACAGCAAAACTGTAAACACTGGTATAGAACAATAGCATATAACTGATTAAGCTATACAATCAAATATGTAAAAATCTGAGTTCAAATCATGTAGGGGACATCTGCTATAGAACAAAATGGGAATGATTCTGGTAGCCAGAAAGTTAGTCATTGTAGGGAGATAGTATGTCAGATGGAAGGACACACAAAGGGATAGATCTGTTGATTTATCCTTTATAGTCATTGAGAGTGTTGTCTTGGAGTGTTTGGCTGAGTAGCCAGGCTTTAAGATCTTTTTTAAAAGATTTTATGTTTTCTTGAGCGGTCAGGTGATGAGGTAACGAATTCCATAACTAAGTGTAAAATTTTAAATGGAGCCAATGCAACACCATCAGTGCAGGGGTAACATGTTGTCCTGGAGGAGTGACAGAAATAATGCTTACTGTAGCATTCTGAACCAGCTGCATCGTTTGTAAAATTTAAGCAGAAAGACATAAGTAAATGGAGTTACAATAATCAAGAGGAGAGCACTAACATATGTAAGACAACTTTTAGGTCAGAAATACTCAAAAAAAGATGCAATCGCCTCAAAAGTCACAGTTTATAAAATGTGCCCTTCATAAAACTTTGTTAACCTGTGGGCGTAAACTCAATTTGGTGTCCATTGCGAACTTGAGCAACAATCAGCCATGAAGATCCCATACCACTCATCCTAACACAAGCAAATGGAAGAATAGTCTACAAAGGACCATAGGCAACCACACAGTTCACAATTGGTCAGATCAGCCACAATCTTCCCATATACGATCTAATCTGTGACAAACATTTTCTGCTTGAGGTTCATCATAGAAACATGACAGCAGAAATGTTGGCATTAGACTTCGTGGACCCTTGAGCCAGCTCAGACAGATGGTTGCGCACTGTGTGGGGACCCACAGTGGATGTCGAAGCCGGGAGGCAGTACGGGGCAGGAGACCGGTTGAATCTTCACCATTGGAAGCAGAAGTCCCCCCAGGAGGAACCCTTGAGGACCCAGGCCGCTTGGACTTACGTGTGGTCTCCTGTGGGTGAGTCTTGAAGAGGAATCCTGAGAAGAACCAAAGCTGAAGCCAGGAGGCCAACTGGAACTTCACCACTGGAAGCCTGAGGTCCCCCCAGGCGGAGCCCTGAGGACCCGAGCTGCTTGGACTTAAGCGAGACCTCCTGGACGAAGCGGAACAGGACACCGAGAGCAAGTAGAAGTCAAAAGCCAGTGGACGAGCCGAAGTCAGAAGCCAGTGGACGAGCCAAAGTCAGTGGCCGAGTCTAAATCAGAAGCCAGTGGCCGAGTCAAAGTCAGAAGCCAGATCAGGAACCAGGAACAGCAACTAGCAACCTCTTGCCAGAGACAATCTCGTTGCAAGGCAAGGAACAGGACTGACTGCAGGATTTAAATCCTTCGGGGTGGTGCCGCTGGTTCCCGCGCTGATCCCTTTAAACGTTGAGCTCCAGTGCGCGTACCTAGAGGGGCAGAGCCAGAGGACGTTGGCGGCATCTCCCTCGGAGAGAGCGCCGCGAAGAGAGGCCGGCCAGGCCCGAGCAGGCCTCACTGATGCCGCTGCTGCCGCGAGGCAACCCACTGTAAGTAGGGAGCCAGCCCGCGGCACAACAAGAAAGACCATAAGGCCCATCCATCCAATTTATCTAGCCTTAAAATTCCCATCACTCTCTCAGAGATGACTGTATTATCCCATGCTTTCTTAAATTCAGATACTGTTTATGTTTCAACCACCTCCACTGAGAAGTCATTCCATGCATCCAGTACCCCCTCTGTAAAGAAATATTTCCTAAGTTTACTCCTGAGTCTACCCTCTTTCACTCTCATCCCATGATTCCTCATTCTACAGCCTACTTTTCATTGAAAGAGGCTAGCCTCTCCCCTAACTTACCTTTCCTTTACAGTATACATGTTTAGATCTTTGTTCTAAAGCATATGGGGATAGACTTAAAGACCACTGACCATTTTAGTAGCCACCCACTGCACTGACTCCGGTTTATATCCTTTTGAAGGAGCGATCTCCAGAACTGCACACAGTATTCCAAAGTGAGGCCTCACCAGGGACCTATACAGAGGCATCACCTCCCTTTTTCTGCTGATCATTCCTCTCCCAATGCAATGAAACATCTTTCTGGCTTTTGCTGTCGCTTTATCCACCTGTGTAGCCATCTTAAGATCATTAAATACAAGCAACCCCAGATCCCGCTCCTCTTTCGTGCTTAGAAGAATTTTATCTCTAATACTGTACATTCTCCCTTGGGTTTTTACTTCCTAAACACATTATTCTGCATTTTTTGCACCAAATCTTACCTGCCAGTCTCTAGACTATTCCTAATCATCTATGTTCATAAGACAGGATTGGTCACTGGCACAACCATTTACAGAAATATCAAGTAAAAATCCATTTTAGCTAATCCAAGTAGGAAGGAAGTGTTATAAGATGAGAATCACAGACTACACTTCCTTACCTTCTTATATGGGCAACACTATTTAATTCTGTATTCCTATTATCTGTATCAGCTATGTGAAATGAACAAGTGTGCTTTAAATTTCTCTATAATGCCATCCTCATGATTCAATATGAGCCTCTCAAAACATACGCATCATATATATTTCAATTGCTGCCTGATTGAACAGCAATATCCCCCTCCTCCCAAAAAATGCTTAAAAGTATTAAGCTTCTTGGGCACATCACCGCCCCCTCCCCACAGCCTCGCTACATTATTAAAAAAACACTTCTCTAGCCCCCCTCCCTCACTCCTGCCATGAAGCCAAACTTAACTTTCCCACCCCAGCTTAATCCCCTCCCCCCAAAAAAGAAAACCCATTTAACACAACCAGGAGCTTGTAACTAGCACCCGGTTCCCAGTGGATTCAGCATTGCTCTAACAGCAATGTTGGACACACCAAGCACCAAATGCTAGTTCCAAGCGCCTGTTGCATTAAGAAGTTTGGGGGAGAGGAAGAGGGAAGGATAGGTGGATGAACCTGGAGGTATTTCTGAGCAACCCGAGATGGCCTAATGCTTTTCAGCATCCTTCAGGAAGGCTTAGGAGGAGGGGGGGGGGGGGGAGAGGGGGGGATTATGCCACCAGGCCAGACCTTGTCCTCACACTTGGGTGGGAGATTAAACTACAAAATCCATTTGGCTTTTTTTTTTTTTTTTTTTTAGTGTGGGCAGTTAACCAGCTAAATTCATTGAATATAGCTGGACCAGTTAAGTTATCTGGGAATATGTACCCGGATAACTTTAACCCTCCTTTCAACCAAATCTTGAGCTGTGGTTAGAGCAGTGGGCTAAGAACTAGGAGACCTCAGTTTGAGTCCTGCTGTTGCTCCTTGTGACCTTGGGCAAGTCACTTTACCCTCCATTGCCTCAGGTACAAAGTTAGATTGTAAGCCCTCTGGGGATAGAGAAATACCTACAGTACCTGAACGTAATCCACTTTGAAGTGCTGAAAAAAAGTGCGAAAAGTGGAATATAAATCTAAATAAATTATTCAGCCAACTCAACCCTGCCCAAGAACATCCCCAGAAAACCATTCACTCACATATAACATTTATCCCGATAAATGCTGGGGATATTCAAAAGTAGGCATTTGAATGGATAACTAAAAAATTATTCAAATAAATGCCTTGGAATATCAACCTCTTAGATGTTATTACAGTATTGGCACTTTGATAAACATTCTGATTTCTGCTCTCATTATGGAATCCTCTCTTCTACAGAAATCACAAGATGATTTGGCAAAATATTTGTCTTTTTGTAGGATTGGTGATTTGGTCTTCCACCTTTATCCTTATGTATTTGCTGCCCAGGTGGTATTTGATGGCAACTGATTCTTTGGCTGATACATTTAGCTACTTAGAAATACTTAACTTTACTTGCTGAAACTCCTTTCTCATCTGGCACATCCAATACTTCCTAGCTTGAAATAATTTCATTATAAAAACATGTGACCCAAGCCAAACTTCATGCTGCCACTCTGATAGATTACTGCAGAGTATACCAAATTCCCCCATGGTCTTTGCATCATACAATAACCAAAACTTCACTTAACAAATGTGCTTCTGACCTGATGATCTTGAAGGGGAGGTATAAACTCTTTTGTTGTTTCTGTAATCAAGGTCAAGTCAAACTGAATCGGGACATTTTGAAAAACCAGCTCCCATCAGACTCGTTTATTTCTCAACTTGCAGACTTCAACATCAACTTAGTGAAGTTTACTAAAGAACTTAAAGCACTAAATTTCAAGAAATTTACAAGAGATGAACATGATTATACCCAGGGCCACGTTTATCCATGGTTAGCTCAGAGTTGAAATCAGTGCAAGAAAGTTACCTTTGCCTCTTCGTCCTTAGATGACTCTTCTGGGGACGAATGCTCAGCCGTTTCTTCAGCACCTATGACATCTGCACCAGAGTCATGTTTTGGAACATCCTCATCAGTGCCTTTTTTTGGATGACAGGACCCCTGCCCACACAGACCGTAACTATCGCGCAGCTGTTACTGCACCATGAGCCTGCCTCGATCCACACATTACCTGCTTGCAACTTTACCAAGCACCAAAGGATCCCTGGCAATAACTTCTTTCACTTGTTGTCAAACTCATCAAGGACACTTTCTTCCTCTTAACTGTCATTACTAAACGGTCTCTCCTTTTTCCCTTCCCCCTGGTACTATGCCTCTGAACTTTGCACGCTCATTTTCAATAGTTCTTAAGACTTTTACATATTAAACTTTTTCCCCTCCACAGGTTCCAGTTCTCTGGATCCCTCAATAATTTCTCACAACTCGACCTGGATACCCCCAGGCCTCACTGACCCACTACTGTTATCTTTTGAATGCTTAGTAGTGTTATTTTACTTTTGTCATTTTGAGATGTATTAGAGTTTTTCTAACATTTCTAAGTTGGATCGTGAGGCACCGACCTCCTTGACATCTCATGCTTCCATTATTTTAAAACCCACAGATAAAGGCGGTGGTCTGGTAGTTATGGATTGCGAGTCTTATGTTGCGGAAGTCAAAAGTCAGATTGCAGACCATTCCTATTATAAGCCTCTTACTACTGACCCCACTCCAGAACTTACAATGCTGAGCTCAGCTACCACACAAAACACTGTTGATAATCATTGGATTACGTCTCGTGAAGCTTTTTTTTTTTTTTTTAATTGAACCCCATCTTCTCACCCAAGATACAAAACACACTACATAATCCCCCAGGCAGACCTACTGTCTCCGGTACTGGTTCGCTATTGGAGCCCTTGTCTCACTTTGTTGATGTCTTTTTGAAACCATTAGTTCCATCCTTACATTCGTGATTCTGACCACTTTATCACATTACTACAATAGACTGTCCTTCCTTCTTCCCCCATTTTTCAGGTTACACTCAATATTGAAGCCTTACAAACCAATCTCTCACAGTCTGAAGCCATTAATATAGTAGAAGAATTTGACACCTGCAAAAATGACCAGAGGTACCCACCAGTTTTCTAGTAGAACTTACTCAGACAGAATTATTGAAACAGAATTTTTTTGTAAGGCCTATCTATCAGCCATGGGGGCCACTATGACCCCAGATATTGCATGTCTGTATGTTTCCACATGTGAAGTTCTTTTCATTTCACACTTTTGGCATTTCATTTTTTCTTGATATAGATGCATTGTTGTCTTCATTCCCTTGTCTGGCACTGATATTCAATTTTATTTGTTTCTTGATTAGCTCAACTCTTATAAGCCCAACCTATGTTTTTCTGCACACATTGACTGACATAACATCTCTTTTCTTGACATTTTAGTTTCTATCAGGGATGGCTCTTTTTTCACCACTATTTTCAACAGACAAAAATACCTTGCCTATACGAGTTGCCAACCATGTCTACTATGGGATAATATTTCAATGGGGCAATTTTTCCGTTCAAGACTTTTTTTTCATTTGTGCCAAATTTTTATCGCAGGTTCATCAAATGTTTAACAATATTTTGCATCAGGTCATAAAATGTCATATTTTACATCAGGTCATAAAATGTTTAACAATATTTACCCCATCAGGTCATAAAATGTGCATTAGGCATTAATCACGAGAACTCGTCTGCCAAATAGGACACCATCACCTGTGTACTTCCGTACTCATCAGCCTGTCACTCAGTATATAATATTATATACCTTCACTGGCCCTGTTTAAATCTAATACCTATCTTTCAAAAACATCTCCATTTTGCATTCCACCAATCTCTGGGACCTTCTTACCTCCTCTGAATACCAGTCACCTTATGTTAACCCAATTTCACATCCTAGGTATACAGCACATGATCACTGCAAGGCCTGTGCATTTTCCCCACACACTGTGTTTTTATTTATCCAACCTTGATTCACTCATATCACCTGCATATTTCTGCTGACTGTTCCACCAAAGGTGTAATCTATGTGAGTCAATGTCCATGCCCTTTACTATATGTCAAGAAAACATCTCGAATGATCCGCACCCATACGAGTACAGTTCCTGCTTATGTCACGAGAGAGAAAGTGTACCTTTAGTATCACATTGGACCAATGCACACCATGCTCCTGATGATTGTGCTTTTTTGTTATTGAAGTTTGCACCCCTCCTGCTCACGAAGACGATTACTCCGGGGGGGGGGGGGGGGGGGGGGGGGAAGTGACATCATCGTCCGATAGCAGCCTAACTCTGGAGCTCCTCAACAACCAGAGCTCAAACACGATTTAAACTGCTCAACTCTGTGCTTGCTTCCCCTTTCTCGACCTTATATATTGCCCGGGAGACCAGAGAGCATGGCGGTGAAACAAGTCTGTGGACTTTCAACATTTTTCTTATCAGGATGCAGAGACTGCGGAGAGCATGGGAAGCCAAGATGATGCCAGCCCTGATGCAGTCGGGAGAGCGGAGGACATGGAGGATGATTTTCAAAATCACAAAGGAGGCCCTCCTCACGTGCTGAATTTCGGGAGTGGTTTACCAGCTTCAGACAAGACATCAAAGGCTATAAGCAGGAAATAAAAGGCCTGCTGGATGGCTTTCCTTTTCTTGCGACTCCTCCTGCTCCTCATGGACACTTGGCTGCCGCAGCGTCCGCATGCTGTCCTCTCTGGCGTCCCCGGACCGGCTTGAGCGCTGCCTCTAGCCATGCTCTCCAGGTACCTTAGGACACGCGCACCGCGCGGGCCCTCATCTTATTTCCTCATTGGCACGTTCCTCAAAGGCGTCCCCCTGTGATGTCAATGCCTGCCCGGATATTTAAGCCTGTTTATTTCTAGCCGTTGAGTTAGCAAGGGGAATATTATGGATGGGATTCGCTCTCTGTACCCAGCTACTCTGCCTTCCAACTTACATTGGACTCTTTCTGCTAACGGGGTACCAGCTCCTCGGGGGCCTCTTTGCTTCTTTCAGGTCGCTGTCTGGTAACCGGTACTCGCTCCTCGAGGGCCCATGTTCCCTGACCCGCTGCCTGCATCTATATCCTTTTCTACTTGGAGGAATTCGCTACAGACACCATCAGTGAGTACTACTATCATCTACTCCTCAGAGCTGTCTCCCTGGAACCAGGTACTCACTCCTTGAGGGCCTGCCCCTGTTCCAGTGCCAGTGCCATCTCTTACATGGAACCGCTGTGTGACTACTTTGCCAACAAGTCTCTCTACCTCCAGGGATCTGGTACTCGCTCCTCAAGGGCCAGCTCTCCCTATATCGGGACTTCTCCATACTTGGGACTTTGTGAATATTCTATTGTACTCTCTCAGTTCTCTCCACTGCTACCGGATAGACCGCTGTTCCAGCGCCCTGGGGAATATTAGCCCAGCTGGGCTACATCTTCTACTCACTACTGCCACCTCTGGTGGCTTCTCAAACTGTCTAAATAAAGAACTATCTGTGTTTGTGCGTCCACAGCTGAGCCTGACCTGTGGCCCCTCATGGGACTTCCCCCCGTGGGTGTGGTCAGGTGCCACAGTGTCCAAGGGTCCACCCAAACCTCACTAACTATAACACATCCCACTGTCATCTTATAACCTCCCTTCTTTCACCCTCTATCCCAGTGTTTCCCAACCTTTTAATACCCAAAATAGACTTTGACCATTCGAAGGTGTCTTTTCCATGGGAAAGTAAGTCATGGATAAAAGAGGAGTGTTGCGCCCGGTCACAGACGGTTGCACCCTGTCTCACCTCTTTTCTTTCTCTTTCCTCTCTTCTGGGCAAGATGACTGCCTCCACCTCTCTCCGCCGACCTCTCAGGACCGGCATTCTTACACTGAGGTCACTTAGGGCACATGCACCGCCCTCCTCTTTTGAATATGTCATGGTGGGAACCTCGGGGGTGACCCCACCCGCATGACGTCATTACCTCCGTGTACTTAGCCTCCGATCTCCAATCCAGATAAAAGTTAGCAGGATTCTGCTCCAGCTAATTTGACTTCCATCAGAGACCACCCGCTCTGAGTTCTCGCTCTTACACTCTCGGGGGTTACGCTGGCTACACTAGGGCGTTCTAGGTACCCGCTTCTCGGGGCCTTATTCGCTCCTACCTACCCTCCAGGTTATGCTGTTCCAGCAAGAACGCTCAAGGCACCCGCTCCTCGGGGGTATTGGTTCGCTCCTATCTACCCTCCAGGTTTCCAGCTCATCAGGATCCTAGGTACCCGCTCCCCGGGGCCTTGCACTCACCTGCCTTCCTCCTGGGTTAACCTGCATCTACAGAGGATATCTTGGCTCTGGGCCTTGCATCATCTCTACCTCCAATCTGCAGAGGCCATCTCTCCTGCAGCTACCAGCCTTTGTGAGTACCTTCTCTCTTCATTCTCTATGCCTTGTCTCACCACAGAATAGATTCTCTGTGTACTCTGCTCCACGGACCACTACCGGACCCTTCACTTCCAGCTTCTGGTGAGACCTTCTCTGCACTTGATACAACTCAGTGCCTGGGCTGAACTTAATCAGAGACCTACTCCACTGGCTGAGGAACGCAGCCCACTCCTTGGGCCTTGCCAACTGCTGTATAATAAAGCTTCTATTCTCTCTGTGGACATTACTGAAAAATCAGCCTATTGCTGTATTTTCCCCACAGGGCCCCTCCCTGTGGGGGGAGTTATCAATACAGCAACCAAGGGTCCACAAATGTCAAACTTACAACAAGGAGTTTTCCTTTCTTTAGAAGAAATGTTTTGGTTTGGGGTAGGGATTTCAGTTATTTCCCTGTACCTCTGTGATAGAGGGAACTGGGAGAAGCCAGAGAAGATTTTCAGTTGTTTAGTAATTTGTACATTATTGCATTTGATATTGTATTGTAATTTATATGATAGTGTTTTTGTGTATGTTATTTATTATTGTAAGCTGCATTGAGTCTTTCGAGAAAAATATGATTAAATAGAAATAAGCACTAAAAAGGAGGAATTTAACAAAGCAAGATTGCCTAATTTTCCCAAAACTATATATGTTACTTTTTTGGTTTACTTAACATTCTAAACATACTCCCATTAACATTAATAGGAACCATGTGGTTGTGACTAACTGAAAGTTACTACAGTGTAAATATATTTTGCAACCCAAACAAATACAGTACATATATGAATCAGTCTTTGTAGAAGATCCGTGGCTACCGTAGACAGTGTTACTGGGCTATTTCCTTCTACTACAATGCCCTAAATCTCTTTTTGGGCCAGTTTCAAATATATTTATTTTTACAGACAAACGTTTGCCAGCTATTGTTTAAGTTATTTATATATTATTTACTATCAAGCTTTAGGCATTATTATAAGATTCTCTTGAAAGTCGGCTAGCTAGGCAAATTATAGAATGCAGATTGCTTTCCTGACACTCTTCACATTTCATTTGCTCAGTAAGTTACTTACCATCTGCTTCAAGGTTTCATAAATTTGGTGCAGGAATTCATGTAACTTAGGCAGATGAAGGCAGACATCTTGCTGGGATTCCAAAGTGGTGGCCTGACCCCACTCAACAGCCTTATTCAACCAGTACTCAAAGCTCAAGGCCGGGTTTGGCGTATTATAAGCCATCCCAAAGGGAAATCTGGGAAAGGAGACAAGAGAAAAAAAGAATTCTAGTCAAACCTAGCAGTATGAACCTCTCACTTTTTCACATTCTGAAAGTATATTAGACACTAGCCAACTGAATTGGTCAATGAATATGATCATCCAATTAGCAGTATTTTGAGCTCTGGTAGCTCAAAATAAATTGTAAAAATCAAAGAAAAACCAATACCCCCTAAATCAAGGGTAGTAATGTCTAACACAACACATCTTTTTAATTCCAGTTTTATTAATTGTTTTCTAGCATGAAATCACATTAAGATAGGAACTGATCTGAGATCAATAGCTAAACATTTTTGAGTCCCAGTAACTTATCCAAGCTCATAAATGTGCACCAGTTAACTTAGCATGCTAGTACCTGCCATAAAACTTCCACTCTAATAAGGGTAAATGCACATTTTTTTTGTTAATAATGAGGTCCATATTCAAAAGCCATTTAGACGGATAACGTAATAGTTATCTGTCTAAATGGCTTACCCGGCTATATTCAGCCTTTATCCAGCTAAATTCTAGCCAGCTAATAAGTTAGGATGCTAGAATTTAGCTGGATAAGTAAGGGGTGGTCCAGGGGCATAACCGGGAGGAGTTGTTAGTTGGCTAAATTAACTAGTTAATGCCAATACTCATAGTTAGCCGGATGACTTAGCAGGCTAAGTCTGGTCAAGTCAAAGAGCTGTTCTAAAGTTAGCCAACTAACCAATTAAGATACCCAGATATGTTCAATAATGTGGCTACAGTGTTGAATATGCCTCCAAAGTTAGCCAGATACATTTATCTGACTAACTTTGCTAACCAGACTGTGTCTGAAAATAGACCTCATTGTCGCAAATGAATTTTTTCATTTTTTAAGGTAATCAGTGCTCATGAAAGGATCCAAATTAACAGCACTGGAGACCAGAATCCTCCACTTATTTAGAAAACATTTACAGCCTTGGCAGCAGGAGTGCAAATTTCCTCAGGTTGCCCTGCCAATATACACCTCAACCTTGCTCTTTAGTAACCACCTTAAAACATGAGAGGCTTACTCAGTCTCCAGTTCTATAATACAATCTTTGGCCTCTCTGAGGCTCACAACAATGGTGCCAACTAATCCCAAAATGAGAGGATGGTTTCAGTGATGTAGAAATCTGCCCACTGGGAACTGGTCTGAGACAACTCATCTATCACAGGATACCAAAGACCTTTCAGCAATCAGAACTGCAGTGACTGCAGGACTTCAAAATAAGAAGACAAACTTCCACAACTACAGTAGCACATTATAAAACTATAAAAGGTGGAGCCAGCTTAAAAGCTCAGAGACAAGGCAGGAGATGTGGTTTTGATTCCTGAGCCATTCTTGTGGCTTCTTCAACTGACTGGGATTGCGGATGCTCTGAAGGGAGCCACAGCATGTGTTTCCTGGCTGAAGATTTTTTGCTATATTGCTTGATTAGTTGAGATAAGGTTTTACAATAGTGAGTACAGGGCAGGAAAGGATGGAGGAACCAAGGTATCTGCAAACACTCACGGCACTCTAATCCCAGTAGAAGCCAGCTCTGCTTATTCTAATAGCCAAAAGGAATAGGAGAAAACGTTTGAGACCAGAAAGGAACTGATTTTTAAAACAGATGCAGGTTTCCAAAATCACAGAGAAGGGATTATGTGTGTTCATTTATGGCAACAGTCTTTTATAAAATCCTATAGCAGTCCATCTTTAAGGGGATTTTAATTTCATTGCGTTTTATCTAAAGTAGTACTTGGATTTAAAATAAAATAGCAATGAATTCTTCATTCTAAAACTAGTAAGAGTGAAATTAAATAAAATTAAAAAAAGTACTGAAAACCTCTGTTAAGTGATGTTTTCATTTCATACTATTTCATATATGTAAAGCTTGGTGAAAATGTATGGGCCGAAACTGGCAATGGAGAAGTTAATAGGTACATAAGAATGGCCAAGGTGGGTCGGATCAATGCACCATCTAGCCCAGCATCCTCAATGCATCCTGACTGTTACTGAACACTGCTAGGCTGCTTGCTTTGACTAAATAACGCAGCAGCAGATTCCAGTTTAACTACCCGCCAACTAAATAATTTTTCCTGTGCTGGGCTTGAAACTGCTAACATACATTTTCATTGGATGCCCTCCTGTCCTAGTATTTTTGTATAAAATAAAGCAACCACTTGCTTATGGATTGCTTTTTTTCCAATCGAGGATCTGGTAGACCTCTTTCATAGTCCCCCGTCCCCCATCCAGTCTTATCTTTTTCAAGCTAAAAAGCTGTTTACATCCTTTCTATAGGAAAACAGCCCCAATCCTCTCACCATTCTGGGTGTCATTCTCTGCAACTGTATTTTTATTTTATTTATATTCTACTTTTTGGCACTTCAAAGCAGATTACATTCAGGTCCTATCCCCAGAGGGCTCACAATTTCAGTTTGAACCTGAGGCAACAGAGCGCAGCAGTGGGATGTGAACCCTGGTTTATCTGGCTCGCAGTCTGCTGCTCTAACCACTAGGCTACTCTTCTCCAATCTCAAGTACTGCCACATCCTTTTTGAGAAGGGGCAAACAGAACTGCATGCAGTACTCCAGGTGCAGTAGCACTAGAGCTCTATACAGATACATGATATCCTTGGATTTGTAATCAATGCCTTTCCAAATTATCCTTAACACATAATGGAGAAATTACTTTCCTGATAATTTCGTTTTCCTTAGTGTAGACAGATGGACTCAGGACTAATGGGTATAGAGTACTCCTGCTAGCAGTTGGAGACGGATCAGATTTCAATCTGACATCAGCCCCTAGTACATATACCCCTGCAGGAAGTGCAGCTCTTCAGTATTCTCCTTGATAAGCATTGTGGATATGTGTGTGACTGACTGATTTAACTTAATAATTTGGTTAACTTGAATAACTTCATAACTTGGTTAAACGTTAAAACTTGATTAACTTGAACTGGTTTATTGACTATAGCTGGAGACCGCCAGTGTACTCAACCGGTAAGCGTCGACACCTGGCAGGGTGGATGCCCTAGGTAAATGAAAACATGGCTTACTCTTGAATCATTTGAAGGACTGTGCACGACGGCAGCCAAGGGTGGGATGCTGAGTCCATCTGTCTACACTAAGGAAAACGAAATTATCAGGTAAGTAATTTCTCCATTTCCTAGTGTGTAGCAGATGGACTCAGGACTAATGGGATGTATAAAAGCTACTCCCGAACCGGGTGGGAGGCTGCCCGTGACCCACTTAGTATTGCCCTTGCAAATGCAGTGTCCTCCCGAGCCTGAACGTCCAGACGGTAGAATCTGGAAAAGGTATGGATGGAGGACCATGTAGCCGCCCTGCAGATCTTGGCAGGTGACAGCATTCTAGTTTCTGCCCAGGATACTGCCTGGGCTCTGGTAGAATGGGCCTTGACCTGTAGAGGTGGTGGCTTGCCAGCTTCTACGAAGGCCGCCTTGATGACTTCCTTGATCCAGCGGGCGATGGTTGCCCGCAAGGCCGCTTCCCCCTTGTCTCTTTCCGCTGTGAAGGACAAAAAGGTGGTCCATTTTTTGTACGGGTTCGGACATTTCCAGGTATCTGGATAGGAGTCTGCCAATGTTGAGGTGGCGCAGACTACGGGCTTCTTCCGAATTCTTCGAGCCATCCGTCGTTGGTAGCGATATGGTCTGGTTAAGGTGGAAGTGTGAGACCACTTTGGGGAGGAAGGAGGGAACCGTGCATAGTTGGATGGACCCCGGGGGTGAGCCTGAGGAACGGCTCACGGCAGGACAGTGCTTGTAGTTCCGATATGCAGCAGGCTGAACACACCACCAGCAAAAACACAGTCTTTAAGGTTAAGAGGCGGAGGGGCAGGCCTCGGAGGGGTCTGAAAGCGGTTCCCGCTAGGAAGTCCAAAACAAGATTGAGATTCCACAGAGGTACCGGCCACTTTAGTGGTGGGCGAATGTGCTTGACTCCTTTCAGGAAGTGTGACACGTCCGGGTGAGAAGCTATGCTGTCGCCCTCACTCTTGGAGCCGTAGCATGACAATGCGGCCACCTGTACCTTGATGGAGTTGAGGGACAGACCCTTCTGTAGTCTGTTCTGTAAGAATTCCAGGATCACAAGAACTTTAAATGAGCGTGGCTTGATGTTGTGGTCTTCGCACCAGGCTTCAAATACTCTCCAGATCCGTATGTACGTTAGCGATGTGGAGAACTTGCGTGCTCGGCGGAGAGTGTCGATTACCGCCCCCGAGTATCCGCTCTTTCTTAGGCGAGCCCTCTCAATGGCCAGACTGTAAGAAAGAATTGAGCTGGGTCCTCGTGGAGGATCGGACCTTGTTGTAGCAGGTCCCCGTGTGGGGGGCAGGGGTAGGGGGTTCCCTGCCAGCAGTCTTCTCATGTCTGCATACCAGGGTCTTCTTGGCCAATCTGGAGCCACCAGAAGAACTAGTCCCTTGTGTAGTTGTATCTTGTGAATGATTGCGCCCAGTAGGGGCCACGGTGGGAAGGCATATAGTAGAGTCCCCGGGGGCCAGGGCTGTACCAGGGCATCGATCCCTTAGGACTGCGGTTCCCGCCTGCGGCTGAAGTATCTGGATACTTGGGCGTTGGATCCGATTGCTAGAAGGTCCATGTCCGGTGTCCCCCACCGATTCACTATCATCTTGAAGGCTGCGGACGATAGCCTCCATTCTCCTGGGTCTAGACTTTCCCTGCTGAGGAAGTCTGCAGTGATGTTGTCTTTCCCGGCGATGTGGACGGCGGATATCTCCTGGAGGTTTGCTTCCGCCCCATGCCATCAGGAGGTCTATTTCTAGGGACACCCCTGCCGGTTGATGTAGGCTACTGTCGTGGCATTGTCCGACATTACTCTGACCGCTTTGTTTCGAAGTTTATGAGCGAACCGCAGGCAGGCTAGTCTGACTGCCCGCGCCTCTAGGTGGTTGATGTTCCATCTCTCCTCTTCTGCGTTCCACTGCCCTTGGGCGGTTAATTCCTCACAGTGTGCTCCCCATCCTCGTAGACTGGCATCTGTGGCGAGTAGGGTCCAAGTTGGGGAGGATAGTCTTGATCCCCGGCTCATGTGGCTGGCCTGCAGCTACCACCGTAGCTGGGTCTGAACTCTGCCCGGGAGTGATAGACGTATGGTGTAGTTCTGGGACCGTGGGCTCCACCGTGATAGGAGGGAGCTCTGTAGGGGCCTTGTGTGGGCTCTTGCCCATGGCACTACTTCCAGTGTAGATGCCATCAGCCCAAGGACTTGCAGCCGGTTCTACAATTTTGATGTCCTTGTGGGAGGGGTCAGGCTGACCTTGTCCTCTTTGGTGTCGAATCGGACTCCTAGGTATTCCAGAGACTGTGAGGGCTGTAGGGAACTTTTGTGTGTGTTGACCACCCATCCTAGGCTCTCCAGTAGAGTTATGACTCTGCTGGTTGCTTGATGGCTTTCCTCCGGTGACTTTGCCCTGATCAGCCAGTCATCTAGGTAAGGGTGAACGAGGATTCCTTCCTTCCTCAGTGTTGCCACCACCACTACTATTACCTTGGTGAATGTCCGGGGTGCTGTGGCTAGCCCGAAGGGTAGTGCCTGGAACTGGTAGTGGCGGTTCAGGACTTTGAAGTGTAGGTAGCACTGGTGTTCCTGATGAATTGGGATGTGCAGGTAGGCCTCCGAAAGATCCAGGGATGTGAGAAAGTCTCCTGGTTGTATCGCCCTTAAAACGGATCGTAAGGTTTCCATACGGAAGCGGGGAATTCTGAGGTGGCGGTTGACCGACTTGAGGTCCAGGATGGGTCTGAATGTTCCCTCTTTCTTGGGGACGATAAAATAAATGGAATAATGTCCAGTATTTATTTCCTGTGGAGGCACTGGGGTTATAGCCTCAAGGGCTAGTAGTCTGGACAGTGTAGCTTCCACTGCCGCCCTCTTGAAGGTGTTGTGGCAGGGAGAATCCACGAACTTGTCTGGAGGTGTTCGTAGGAAATCCAGGTAGTACCCCTCCCAAATGATGGCTAGGACCCACTTGTCCGATGTTATCTCGACCCATCTGCGGTAGAATAGGGCTAGTCTGCCCCCTATGGCTTCTTCCCTTGGGTGGGTCGGCTGAATCTCATTGTGGGGTGCGGCTGGGGCCTGCACCCGAGCTGGTTCCCCTCTTGTTGTGCTTGGTCCGAAAGGACTGGTTCCTGCCCGTAGGGCGGGGGGTTTGATAGTTGCTCCTGTAAGGATTGAAGCGCTGTGAACCTCTGCCCCAAGAGGACCTGGGGAAGGGTCGCTGGTTTCTCTTCGTCTTATCCTCCAGCAGGCACAGCAATGGGGATTCGCCCCATTTGTCGGCCAGTTTTTTCTAGTTCGCTGCCGAACAGGAGGGATCCTTTGAAGGGCATCCTTGTGAGGTGCATTTTGGAAGACGCGTCGGCTGACCAGCTTCAGAGTCAGAGTTGCCTTCTGGCCGCCACCGCAGATGACACTCCTCTGGCCGCTGTGCGCACTAGGTCGGAGGCAGCGTCCGCGAGGAATGATACTGCTGGTTCCATGTATTCTCCAGGGGTGTTGTTCCTGGTTTGTGATAAACAGGCACGTGTCACCACGGTGCAGCAGGCTGCAATTTGGAGAGAAACATAGAAATGACGGCAGAAGAAGACCAAACGGCCCATCTAGTCTGCCCAGCAAGCTACGCACTTTATCCATTTTTTCCCCTTTTTTTTCTCTCCCACCTGTTACTATTGGCTTCCAGTACCCTCCAGCCCTAATTCCCCTCCACCCCACCACCAATTTAGAGAGCAGCGCCGTATCTGCATCCAAGTGAACGTCCAGCTCAATTAGGGGTAGCAACTGCTGTAACAAGCAGGCCACACCCTTATCCCATACTCTTACCCACCCCTGTTTTTATTTTTGTGTTTGTTTTTTTGTTTTTTTGGAGATAGCAGCCCTCCATCCTTCCGCTCCGTGAAGGTGGAACACCAACTGCTGGCCACTGGCATCCCGCTCCGTGAATGCCTCTGTGGCTACTGCCGCTCCGTGCAGTGTTTGAATGCCTCCTCTTTATTCACGCCCTCTAGACTTGATGGATCCACAGTGTTTATCCCATGCCCCTTTGAAGTCGTTCACAGTTTTAGACTTTACCACTTCCTCCGGAAGGGCATTCCAGGCATCCACCACCCTTTCCGTGAAGAAATACTTCCTGACATTGGTTCTTAGTCTTCCTCCCTGGAGCCTCAGCTCGTGACCTCTGGTTCTTCTGATTTTTTTCTGACGGAAAAGGTTTGTCGTTGTCTTTGGATCGTTAAAGTTTTTCAAGTATCTGAAAGTCTGAATCATATCACATAGCGGCTACGTCAAATGACTGTTTGAGGATGGACTCCAGATGCCGGTCATGTGTATCCTTGAGCGCAGCTCCTCCCTCTACTGGGATAGTGGTGCGTTTAGAGACTGCGCAGACCATGGCATCCACTCTTGGGCATGCGAGAAGATCTTTGGTTGCCGGGTCCAGGGGGTAGAGGGCTGCCAAGGCTAGTCCCCCTTTGAATGTGGACTCTGGAGCACTCCACTCCAGGTCAATCAGCTGTTGTGCTGCTTGTAACAGAGGGAAATGTCGAGAAGTCTGTCGGAGACCCTCCAGCAGGGGGTTCAGTTTAGGTTCCCCCGAAGTCCCTGGGCCCGGGATAGCGAGCTCAGTCAAGCATTGGTTGACCAGGTCTGGGAGCTCGTCCTTTGTGAAGAAGCGTCTCATGGTTCGGTGAGGCTCTGTCCCCAGGGGGAGCTTCCCCTCTTCTAGGGGTTCGGCTTCCTCTTCAGAGATGTCCAAGTCCCCATACGTGGGGCTTCTGGGTAGTGGAAGCCTATGCCTAGGTCTTAAAGGGCCTGGGGCATGAGGGTCCTCCGGTGGAGCAATGTGGCTTGGACAGCCAGAGGTTCAGTTTGCATTTGAACAAAGGTATGAATCCCCTTGAAGAACTCCACCCATGAGATCGAAGCTGGGTCGAAGCTGAAGGGCGCTGGATCCTTGGGGGTTCTCAGTCTGTGGGGGGTCCCCTGAATAGGTCCGGGGTACCCCCCTGAGGAGCTAGAACTCGGCCCTGGGTGGGACTGGCCCTGAACTGGATCTCCCAGGGCCTCCTCGCAATGGGTGCACAGGGCGTCTGCCTCCTCGCTTTGTGCAGCTCTGATGTGGCATGCTGGGCAAAGGCCTTGAGCTTTTATCTCTGTTTCTGGAGGTGCCATGGCTGTCGGTGCGTAAACTTCTTATGCGCACCGGTGCACTTAAGGTAAGCATGTAGTTGTGCGCGTAGCTGTGCGCCCAGCCGTAGATATGTGCCCGGCTCTGCGCGCGTAACTTATGCACGCAAGACCTGATGTGCGTGTAAGGCTATGCACACACGTGCTTTGTGCGCCTAGGTCGGAGTTGTGCGCTCGGGCCAAACGGTGAACGGTGCAGCGAATAGGGCCAAAATGGCGACTGCGAGCACGCAGGCAATATGGCAACCCCCTCGGAGGGTTTCCACGTAGGTAGACCCTTGGAAATAACCGGGGCCTGGCCCTGCTGGGGCGGATCAACCCGGTGGCACTGGTCCCAGCCGACGACCTGCGCTCTTCTCCTTGATCCTCTGAGACCGGTTCAAGCAGAAGATTTCTATCTTACCTTGTCTTCGGTGCTTCCCGGATGCATCCCAGGCGGTCTCCGGCTGCGGGGGGAAGAGGGCAAATATCTTCACCGCTGCGCTCAAGGATGCACCTGCTGCCTCTCAGCCGCGCCCAAGGGTCGGGGGCTAGGTCCTCGCTGCAATTCGGCCGCCGGACCGAGGCTTACCTCCGAGGGACCACAGAAATTACCTCGGGAATCTCAACTGGGGGAGGGACCCGAGGGTATCACCGCAGGAGAACGGGGTTAGTCTTCAGGTAAGTTTGTTCTTTAAATATGGATTTTCTTCTTTGAATTTGTTCAAACGCTGTGAGAGCGTGCAGATAGTCCCTAACTGCTATGGAGAAGGAAAATACTGAAAAGCTGCACTTCCTGCAGGGGTATATGTACTAGGGGCTGATGTCAAATTGAAATCTGATCCGTCTCCAACTGCTAGCAGGAGTACACTATACCCATTAGTCCTGAGTCCATCTGCTACACGCTAGGAAATTGGCTTTTTCGGCTGCTACTTCACACTGTGCAGATAAAGTTTAGACTTGTGATCCATAGTAATTTCAAAGCCCTGCTCTTGATACCAATTTCCCAGAATATATTAAGCAGAGTATACTGGTAGGTTGGAATTTTTCTCCCAACATGCATCAGTTTGCACTGGTATGCGCTATATTAAACTTTATCACTTGGATGGCCAAATTCCCAATCTTTTTAGATACTCCTGCAGTTTAAAACAATCCGTTTGTATTTTAACTACTCTACATAGTTTGATATTATCTGCAAATTTTGCAGTCTCACTCAAGACTCCATCCTCTAGATCATTTAGAAACAACTGACTATTCAATCCCATTCGCTGTCTCCTTTAATGATTTACTGGTCTATGAATGTACAATGCCCATCTCGTGTGATACTTTGCTCAATGCTTTCTTATAATCCAAATACACAAAGTCAACTAGTTCATCAGCATCCATGTGCCTTGCTACAATTTTAACCAATTCTAAGAAATTTTGAGCCATGACTTGCCATCCCAAATTTCATGCTGGCTATTCCTAATTATACCATTTTCTTCTATGTGCTTAATGTTTTTGTTCTTGAAATTGCCTAGGTGAATTATATGTAAAACAATTTTGTAAATGTGCAACTATACATGGAACACTTGTTCTTTGTAGGGGCATGACCTTTTACTGGAAATATGTTTCCGATTGTATATTCAGCTTGTGTATGTAGTCATCTTCTATGTCAATGTACTTTGTGGATGCAGAATAAGAAGTCTTTTCAAAAGAAAGGAAGTGCAAAAGTGGTATTGTGAGACTCACATGTGAAGAGGAAAAATGGGTAGAGGTTGATAAGGAAAAAGCAAAATTGCTTATAAATATTTGTTTGATGTTCACTATGGAAGGGCCTGGAGTAGGGTCATATAAATGAACATAAATGAGATTAGGAGTGAGGTAAACCTCAATTTTTGGAACAGCGTGTTCACAAGGATCTAACTAATCTTAAAGTGAATAAGGTGATAGGGACAGAAGGGATACATCCAAGAGTACTAAGGGAATTTTGAAAAGTCAGCCAGCAGAGTTGCCAGGATCTCTCTATGTTTCTTTAGAGTTGGGAGTAGTCCCAGAGGACTAGAGAATGGCAGATGTGGCTCCTATTCATAAAAGTGGAAGTAAGGAGGAAGTTGAAAACTACAGACTGGTTAGTTTGACCTCTGTGGTGAACAAATTAATGGAATTGCTGCTAAAACAGAGGTAGTGCAATCTAGTGGATTGCAAGATACAAGGCAGCATGATTTTACCAGAGGTAATCTTGTCAGACAAATCTGATCAATTTCTTTGATTGGGTGACCAAAGAGTTGGGAAGCGAGAGCACTAGATGCAGTGTACTTGGATTTCAGTAAGGCTTCTGACATGGTTTCACACAGAAGACTTATAAATAAAATGAATACCCAGGCTGAAGAGAAAATCATATATTTAGGCCTCCAGATCCCTAGGGACCTCTCCAAAATATACCAGCTTATCACCACCCCCTTATTGAGCCATACTAAATGGTTGCTGGAAAGTTGGAAGTACCTTCCACTGTCATGGTTTGGAAGGGTACAATTGGTTAAGATGGTTATTTTACCAAACTGGCTATATAATTTTACAAACTTTACCCATTTGGCTTGCACGGAAAGATGTGCTACTCTGGAACACTTTAATCTCCAGATTCATTTGGAACAAAAAAGCACACATGAAATTAACCAAACTGCAGCTGAGGATGGGAGTTAGGGATATTAGAGTGCCAGCCTGCGGGTTTACAACGTGGCATGTCTCCTTTGGGTAGCTCAGGACTGGCTTGGTGGGATGAACACTGACACGGATGTGGCCATGGATGACAGCCTGACTCACCCTTTAGGGGTGAAGTTTTTTCTACACAGTGGTAAACAAGCGATACCCCACAGCCTTCGGATGAACTACTGTTTTTTTTCCCAGTAAAGCAGACTTGGGCATGGGCTCAAGTATGGGCTCTCCCTCAAAGTCTCGATCTTTTTGCCGCTTCGAGGAAATGGGGACTTCTCCCCTGGGATGACCCACGCAGTCTTCTATAAATGGGAGGCAGCTGGTCTTAAAACTATAGGTCAATTCTTAGTGGACTCATATCAGGGGGTGATCACATTTCCAGAGCTGCAAGAAAAATATGCGATAACTAATAAGGATTTCTTCGCGTTTTTACAAATACGGCATTATATTGGATCTCAGTTGGGGGAAAATCCCACAATTCTAATGGCGGGTAAATTTGAAGTGATGCGTTTTAAGGTCCCATCAAAAACTGAGCTAATTTCTACTCTATACAGTGGGATGACGGCATATTGAACAATAGATTCCCTCACTCCAGTTTCTTTGAAATGGGCCAGAGATCTAGCTGTGGAACTAGAGGAAGACAAGATTAGATCTGCTTTATGTGGATTTGGGAACCTAACTGAATGTGCCAACTTGCGAGAAACACAATTTAAGATAGCGCACCACATATTTTTCTCCTATCCGAAAGAGTAAATAACCGATTCACATCTACCCGTTCTAGACCTCTCATGATTTTAAACACCTCTATCATATCCCCCCTCAGTCGTCTCTTCTCCAAGCTGAAAAGACCTAACCTCTTTAGTCTTTCCTCATAGGGGAGTTGTTCCATTCCCCTTATCATTTTGGTAGCCCTTCTCTGTACATTTTCCATCGCAATTATATCTTTTTTGAGATGCGGCGACCAGAATTGTACACAGTATTCAAGGTGCGGTCTCACCATGGAGCGATACAGAGCCATTATGACATTTTCCGTTTTATTCACCATTCCCTTTCTAATAATTCCCAATATTGTTTGCTTTTTTGACTGCCGCAACACACTGAACCGACGATTTCAATGTGTTATCCACTATGACACCTAGATCTCTTTCTTGGGTTGTAGCACCTAATATGGAACCCAACATTGTGTAATTATAGCATGGGTTATTTTTCCCTATATGCATCACCTTGCACTTATCCACATTAAATTTCATCTGCCATTTGGATGCCCAATTTTCCAGTCTCACAAGGTCTTCCTGCAATTTATCACAATCTGCTTGTGATTTAACTACTCTGAACAATTTTGTGTCATCTGCAAATTTGATTATCTCACTCGTCGTATTTCTTTTCAGATCATTTATAAATATATTGAAAAGTAAGGGTCCAAATACAGATCCCTGAGGCACTCCACTGTCCACTCCCTTCCACTGAGAAAATTGTCCATTTAATCCTACTCTGTTTCCAGTCTTTTAGCCAGTTTGCAATCCACGAAAGGACATCGCCACCTATCCCATGACTTTTTACTTTTCCTAGAAGCCTCTCATGAGGAACTTTGTCAAATGCCTTCTGAAAATCCAAGTATACTATATCTACCGGTTCACCTTTATCCACATGTTTATTAACTCCTTCAAAAAAGTGAAGCAGATTTGTGAGGCAAGACTTGCCCTGGGTAAAGCCATGCTGACTTTGTTCCATTAAACCATGTCTTCCTATATGTTCTGTGATTTTGATGTTTAGAACACTTTCCACTATTTTTCCTGGCACTGAAGTCAGGCTAACCGGTCTGTAGTTTCCTGGATCTACCCATGAAAAAGTAGAAGCATCCAGACAGGGAGGAACCTGAGGTGTATTCACTGAGCTACCTTCCCCTTATGAGGAACCAGTCAGGGGAATTCCAAAATCAGGTGCCCCACCTGGATCGTCTTTACCCAGACCCACATCTGGCTGGGAAGAACCAGGCTTAGTGATATCAGAGGAAGACAATTTACCCTGAGCCTCCAAACAGTACTGGCACAAATCAGTGGGCACTCCTGGCTGCGATGCCCACATATAACAAGCAATGCAAAGAGAAAGAGGTTTAGGCTGCCTTAAGCACAGGCACCATGATGGCCAACATGCTGAGCAGCAGCCAGAGGCATACATCTAGCTGTTTGTTTGATTTTTGTTTTTTTTAAATAGGCGCTTAACTAAGCACCTAGAAATTATGCATCCAACACTGAGGCGCACACACCTAGGCGCTTAGCTAAGTGGCCCAAAATTAAGGGCACAAAAACATAAGCGCACAGTACCACTTGTGCAGGTGCGTGCTCACTAATGTCACTTAATGTGGGTGCACAGACTACAAGGCTGCATTGTGCACCCAAAAACTGGGTGCAAAACCTGGACGCACAGTTAGAAGCACACGCCGGACAGACAATTCTGTAGAGGGCAGCCTTATAAAGTGCACGAAAAGCCGTTGTGGCCTACCACATGGCGCACAGCAAAAAGCCTCTGAGAGGAGCCTAACCTAAGGAGGCTGCTCAACCCGCCAGGCTTCCCACGTCCCTCGACATCCCATGGAGGGAAACAAATGACAGACCAGCATGCCGAGTATGGAGACTGGGGGAGGAGGAAACCTTGTACAACAAAACAAAAAAAAAACCCCTCGTGTTGTATCTCTCTTTCCCCCCCCCCCCCCCAACTTACCAGAGCTTAGCCGTACCTAGCTGAGCACAGAGACGTCTCCAGCTGTGGGGGGGGAATACGGCATATGCCATCACCGCTGCACTCTGGTTCCTGCACCTGCTGCCTTTCAGCTGCTCAAGCAGCTAAGTCCACACCAGCAAAACCAGCTACCGGACCAAGGCACACATCTGAGGGACCATGGAAATCTCCTCAAGAATTCTCAACTGGGGGAGGGATAATTTAGTATCACCGTAGGAGAGCAGAGCAAATTTTATCCTTAATTCAGCAATCCCCAGTGGGGAGATGCACGTCTATGATCTGCTGGAGATGGAGAATACTGGCAGGCTGATGTAACTGCAGGGGTGTATATACTGTGATGGAGACAGAGTATACTGACATCTGCTGGTAAGAATGCATAACCCACTTGTTCAGGATTCATCTGACTGGGCGCTAAGAAATTGTCACTTATTTAGAATAAGCGTGTGCACAATACATCCCATTTTGCAATGGGTATAAGATATACGCACATATTTACCTTCCTAACAATCCAATATTCACACCCAACTTAATGTGGGTGCCTTGCATTTGAAGAGCAGGTTATTTTGTGCATGCTGAAGATTGCGTGCTACTTTAGTTAGGTGAACTGAAGTTGATAAAATTTAGTTTTTGAAGCAGAGCAATTGAGCAATGTCCCTTTTGTATTAAAGCTGTAGCTACATAGTTTACCTTTTTTAGGCATAGTATGCAGACTAAAGATATAAGCACTCTCATTGAAACAATATATTGTTCTCACCCTATAGTCTCTTTGACTGTCTGTATGGGATTTTTATTTATTTTTTAAATCAGAGCTTTATAAATCAACACCATCAGTCTGGACTCCTCCAAACACCATAGTCAAACTCCCAGTGTTTGCTGGGTGTCTCTCTTGCCACCATCAAAAGAGAGAACCAAGGTGGTCTCAGATCTTCATCCAGTTCAAAGTGCCCTCCCCTCCTCCCAAAGCCCTGGCCATATCTCAAGAATCTCCCCAGTCAAAACACCCGTTGCTGATCTACACTTTCAGGCAATGGGGAACCCTGCAGAGCTTTGGCGTGAAGTATTTGTTACATCCTTGAACGGTTGAAGGCAGGATTTCTTAACAAGGAATGGATTAGCTTCATTCTGTCAACAGAGCTATCGGGATTAGTGTCGGACAATGTAACATTTCAGTTAGTAACTTTTGTTACAGAAGCACTCATGCACGGGCTGAAAGCATATGAGGGCTGTCCATGACTTAGCTGCCAAATAACCCGCTGTTACAGTGCAGCTGCCGCATAAATGACTCCCAAAATGGCCTAGAAGCACTAAAGTTTTCTTGAGCTGATAAAGAGGGAGCATAACTGCTAAACACTGAGCGAGGCAGAGCCGATAACCAAGGAAAGACAAAACCACACAGGTAAAAAAGAAAACTGTTCTCTTTACGACTGAAAAGGAATGACAAGTATGCCTCAATCCTCAAGAGAAACTGGGGACAACATTCTTCAAAGTCTCAAAACCAGGGATCTTCTTATGTTCTTGATCCTCTCTGAAATCTGTATTCCCAATAGTTATGGAACATTTTAAAAGAATTTTCATGTCAAAAGGCTATCAAAATCTCTCTTTAGATGGATTTCGAGGGGGTTTTATGTAAAATCAGGGATGTTTCATTACGATTCTATATAACCTGTATTGTCCATTTTTGCAGGGAAGTTAAATACTTAGTAGAGTAAGCATAACTATTTTAGTTTTGTTAGGAGCTGCATTTCCACAAGCCAAAAGCTAGGGGGTAGGACATGTAGTTATTCCTGTTCACATCCAACCCACCCAGGCTTCGCAGGCCCATGTTATGAACTGAAGGTCCCACAAGAAACTCTTCTAGTCCCCCATTCACATCCAGTCCAAAAAGCAAACAAAAATCACCAGATGCACACATTTAGCAGCCTCTCAGGTCAATGCCTGGGAAAAGCAAAAGGCTTTAAAAAAAAAAAAAAAAAGGACCCAGCTCTGGTTATTCCTCTGAAAATGAAGTCTCCAATTACCTTGACCCATCACACCTGAACTAGAGAGACGTGAAGGTCTTAAAACAAAAAAAAAGTATTTCTTTTTTCAAAACCCAGTGATTGGAAAAGTTCCAGAAATTGTACATCTCTAATACAATCTTCATCTTTTTCTCTGTGCATCGGATATGACTTTTCTTTCTTCAAAGTATTTAAGTCTTTGTTTTAAATTCAGTATTTAAAAAAAAATAAACAGTTCACGCCTTTTTTTTTTTTTTTAAGAAACCCCATGACATCTTGCCTAATCATTTACTATGCCCCGGGAGAACAATCTACAGGGATTCTGGAACTCCTCCAGGGCTGACTCCCCAGGGATGGAATGCACTCACCATGCACTCTCACCTTCCTCCTCTCCCACCCCCCCCCTCCCAAATCAGATAATGGGTATTTTTGGTGGAGGGAGCAGTGGGAACAAAAGCAGACTACATGTGTTTTCTCTCACCCTAATGCAGCCCTTTCACTTTCCTCTTTTTTTTTTGTGGTAATTTACTTCCTGGAAGGTATAGCTTTTTGCCCTTCCTCTAATGCGGGACACAAACATTCGGTGCTCCGCTGGATATTTCCATTTTTTCTATAGACACGGGTGGATCCTATGGACTATTTGCAGTTCCAACAGGAGGTGCCCTATTATATCTTTGGAAGAACGTATGCTTATATCTGATGCGGCTTTGGGTCCTATTTTCCTCCTCTCATGTCACTTTCCTCTTTTACCCCACCCAGGTGCAGTCTTCTCTCCTCCAACAGGTGCCCCACCCCTTGCAACTTTTTTTTTAGTCTGGAAAGGCGGCAAAACGATTACCGGCATGGTTAAAAGGGGAGGTGAAAGAAGCTATTTTAGCCAAAAGATCTTCATTCAAAAATTGGAAGAAGGATCCAACAGAAGAAAATAGGATAAAGCATAAACATTGGCAAGTTAAATGTAAGACATTGATAAGACAGGCTAAGAGAGAATTTGAAAAGAAGTTGGCTGTAGAGGCAAAAACTCACAGTAAAAACTTTTTTAAATATATCCGAAGCAGAAAGCCTGTGAGGGAGTCAGTTGGACCGTTAGATGATCGAGGGGTTAAAGGGGCACTTAGAGAAGATAAGGCCATCGCGGAAAGATTAAATGATTTCTTTGCTTCGGTGTTTACTGAAGAGGATGTTGGGGAGGTACCCGTAATGGAGAAGGTTTTCATGGGTAATGATTCAGATGGACTGAATCAAATCACGGTGAACCTAGAAGATGTGGTAGGCCTGATTGACAAACTGAAGAGTAGTAAATCACCTGGACCGGATGGTATACACCCCAGAGTTCTGAAGGAACTAAAAAATGAAATTTCAGACCTATTAGTAAAAATTTGTAACCTGTCATTAAAATCATCCATTGTACCTGAAGACTGGAGGATAGCAAATGTAACCCCAATATTTAAAAAGGGCTCCAGGGGCGATCCGGGAAACTACAGACCGGTTAGCCTGACTTCAGTGCCAGGAAAAATAGTAGAAAGTGTTCTAAACATCAAAATCACAGAACATATAGAAAGACATGGTTTAATGGAACAAAGTCAGCATGGCTTTACCCAGGGCAAGTCTTGCCTCACAAATCTGCTTCACTTTTTTGAAGGAGTTAATAAACATGTGGATAAAGGTGAACTGGTAGATATAGTATACTTGGATTTTCAGAAGGCGTTTGACAAAGTTCCTCATGAGAGGCTTCTAGGAAAAGTAAAAAGTCATGGGATAGGTGGCGATGTCCTTTCGTGGATTGCAAACTGGCTAAAAGACAGGAAACAGAGAGTAGGATTAAATGGGCAATTTTCTCAGTGGAAGGGAGTGGACAGTGGAGTGCCTCAGGGATCTGTATTGGGACCCTTACTGTTCAATATATTTATAAATGATCTGGAAAGAAATACGACGAGTGAGATAATCAAATTTGCAGATGACACAAAATTGTTCAGAGTAGTTAAATCACAAGCAGATTGTGATAAATTGCAGGAAGACCTTGTGAGACTAGAAAATTGGGCATCCAAATGGCAGATGAAATTTAATGTGGATAAGTGCAAGGTGATGCATATAGGGAAAAATAACCCATGCTATAATTACACGATGTTGGGTTCCATATTAGGTGCTACAACCCAAGAAAGAGATCTAGGTGTCATAGTGGATAACACATTGAAATCGTCGGTTCAGTGTGCTGCGGCAGTCAAAAAAGCAAACAGAATGTTGGGAATTATTAGAAAAGGAATGATGAATAAAACGGAAAATGTCATAATGCCTCTGTATCGCTCCATGGTGAGACCGCACCTTGAATACTGTGTACAATTCTGGTCGCCGCATCTCAAAAAAGATATAATTGCGATGGAGAAGGTACAGAGAAGGGCTACCAAAATGATAAGGGGAATGGAACAACTCCCCTATGAGGAAAGACTAAAGAGGTTAGGACTTTTTAGCTTGGAGAAGAGACGACTGAGGGGGGATATGATAGAGGTGTTTAAAATCATGAGAGGTCTAGAACGGGTAGATGTGAATCGGTTATTTACTCTTTCGGATAGTAGAAAGACTAGGGGACACTCCATGAAGTTAGCATGGGGCACATTTAAAACTAATCGGAGAAAGTTCTTTTTTACTCAACGCACAATTAAACTCTGGAATTTGTTGCCAGAGAATGTGGTTCGTGCAGTTAGTATAGCTGTGTTTAAAAAAGGATTGGATAAGTTCTTGGAGGAGAAGTCCATTACCTGCTATTAAGTTCACTTAGAGAATAGCCACTGCCATTAGCAATGGTTACATGGAATAGACTTAGTTTTTGGGTACTTGCCAGGTTCTTATGGCCTGGATTGGCCACTGTTGGAAACAGGATGCTGGGCTTGATGGACCCTTGGTCTGACCCAGTATGGCATTTTCTTATGTTCTTATGTTTCCTCCTTCCAACTCCTTTTTCCCCCCCATCTCCTCCTCTCCCATCCTATTTTTTTTTTTGCTTCCTCCCTTTATCTCCCTCTCTCTCTTCTTCCTCCCCCTCAGCCCTCTCCCAGACTCCAATGTCTCTTCCCCCTGCTCCTGAACCCCAACCGGGACTGAAGACACTTCTGCCACCTCCCCCACTCCTCATCCCTGATCAGGGATGAAGACACATTTGCTGCTTCCCTCACTTCCAGATGCACAAGGATGTTTCTACCACCTCACCAGTCCAGAAAATGGGCTTGCCCTAGGTGAGAGGGTGCGTGTATTTTTAAAAGTCTGACAATCATATACAGACATACATGTATACAGAGAGAAAGAAATTCATATATTAGAACAATCATCAGTTTTCCATTTGAAACCTTTCATATATTGACAGAAACACTGCCACACCATACATGCATCAATATACCTTAACATTTACCTGAGCTTCACCAAACTGGCATGGCATGTGCACCACCTATGCTGTAACATCTCACCAGCAGGGACATCCCAAACACCGCCCCACGCTGTAACAAAATATTTCCTGTCCTGGATGTAGCTTACAAACCACTGCACTAATGCCTGTGAGTTACTCTATTGGCAAGTTTGTTAAAATATTTTAAAAAATTGCTTTATGAGGAATACTGGTATTTCCACACACTAGAATTTATTAATTTTAATAAAATTGGACCCAAAGTGTCATTCTGGATCCAAATATGTAATAATGCCAACAGACTGCTGAGTTGTTGGAAATCTCAAGTCCCCCTGCTGTAAAACAGCAGCATGGCAAGTAAAAACAGAAATGTTTAGTACAGATAGGCAAAATGTTAAGATTTCAAAACTCTGCCTCTAGGCTTGTAAGGTGACTGAATGGCAGCACTGCGGAAGGTCCCTGGCTCTTTACCCAAGCAGAGTCTTCTGCTCCCTGGGTCAGCTAGAGCAGTGGTTCTCAACCTTTTTTCGGCCGGGACACACCTAACAGATGGTTCTCACATGTGTGACACACTGAACACGTGACCGTCACGGGGCTTTATGTAAACATCCACTCTGCATCCATGGGAACCCCCTCGACCTCCAACAATGGATGCAGAGCACAACTAGGGCATTACCCATAGAACTCCCCAACATCCTCTTCAGTAAACACTGAAGCAAAAAAATAATTTAATCTTTCCGCGATGGCCTTATCTTCTCTAATTGCCCCTTTAACCCCTCCATCATCTAAAGGTCCAACTGACTCCTTCACAGGCTTTCTGCTTTGGATATATTTTTTAAAGTTTTTACTGTGAGTTTTTGCCTCTATGATCAACTTCTTTTCAAATTCTCTCTTAGTCTATCTTATCAATGTCTTACATTTAACTTGCCAACACTAATGCATTACCCTATTTTCTTCAGTTGGATCCTTCAAATTTTTGAATGAAGATCTTTTGGCTAAAATAGCTTTTTTCACCTCCTCTTTTAACCATGCTAGTGATCACTTTGCCTTCTTTCCACCTTTCTTAATGTGTGGAATACATCTGGACTGTGCTTCTAGGATGTTTTGTTTTGGTTTTGTTTTTTTTTGGTTTTTTTTTTAACAATGACCTCGCCTCTTGCATACTTTTTACCTTTATTTATTTAAAATCTTTTCTATACCATCGTTTAGTAAAGCACCATCACAACGGTTTACAATGAGGCACGTAAATATATATTTGGTTGAACTCTTACTAACAATGTGCCAGAACATTTATCGGTAACATGTATTCATAATATAAGGTATATGTTGTGTGATCTGGATCTTGTCCTTTTCAATGATTAATAGGAAAAACCATACAATCATTGTATTTTGTACTACAGTTCTCTTAAATTATTCTATTATAATGTTGAGTAAAATGATAATGTATAGGTATGGTGTGGTATTTGGTGACTTTAGCTTTTTCATTTAAACTTCAGAATCTCTATTCTCATTGTAAAATGCTTTCTTGAAAAGCCATGTTTTCAAACTTTTTTTTTTAAAGAGTTTTAAATCTCTCTGTAATCTTGTTTCCAGTGGCAATGAATTCCATAGTGCTGGTCCGGCTAATGATAGGGCTCGTTCTCTAACTTGGGTCAGTTTTGCTGTCTTGATTGATGGGAGCTTTATTAGCTGATCTAAAATTTTTCAGTGGGATGTGTAAGCGTAGTGCTGTGTTTAACCAGTCTGCTTTTTCTTCATTTATCAGTTTGTGAATTGTGCAAAGTGTTTTATAGTGCACTCTTTGTTCTATTGGCAACCAGTGCAATTCGGCAAGTGTTTGGGTGATGTGGTCTCTTTTGCTTTTTCCAGTAAGTATTCTGGCAGCAGAGTTTTGTAAGATTTGTAGAGGTCTTATTGTTACATACGGTAGTCCCAAAAATAGTGTGTTACAGTAGTCTGTGCTAGAGAATATAAGTGCTTGTAGAACTGTTCGGAAATGTGCTTGGGTTAGTAGGGGTTTAAGCCTCCTAAGGATCATAAGTTTGGCGTAGCCTTCCCTAACTTTTTGTGATATGTGTTGCTTAAGGCTGAGTTCAGTGTCTATTATTACTCCTAGGTTGTGAGCTTTCTCGGTTAGTTCCACTTCCTGATTGTTTTTAAGTTTGATGGGGTTTTGAATTGTCTCGGAGTTTTTACGTTCTAGGTGAATAAATTCAGTTTTTTCAATGTTAATTACTAGTTCCATTTGGTTTAGTAATTGCTAAATTTTATCTAGGTACATCATTGCTAGGTTTAATGTCTTATCAATTGTTTCCTCTACGGGTAATATTAGTTGAATGTCGTCAGCGTATATGTAGTGTATGATGCCTATTCCAGCTAGGAGGTGGCATAGAGGCAGCATGTAGATGTTAAATAGTGTCACCGAAAGTGTGGATCCCTGGGGTACTCCTGTTTTTACCTCATTTCTGTCTGATATTTTGTTTTTAATCTGTACTTGGAAAAATCTATTGTTTAGGTATGATCTGAACCATTTCAATGTCTTGTTCTGTAGACCAATTTCTTCTAATCGTTTTAGCAGTATGTTATGGTTTACTGTGTCAAATGCTGCTGATAGGTCCAACAGTATCATGATGTAGTGTTTCCCATTATGGAATCCTCGTAGTATATTATCAGTTAGAGAGGTTAGTAATGTTTCGGTACTATAGTGTTTTCTAAAGCCATGTTGTGAGGGGCACAGTATGCTATTATTGTCAAGATGTTCGGTTAGTTGTTTTTGTACTGTTTTTTCTATCAATTTAACAAGTAGGGATAGGTTTGAGAATGGTCTGTATGTAGTTACTTAGTATATTTGGGTCACTGTTTTTTTTCTTTAATACTGACTTGATTATTGCACCTTTAAGTATGTCTGGGATTGATCCTTCGTTAAGGGATAGGTTAATTATTTTGGTGATTGAACGGGACGTGGTGTCAGCAAGTTTTTTTTATGTCTATGGTAGGAATTGTATCAATTTTATGTGGTGCTCCTTTCAGTTTTTTTTCTATTTTTCTCATTTATCAAAGTTTCCCTTTTGAAAGTTTAGCACAAGGCATGGATTTGCTTACTGTCCCCCTTCGTCATTAATTCAAATTTGATCATATTATGATCACTATTGCCAAGTGGCCCCACCACCATTACCTCTCTCACCAAATCCTGTGCTCCACTGAAAATTAGATCTAAAATTGCTCCCTCTCTTCTCAGTTCATGAACCAATTGCTCCATAAAGCTGTCATTTATTCCATCCAGGAACTTTATCTCTCTAGCACAGGGCTTTCCAAACTGTGTGTCGCGACATGTTAGTGTGTCGCCTGCACTGTGCAGGTGTGTCGCGCAAGCCTGGTCAACTCTGATGCGAATTTGGGCTTTTTTTTTTTCTAGAGATTCACTTTTTTTTCCCCAGTTCGTGGGTTGCTTATTATTGGGCAATGTTTGCTGTCAATCGTGGGGTTTTTTTGGGCTTGGTGGGTGGGACTTGAGCCCAGCTGTCCTTGTCATTAACTGTTGCTGCTGATGAGGCCTGGCCAAGAGGAGTACTGACTGCAAGCAACAGTGTCTGGTGATCCTGGAAGGTTTTATGCAGCATGGCAGGTTTGAACCCTGAAGGGAGTGAAGCAACAATCAAAAAGAAGAGGTACATGAGTGTGGGGGCCAGACATGTGTTTTTGGGGGGGGGGGGAGAGATGAATGTGTGGGGGCCAGACAATTTGTTTTATTATTGTTACTCATAAATTATAACATTAATCTTGGAATATTATATATTTTTAATATAAATGAAAGGTTGTGTCATGAAACATTTTATTTATGTATATATTTAAGGAAACACATAAATTGTAGAAATATGTTTCGTTCGTTTAACCTTTAACCTCTGGTTTGCTGTGTCGTGAAATTATGTTTGTCTAAAAAGTGTAACCAACATGAAAAGCTCTACTCTAGCATATCCCTATGATACATTTACCCAGTCAATATTGGGGTAATTGAAATCTCCCATTATTACCTTTAGTTAGGCCTCCCAGATTATGCCTTGTCCCCTCCAATTAATTCAAAATTGTGTAGCCCGACTAATCACCAACACACATGTAAAGAACATATTACTCCAATTCTGAAACAATTACACTGGCTTCCAATCCATCAGCACATTCAGTACAAAATGTTGACCATTATATTCATAACATAATACATGATTCATAATCTATTTGGGTATGCTCATCTCTGCACCTATATCATAGAAACATACAATTGACGGCAGAAGAAGACCAAACAGCCCATCCAGTCTGCCCAGCAAGTTTCACACTTTTTTTTCCTCATACTTATCTGTTATTCTTGGCTCTTAGTAACCTTTTGGTTCTATTTCCCTTCCACCCCCACCATTAATGTAGAGAGCAGTGTTGGAACTGCATCTAAGTGAAATATCTAGCTTAATTAGTTTGGGGTAGTAACTGCCGCAATAAGCAAACTACACCCATGCTTGTTTACCCAGTCTATGTAATTCAGTCCTTGTTGGTTATCTGTATATAGATCCACTTTTCTTCATTCCCCCTGCCATTGAAGCAGAGAGCTATGCTGGATATGGATTGAAAGTGAAGTATAAGGCTTATTTGATTTGGGGTAGTAACCGCCGTATCAAGCAAGCTACTCCCCGCTTTTTTGTGAATGCAAATCCTTATTTCCACTTTCCTCTTGCCGTTGAAGCTTAGAGCAATGTTGGAGTCACATTAACCGTGTGTGTATGTTTATTGAATAAGGGTATTATCTCCAGGTAGTAGCAGTCATTCCCGCGAGCCACCCACTCTTCATTCACGTCCTCTAGACTTTATGGATCCACAGTGTTCATCCCACACCCCTTTGAAGTCCTTCACAGTTCTGGTCTTCACCACTTCCTCTGGAAGGGCATTCCAAGCATCCACCACCCTCTCTGTGAAGAAATACTTCCTGACATTGGTTCTGAATCTTCCTCCCTGGAGCTTCAAATCGTGACCCCTGGTTCTGCTGATTTTTTTCTGACAGAAAAGGTTTGTCATTGTCTTTGGATCATTAAAACCTTTCAAGTATCTGAAAGATTGAATCATATCACCTCTGCTCCTCCTTACCTCCAGGGTGTACATATTTAGATTCTTCAATCTCTCCTCATAAGTCATTTGATAGACCATCCACCTTTTTGGTCGCCCTCCTCTGGACCGCCTCTATCTTGTCTCTGTCTCTTTGGAGATACAGTCTCCAGAACTGAACACAGTACTCCAGGTGAGGCCTCACCAAGGACCTGTACAAGGGGATAATTACATCCCTTTTCTTACTCGATATTCCTCTCTCTATGCAGCCCAGCATTCTTCTGGCTTTAGCTATCGCCTTGCACATTGTTTGGCCAACTTCAGATCATTAGACACTATCACCCCAAGGTCTCTCTCCTGCTCCGTGCACATCAGCCTTTCTCCCCCCATCGAATACAGTTCATTCGGATTTCCACTCCCCATATGCATGACTCTGTACTTCTTGGCATTGAATCTCAGCTGCCATATCTTTGACCACTCTTCCAGCTTCCTTAAATCCCATCTCATTCTCTCCACTCCTTCCGGTGTGTCTACTCTGAGGCAAATCTTAGTGTCATCCGCAAAAAGACAAACCTTACCTTCTATCCTGTCCGCAATGTTGCTCATAAAGATAATGAACAGGACCGATCCCAACACCGATCCTTGCAGTACACTGCTTAAAACTGCTCTCTCTTCAGAGAGAGTTCCATTTACCATCACACATTATTCAGGCCTATCCAGTACCGAGCTGTAGGAAGAGCTGCATTAGTGCCTGCGGCACCCGCGGTTACCGCCCGCACAGTGCAGCTCACCTACCGCTCGATCCTGAACTCTAATTGCATGCAAATGCATGCCGCGGCTAATAAGTGCCCGTGAAGCGTTAGGCCTGCGCAACCCATTTTACTGGATAGAGCGCCTATACAGTATCCTGGGTGCGCGGGCCTAAGGCTTCACGCCACGCTGGTATCTGTCATTTCAAATGTCATTTGAAATGACAGATACCAGGAAGCGAAAAAAACCAAAAAGTAAGTCGCTTCGCCGCTTCACTCTTCCCTCCTCCCGGAGCAGGGCGCAAAAAGCAGCCTTGCTCCGGGAGGAGGGAAGCGGCGAAGCGACTTACTTCTTGCTTTTGGTTTTTTTTGCTTCGCCGCTGTCAGTGTCCCCCCTCCTCTCGGAGCAGGGCGCGAAAGGCAGCCTTGCTCCGGGAGGAGGGGGAGACACTGACAGCGGCGAAGCAACGGCGAAGCGACTTTTCGTTTTTTTTTTTTGTTTCGCCGCTGTCAGTGTCCCCCCTCCTCTCGGAGCAAGGCTGCTTTTCGCGCCCTGCTCCGAGAGGAGGGGGGACACTGACAACGCGAAGCAACTTACTTTTCTGAAGCCATCATCAGGAACACATGCGATCGTAGCTCCTCCCGACGAAGACAAAGATGGCCGCCTGCACGGGGGAAGCGTACAATTGGCCGCTCAAGACGTGACGTCGTGACTTCTTGAGCGGCCAATTGTACGCTTCCCCCGTGCAGGCGGCCATCTTTGTCTTCATCGGGAGGAGCTACGATCGCATGTGTTCCTGATGATGGCTTCAGAAAAGTAAGTTGGCAGGCGTCCAAAAGCGACTTACTTTTGGGATCTTGACAGATCCCGAAAGTAAGTCGCTTTTGGAAAAAAAACAAAATTGTCGATTTTGAAAAAAAAACACCAAAATTGCTTTTGGTTTTTTTTGCTTCGCCGCTGTCTTCGCCGTTGCTTCGCCGCTGTCAGTGTCTCCCCCTCCTCCCGGAGCAAGGCTGCTTTTCGCGCCCTGCTCCGAGAGGAGGGGGGACACTGACAGCGGCGAAGCAAAAAAAAAAAAAACCGAAAAGTCGCTTTGCCGTTGCAGTCTCCGTGGCAGCCCCAGTCCGGACATCGGAGGGGGGCTGCAACGTTTTTTTCGCTTTTTTTTTTTGGCTTCGGGAGCAGGGGAGAGGACTGGGGCTGCCATGGAGACCGGCACCCATGATCGCGGCCGGGGCAGGTGAGCGGGGGCTGGGGGAAAGCTTTCCACCTACCCTTACCCATGCCTCTACCGCCTGGGTCAAGGTAGGCGGTAAGTTTGCAGGTTAAACGCGTGACAAAACAGCAGGGAAAGAGCGATAGTCGGGGCGCGGGTTACGGGATGCTAGGGAATAGCTAATTGGCTCGTTTGCATGCAATATCGAGCTAATTCGCTCGTTTGCATGCAATATACATGCCGCGGGCGGAAGGGGTTGCCCGGGGAATTTAGGACGCAGTAGGAGTAGGTTAAAGGGGATTCGGGATCGCAGGAAGGGCTAACGCGGCCGGAACGTGAGTTAAAAGCGGCTTAGGAGCAGGGTAAACGCGGCCGCACTTTACATGATAGGCCTGATTGTCTTCTGTCCGTCAATCAGTTTGCAATCCAGGCCACCACCTCTGCACTCACTCCTAAGCTTCTCATTTTATTCACTAGTCTCCTGTGCGGGACTGTATCAAAAGCTTTGCTGAAATCCAATTAGATGACATCGAGTGCTCTTCCTTGATCTAATTCCTTGGTTACCCAGTCAAAAACGTCAATCAGATTTGTCTGACAGGATCTTCCCCTGGTGAATCCATGCTGCCTCTGGCCAAGCAATTCTCCCAACTGTAGATAGTTCACTATTCTCTCTTTCAACAGTGACTCCATTACTTTTCCCACCACCGAAGTGAGGCTAACTGGTCTGTAGTTACCAGCCTCTTCTCTGTTCCCACTCTTGTGAAGCGGGACCACCACCGCTCTTCTCCAATCACTCGGCACCACTCCCATTTCTAGGGATCTATTGAACAGGTCACACAGCGGACCCGCCAGCACATCTCTGAGCTCCCTCAGTATCCTGGGATGAACTTCATCAGGCCCCATGGCTTTGTCCACTTTCAGTTTCTCCAGCTCTTCCCATACATTTTCTACTGTAAATGGAGTTACATCTACTCCACTCCCCTCCAGTTTCTTGTTAGCTAGCGACGGTCCTCTTTAGTGAACACAGAACTGAAGTATTCGTTTAATATTTCTGCCATTTCTTCGTCTCTCTCCACACATTGATCCTTTCCACCTTTCAATTTCACTATATCACTTTGAACTTTTCTCTTTTCACTGATGTATCGGAAAAATGTTTTGTCACCTCTCTTTATCTCCTTGGCAATCCTCTCTTCTGCTTGACTTTTTGCTGTTTTGATTAAATTTCTTCATCTCCCTCAGTTCTACCAGAACTGAGGGAGACGAACCTACACTCAACTGATAAAAATTATCTTCAAGTACTAAATATCAAAACCGCTAGGCTAGACTTGACACGGAAGCATGCCTTTTCTGTAGCAGGTCCCTCTATGTGGAACACGCTACCCAACTTCATTCGACAATTAACTATGAAGAATGACTTTAAAAAAAGCTATCAAAACCCATCTACAGTCAATAGCATTTCCTGACTCTCAGACATAAACCACACCAACTTCCCAATGTAGAGTTAATTATTTTCCTCTGCTACCTATTTCAAATTATGCTTTGTGTTTTAATGTTTTTACTGACTGTGTATGTTTTATTTGTAAACCACTTAGATCTGCTACAGCTTGCATAGGCGGTATAGAAAAAAAACTTTTAAATAAAAATAAATAAAACATTTGGAGGCCAATTTTTAAAGCAGTCTAGCTGTTTTAAAACGGATTAATGCACCTAGATTGCCCTCCTCAACCCAACTAAAAGAACACGCAGACTTGCACAGCATAGTGTTTTCAGCCTGATTATGAGAAGGCATCCTGGAGTGGGGAAGAGGACATTAAAACGCATGAATAACGTTTGCAGTAGTACCTTATTTTACCCTCCTCAGCTGGCTGCAAACAGCAGGAACTTTGAAAAAGCAAGTTTGCTTTCCACTAGCTTTCAAAGAGAACTGAGTTTGATTTTAGAAGCAGCAAAGTCAAAGACCAGACATTAGCACACATGTTGCCAAAACTCCGTTCCATCCTTACTACAAGCAATTATTAACTCATAAAGGGGCAAACAACAAATTCTGCGCCCCTCCCGCCTCCTTTCCTCCACATACCTCGACGCAGGAAGCACTAGCAGCAGCGGGAGCGAGACCAGCACTAAACTCACATTCAAACAAGCTCTGCGAGTCTATCCCGCCATCGCTTCAGGACTCAACCGATTGGCTGCGGCGCAGACAGGAGCAGGAAGTGAAAGAAAAACCGAGCAGAGCGAGTTCCTCTCTACTCCACCCCCCACGCACCGAAAGACAAGCTGCACGGCTCCGCTGATTGGCTGCGGGAAAGAGGTGGCAGGACAATGACAGCAAGCGCCGCCTTCGCTCCCCCATCCCCGCTAATAGCTCGGCAGAGGGCGGGGCTGAGGGCTCCCTCAGCCTCTGCTGATTGGCTGCAAGCAATCGCGAAGTAGAACTTGGAAGGCAACTACACAGACGGCAGGCCGGTGACTGTAGAATCCTAGGGGAACCTGCAACTGCAGATTGCGATTACTGTACGACTTCCCACAAAATGAGCAGGAGAAATTATAATCCTGGGGGAAAGAGGAGGAACCAGCTCTAACAGCAAAAAATGTGATTTCTTGCCGTTAGGCCAAAAATGAAACAAGACCAGGAACGATATGGACCAACACCAAAACCTAAGTCTTGTCTGTGATATTATGTTTTCCATAATTTATATCCATCTTGATTTATCAATTTGATTTTCCCTCTTTTCTTACCCTTTTATTTTAATAATTCTGTATATTACTTTGGCAATACATGTAAAATTGTCATGCAAATAAAGTTATCTGAATCTGGTTACTCTGACATCAGTAATTAAAGCTCTTCTGCCCGTGGTGGAACCCACACACTGGGGCCGATGCAATATTTAAATTAGGGATTGCGCAAAAAAGTAGGCAATAAGGAAAATTTGTGCTTAGTCCTGTGGGAATTCTGCACAAAAAAAATTAAAATTTTGTGCACAAATTGGTCAAAATAACACAATTTACATGATAGTCTTTAAGTAATTACATTTTAAATTAATACAGAAAAAAGTTATTACTTAAAGATGCAGAATTTTAAATATTTTCAGCAGAATTTCTCTAGAAATTCACTGTAAGAGTGTCTTCCACTCGCTCTTCCTACTCCCCTGGCCACTTTGCCCTCTCAGGCCCCAACTCCTCCACCTGCCAGTATCTCTCCCCTCCACCTCTAGGTTCAACCCCCTTCCACTCTATCGCCAGTCCCAGAGTTTGACCCCGTTCTCAGTACTGCCCCTCACACAGGCTCCCTCTGTCCCGCCCTCTCTCACACACATGCTTCCTCTCTCTAGTACACGTACACACACCCTCATACAGGCTCCCTCACTCGCGCACACACATCCCCTCATACAGGGCCCTCTCTCTTGCATACACACCCACACAAGCTCCCTTTCTCTCTCACACATACATCCTCACACAGGCTACCTATATCTCTCTCTCATGCATCCCTTCACACTGTTGAGTCCGTCGGTCTCAGACGGCTTCGACCTTTGTGCCTCACCTTTCTCTCTGCTCTCCCCGCTAGCCTTGGAAAGATGGCTACCGCCGCGTCTGCATGCTGCTCTCTCCGGCATCCCCGGAACGGCTATGGCAAAGCCTCAGGCCATGTTTTTCCTAAGGTCCTCCCAGCTTGCGCGCGCGCACGCCACCCACATCTTTATCCACGTCATGGCGGGAACCTTGGGGGCGTCCCCCTCGAGTGACGTCACGCCATCCGGGTATTTAGCCTGCTCTTGTTTGCTAGCTCATTGAGTTAGCAAGGATCGTGAATGGATGGAAAGCCTCCGGTCTGAGCTATTCTGTCGCTTCCTTGCTGCCAAGAGTAGTCCCCCTTTCCCATGTGTTATTAACAGATTTGTAATGTGTGCAAAAAAACTAGGGTCTGAGATGTTAGGTCCTCTCTCTGCCCTTCGGGGTATTTCTGTAACCTGGGTACCTGCTCCTCGGGGGCCCTTTGCTTTCTTTCAGGTGCCTATCTGGGATCAGGTACTCACTCCTCGAGGGCCTGCTCTCCCTGGTTCGGTGCCTGTATTCATCTACTTCTGGCTGCTGGGATCTTCACCTCTACAGCTACCAACTTAGTGAGTAATCTAACTTTGTCAGTCTGTCTCATCTACAACTCTGCTGCACTGGGAACCTGCAACCGGATCTCCCTATACTATCTCTGTGAGATGCCAGGGGACCCTGAACTGCTATCTCTGGATCACCTCACTACTGCCACCTCTGGTGGAACACATCAGCTGTATAATAAAAGACCAATCTCTGGAGGGTCACGTGATGCGGTGTAGCTGAGCAGATGTTTCTGCTTGAGCTCCGTGCCCTGCTTTCCTGAATCAGCAACAATCGTAAGCAGCCCGAATCTAAAAACAGCACAAACTCTCTGGAGATTACTTTCCCATTTCAATAGATAGATTCATGCTGAAATCTACAAGTACGATGCCCCTTAAGGGAACGAAACGGGACAAGGAGAAAACAACAAGTGCTGGCTCCAAAATGGCAGACCCTACTGGCATACCAGCTTCGCCGACCACAGCTTCAGTACCTAGCACGCAAGAAGATCTAACTGTGAGTGTTACCAACGCGGTCGTCATGGCTCATAATACTAGATTTACTGAGTTGGCCTCTCAATTTAAAGAAATAAAAAAGGCAGTCACCGAACTGAACCCAAGGCTTGACCTCGTGGAAACTCGCATCTCCACCCTAGAAGATGAGCGTGCCACGCTTATTAATAAAATTGAAAATTTGGAAAAACTTACCGGGGCACACGTAAAAAATAGATGATTTGGAGAATAGGGCGAGAAGGAACAATATTCGACTAGTTGGTTTCCCCGAAATTGCGGGAGAACAAAATATTGAATGTTTCCTGGAAAAATGGCTAACTGATTCACTAGAACTGCATGAGCTGCCGGAGTCTTTACACATCGAAAGAGCTCACCGATTAGGGAGGAAACTGGATGGAGACCTTCGTCCTCATTTAATAATTGCCAAAATCATGAGCTGGGCTCACAAACAAAATTATGCAAACATACCGGCAAAAACAAAAAATAACCTACCAAAATGCAGAGATACGAATATTTCAGGATTTTTGGCTCAGTTAGTGCAGAAGAGAAAGTTGTTTAGTCCTCTCTGCACAGAATTATATAAAAACAACGTCCGATTTCAGCTGGCATACCCGGCCATTTTGAAGATTCGTCATGATGGGAAAGAAAACCAGTTCTTGGAAGTTGAGCCCGCCAAATTGTTTGTATCAGGCTTGACCAAAGACTAAGATCTCATTCTTTCCTACCATCAATGGTAAACTTAGTTCGATACCTGCGAATGGATCTGGTGCGGATTCTTGTTCATTTGATTAAGTGCTGGGACATTTGAGACCACAGGCGTGAAAACGGGAAGGTAAAAGGATCTAAGATGTCAATAAACCCAGAACGGTGACAGCGATATAAGCCGGGAGAGAGTGGAGAGGCCCGTTCTTTTTCTCTCTTCCAAATAAAGAACGTTCACAATAATTTTGGATTATCCTCTCGTAAGCTCCTATGATTTGGACCAAAGGATCGGTCGCCTATTATTATGTTCCTCGGATCCAACTTATTTTTCCACCTATAAATAGTTTGTGTATTCATAGTACCATTGCTGGTATTTTATTTTAACCTTTCCACATGTACAGAACTGTGAGGAGATCGCAGCACTTTTGTTGCTGGTGACGGATATTATCCTGCGTGAACACATTAGAGAAACTAAGATATCAATTTTCTCATCAACGTGTTTCATAGCAGTTACTCTCCCATAGCATTTCAACTGGTTAACCGCGGATCTCTCTGTCACACCTTTTACCACCACCATAAGATCGTTTGAATCCCATTCTATATAGATCAACTTCAAAGCGGGAGATTTCTTTCCAGAGGATTTCAGAAGAGGACAATTTTCCAAAATCTGACTATAATTGTTATTGTTTGATAATATTATGATGCTTTCATGTTCATTATACTGTTGACGTAAATTTGGATTGCTGATTCGGGAAAGGGGGGTCACAACACATCATTACCATGCCCCCATACTCCTCTTTTATCGGAGGACCTATTATTGATCTTGAATATGGGGAAGGGGGGTAAACAAATTGGGATAGCTCTCTCTCTTTGTCTTATTTTATGTACAAGTTTGAATCATGCCAAAGAGGTACAATATGGCATATTTTCTATTTCCTGTGCACATTATACTATGCCGGACGTTTTGAATCATAGTCCTGCAGGCTTGGGCTGGGGAGCCTGCAGTCCTGTATTTCTAATCATATCGAAACAACATTTTCAGTGTTCTGGTATTACCTAAAACGTACTGAGATTAGCTAGTTTGAATGTTAACGGTTTGGGCAACCCTATAAAGCGAACAAAAGTATTTACGTTTCTCAAAAGATCTAAGGTTCAAATTGCCTGCTTACAGGAAACCCATCTTACTTCTATTGAAAGTAAAAAAAACTGCAGAAAGATTGGGTAGGGGCTAATTTTTTCGCACCTGCTGTTGGGAAGAAAGCGGGAGTAGCTATTCTGCTCCACAAAAATGTCTTCTTTCATTTAATATCGCAATTGACCGATCCAGAGGGCAGATATATCATTATTATAGGCAAATTAAACGGCAAGGAGATTACCATAGGTAGCATCTATGGACCTAACATCTCAGACCCTAGTTTTTTTGCACACATTACAAATCTGTTAATAACACATGGGAAAGGGGGACTATTCTTGGCAGGGGATTTCAATAGTGTTCACGATCCTCTATTGGACCGTTCAGTGCCACCAGTGATAAGGGCCCAGAAATTACAAAAAACAAGTATTGGTCAAATATGTCAGGATTTTACAGCTTTTAGACTTTTGGAGGGTCCTAAATAGTGATGCACATGACTATACCCATGTTTCCAAAGCTCATGGGACTTTATCAAGGATTGACTATATTCTGGGCTCTACTTCATTTTTTCACTTAATTTCTTCATCAGAAATTGGACCAACGGGGGTTTCAGATCACGCCTTGATGTGGGTAGATTTCCATCTAGAGAATAAAATACCTCCACACTCCTGGTGGTGCTTTCCTGCTTATTTAAAAAACGACATCCCTTTTCAACAATATCTCCAAGATAAGTGGGACCAGTATCAGGAACTTAGGGGCGGATTTTAAGAGCCCTGCTCGCCTAAATCCGCCCAAATCGGGCGGATTTGGGCGAGCAGGGCCCTGCGCGCCGGTGAGCCTATTTTACATAGGCCTACCGGCGCGCGCAGAGCCCCGGGACTCGCGTAAGTCCCGGGGTTTTTGGATGGGGGCATGTCGGGGGCGGGGCCGAGCACCGTGCCGTTTTCGGGGCGTGTCAGCAGCGTTTTGGGGGCGGGCCAGGGGGCGTGGTTACGGTCCGGGGGCATGGCCGCGCCCTCCGTACCCGCCCCCAGGTCGCGTCCCGGCGCGCTAGGGGCCCGCTGGCGCGCGGGGATTTACGTCTCCCTCCGGGAGGCGTAAATCCCCCGACAAAGGTAAGGGGGGGGTTTAGACAGGGCCGGGGGGGTGGGTTAGGTAGAGGAAGGGAGTGGAAGGTGAGGGGAGGGCATTAGAGGATTCCCTCCAAGGCCGCTCCGATTTCGGAGCGGCCTTGGAGGGAACGGGGGTAGGCTGCGCGGCTCAGCGCACGCCGGCTATACGTAATCGATAGCCTTGCGCGCGCCGATCCAGGATTTTAGCGGATACGCGCGACTACGCGCGTATCTACTAAATCCCGCGTACTTTTGCTTGCGCCTGATGCGCCAGCAAAAGTACACGAACACGCCGTGTTTGAAAATCTACCCCTTAATGAGCAACACAGAAGTGATCCCAGTCTATTCTGGGAAACCGGAAAAGCGGTCTTGAGGGGTGAAATCATTTCTTATGAGAGGCATAGAAATAAACTTCTACATGCAAAGATTATATCCCTAGATGCTGAATTAAAACAAGTCAAAAATAATATGATCAAATCTCCAACACCTACCAATCTCGCTCAATATTATGCCATCCTACATTCCTTACAATCCTACTTACATCAAAAATCCTTGAAAGCCTATCACTACAAACAGATATGGAAACAAATCAGGGAAATTACTGGCAAAATTAGTGAAACTCCGACAAAGTAAAACATATATAGAGAAATTGAAGACACCACAAGGGACATGGGCAGTGAAAGGGAATGAAATATGTGAGGTATTAAAGTCCTCTTATGAGAATTTGTACACAGAGGATAGTACAGGGGGAAATGCGGAAGAAGTCTCCTTTTTTGAAAAAGTCAGTGTCCCTCAAATTTCTCACTTACAAAGGGAATTTCTAAATTCCCCCATTTCAGAGTCTGAGGTACTTACAGCTATCAAAGCGAGTAAATTCGGCAAAGCCCCAGGACCTGATGACTTCACCTATGATTATTACAAAATACTTGGAGGTAAAATCACTGACGCATTAAGATATTTTTACGAAGGTGCGTTAGGCGCACGAGCATTTCCTCCAAAGTTCAATCAGGCTTATATCACCATTCTCCCTAAACCAGGAAAAGACCCTACGCAACCCGCGTCTTATAGACCAATTTCATTATTGAATTGTGACCTTAAATTACTAGCCAGTATTTTAGCAAAAAGACTTAGTGTTATACTCCCTTCTTTGATTTCCCCGCATCAGGTTGGTTTTGTTAAGGGTAGAGCTGCCAGTTCGAATATTACTAAGCTTGTCACGGACATTAATTATTGTCAAATGCACAAAATACCATCAATGGCTGTGAGCTTTGGCTCGGAGAAAGCATTTGACAGGGTATCCTGGGAATACATGTTTTCAATACCGGGAAGCTATGGTATACAAGGTAATCTTCTTACATACATATATCTCTTTGCTTTAACACAAACCCACCTCTCATATACTGGCAAAATGGGTCATGCATCCCAAGCCTTCACTCCTCACCGAGGAGTACGTTCAAGGATGCCCCCTATCACCTTTACTATATATCATGGCTGTGGATCCTTTATTACGGTATTGTTTTGAAGATACCTCAATCACTGGTCCGCCCACACAGTGGCCCTACATTCAAGTGGCCGCTTTGCAGATGATATTCTGATTTATTGACTAATCCCCAACTGTCAACTCCCGAAAGTTTTGGCCTATCAGAAATGGTACGGAGCATTCTCTGGACTTAGATCAATACGGAAAAGTCAAAGCCTTGGAAATTTATGGAGCATTGCATAAAGAATGGGGTTTGGATTTCCCACTCAAATGGGGCTAACAAGCATATTAAATATTTGGGGAGTATTGATACCCCAGTTCTATTGCCACTATCTATATATCAATGTCAGCCCTTGCTCCAGAAAATGGAGAGCTGGAGTCAATAACTGGCTGTCTTTACCTCCTTCCTTTTCTGGGAGGATACACTTATTTCAAGATGGTAGAGCTCTCCCTAAGTGGCATAAAGCCTTTACATTTTTCCAGAGCTACCAATTTGGTTTACGGGGATGAGATCTATGTTCCATCAATAAAATTTTTTTGACAATTTTTTATGGCGAGGGAAAAAAAATCATGACTCGCCCTTACGATACTTTCACCCTCCGACCACTACATGGAGGCCGGGCATCCCCAAACTTTCGGGATTATAAATTTAGTCTGTATAATGAGACATATCAGGGGACTGGACATTAGGTACGGAATACTTTTCTCCAACCTCATTCATTCGAAGCTGGCTTTATAACTATTCTCTCTTGACTCTCTTACAAATTCAGTGTTGCCACTCCCACGGGCTTGTAAGGACTACTTAATCCTCAACTCTAGCAGGCAAGCGTGGTCTTATCTCTGTAAAAAACTGGGACTTTCGCATATTTTGACTTCTTTAATAGAACTTTTGTGATAACCCCCAGTTTTTGCCTGGAGGAGGACAATCAGTTTTTCAGACTTGGGCTCATAAAGGTTTGGTAAGAGTGATTCAGCTTTTCTCTCACGAACCTCTGGCACAATGTATAGCTTCCAAGAATTACAAGATCAGTTTCAACTTCCCAAAAGAAGACTTTTATGCGTATCTTCAGATACGGCATTATGTCTATCAGTTCTCATCTTAATATGCTTTCCTCTCACACTCGATCGTTCTTAAAGCACTATTTTGTTCTAGACCCACTCGGAATACTCTTGTTCTGTGTTTTCTACTATGTTATGTTCTCATCTAAGTGTCCCGGCTTATGACGATATTGTCTGTAAATGGTCTAAATATCCAGCCATTTCTTTAAACACCATTGAAAAGTCAAATTATACTTTTGGAAAAGTGGTAGAACCACTGAAAATGTCACTCTGAAAGAATTACAATTCAAATTTATTTTGCCAAATTTATTTTGCCAAATTTATTTGGCAATTATACTATACCAATGTAATTGTATTTAAAGTGGGGATTGCGGCCCTCTCCCCTTTGCCTGAAATGTAGCACAGAGGATGGAGACTATTTACACTGCTTTTGGGACTGCCCCAAGATCAAGCAGTTTTGGCTGGATGTTAATAGACAGTGTTCCCAGATTTGTGCTCGTCTGCTGCCATTTAGATCCGATGATCTGGCTATTTGGTTTTTATTCAGATGTTAAACCCAACATATCCAACACCCAAAAACTTTTCTTACACAAAGCTGGCCTTGCAGCTAAACACATAATTGTTAGCTCTTGGTTATCTACTGACCCTCCGAGCTTAATTCATTGGAATAGAAAACTCCTACAATTAGCTCTGTTGAGAATATGTCAGCCAAAACGTTAAGTACTCAAAAACGGAAACTCACAATGGAACTTTGGTCTGCCTATCTTAACAGTCAACCAGTCAAATTAGTTCAACACATTTTCAGACATGATCCAGCAGGGAATTATGGAAAACATATCGCAGGTCAGAGTAATATTTTACCTAATGTATATGCTATATAATATTTGAGTAACACTGGTCACTATGCTTATAGTTTCAAACATGATTTTCTCTAGGTGAATAATCTCTGATATGTCATACTTAATATCACTACCAGTATTCCTTAGGACAGAATTACTATATATGTTACTATAATATCAAACATTCCCCATACTTCAAGAGATGCACCATCTGTTCATTCTCCAGTAAGATAATTCTGTAATTGTGCTATTGTTCCAGACTATTGTTTTGTTCCATTTCATAATAATATGTTTTATTTATATTTTTATCCTTATTCAAACTGTTTGTGTTATCCATCGGCATGGAATTAGAATCATAGAAGCATGGAATTAATACCTGTAAACAAAGAGAGAGAGTGTTACGTAGGGGGTGTTTAGTGTGCCCTTGGGCCTCAGCCCGGGCCCAGACCTTCACGGCCGAGCCGAGGGTTGACGGTGGCTCCGCATGGCTGAACACGGTCTTACCCTTTGCCAGGCCTGCAAGCTCCCAGAGCCAACAAGATGTGATGTTGGTAGGGGAACGGTCCTCCGACTATTCCGAGCCCTTTCGGACATTGCCGCTTGATCGGGCATTTGAGCCAGCAGGCCTGGCCTGAGGTTGAGGGCAAATTGGAGGCATCTGACACATAGACAGGACTATGACTGATGTGACAGGCATCTCAACGAAGACACTGGGCTGATGCAGACGGCATCACTGACATGACGAGGAACTTGACACCCAAACCGGGCAAGACATAAGGCAGGGGAACATTGGCACTGTCTCTCAGGGCGCCCTACACAGCCCATCTTCATGGGCGGACCCAATGGGCTGGTCGCGGACCACCCCTGTCCCACTGTGCGCCCTAAACAGCCTTGGAGGCTGGTCACGGACCACGAGGAGAGCAGGACAAGCGCAGAGATAGGTTCCAGGCAAAGAGGAACTCCAATGACGAAGCCGGTGTCATCCGAAGCTTCCCCCATGGCTGGCGGGAACGGAGGCTCAGGAGCACAGGACACACAGTCCACCTGTAGGCGGTCCCACTCGGGCACAACCTCATCGAGGGACCCCGGCCTTACAGAGCACTGCAGATGAAGACGCAGGGAGAACATCCTGGCAGGCAGACACATCAGGATAAGGAAGATCATGGCGGAACATCAGGACATGGTCAGGGACCTCAGGCAAGACATCAAGACACAAAGACATGGAATAAAGCAGAACGAGACGAAGGAGCTCACTACGAAGAACAGAAGACCTTAACACCGCTCTGGCAGGCAAGCCTCCAGAGAGAACTCACGCTGATGCAAGGCAAGACAGACTGAAGCTGAAGTCCTTTTATAGGGCTGCAGACCGATGACGCCTGGGAGGCCCCACCTAGCTGGCCCTATAACTACGGAAAGTGCTGAGGGCCGGGCCCTAGGGAAGGGCGTGGCTCAAACAGAAGTCCATGCAAGCACAAGCAGCCTCAGGCAGGCCCACGGACATCGAGGCCTCCCAGGCCCTGGAGCAATCCGGACAGTTCGTCAGGCGAGGCCCTGGCTTGGAGCGGCCTCCAGGAAGAGGTGAGGAGCCTCCCGTAGTCCAGCTACAGGAGGGTTCATAACAGAGAGGGGAGGGGAGGGAAGAAAGAAAGAAATGCAGCGAGAGAATGTTGTGGGGGAGGGTGGGTGTAGGGGAAAAAAGGAGATTCAAAACGTTTATCTATACTTACCGTTCAAAGTTACGTTATGGACCTAGTCTGTTGCCATAAAGTTAGCTATTGACATTGTTCACTATCTAAACTACGTAAATTGTTTGTAAATTTTTGGATCTCTATCAAATCATAAACATATATTAAATATAAAAGACAAATCTCCGTGTTTGTGTGTCACGAGTCTAGCCTAGTACTGTGGCTCCTCACAGGGCTCCTCCCTGTGGGCGTGGTCATCTCCACAGTACCCAAGAATCCACTCAAACACCTCAAAAACCACACCAGATTGCTAACTCCATGGATTCGGCTCAGCTCACCACTTTGCAGGCCATTCCAGGCCTGGCCCAGCGAATCACCAAACAACAGAATTCGCTGGATAATTTGACTGCTGCCTTTAACCAGTTGCACGCACAGATCAGTACACCAAACTCCACAGATAAAGAAGTTACACCCCGAAAGTGACGGTCAAGACAATTGTACCTCTATCTGCTCCAATTCGCTTCTCAGGAGAAGTTTGGAAATGTAGAAGATTTATAAATCAGTGTTGCATGCACTTTTCTCTGCAATCTAATCATTTTCCTACAGCCTATGCCAAGACCACCTATATCTTGTCTTATCTAGACGGAAGAGCTTTGGTTGGTCCTCTCCGCTGTGGGAAATTCAATGACCCTCTCCTACACGACCTTGTCAGGTTCCTGGAACTGTTCAGATCAGTATTCGATGACCCTGCCAGGTTCACGACTGCAGGATCCAGATTGGTTCATCTGAAACAAGGTAATAACCCTTTACCAGACTTCGCCATAGAATTCAAGACAGCGTCTGAATTACATTGGGACCCTAAGTGCCTGAAGACCCTCTTCTTTGAAGGACTGAACTCCCGGTTGAAAGACGAGCTGGCAAGCTCGTGAGATGCCTGAGACCTTGTCTGAACTAATGAAGTTGGCAACAAGGATTGATCGCCGACTTCATGACAAGGTTCCAGAGGACCAAGGCTCCCAGAAGACCACTTCAGGGAGAAACTCGAGTTAAGTCCCACCTATCTCCCCAGGTCCAGTTGCTGGGCAAAGAAGAACCAATGCAATTAGGCTGCAGTCACCTAACTTCAAAAGAGAGAAGAAAACAAAAGAGACTGGTATTATGCATGTATTGTGGTCAAGCTGGCCATGCTGTACAAACATGCCCTATATGTCCGGGAACTGGCAGACCTAAGTCCTGTGAGAGGATTCTTCTTAGGTCTAACTGCATCCTCTCCTCCACTCTCTTCCTGTATCCTTGATCTGCGGATCTCTAGAATACCAGACACTTGCCTTAGTGGACTCTGGGGCAGGGTGAAATTTCATTTTGAAGCGTCTAGTGGAACATTTGCGGATCCCCACCACTACCTTGAAGTCTCCACTACTCCTATCTTCTATTCATGGGGAGCCCTTACTGGGCGAAGTGACTCTGCTCACTGAACCAGTGAGTTTGCGTACCGGTGCTCTTCATACAGAGACTATTTCCTTCTTTGTGCTAGAGAAGGCCATGTACCCTTTAGTACTGGGGCTACCGTGGCTGCAGCAGCATATGCCTCAATTCAACTGGGCCACTCTGGAGCTTTTACGTTGGAGTCCAATGTTATGGTTGAGTGGTGTTTGGGTGGATTCTTGGGTACTGTGGCACATGACCACACCCACGGGGAGGGGCCCTGTGGGGAACCACAGTACTGGTCTAGACTCAGGATGCACAAACACAGAATTATATATTTTATTGTACAGCTTGATGTATACCACCAGAGGTGGCAGTAGTGAGGTAGTCTGGATGAAGCAGTCTCAGGACCCTCGGCGGAGGGGACCCTTCTCACCCCGTTGGTATAGGGGAATTCCGGTGTAGGTTTCCCAGCAAAGCAATGCTGTGGATGAGACAGACTGAGAGTTAGATTACTCATTAGCAATTTCACCAGGCTGAAGTAGATGGTACTGGCACCAAGGCAGGGAGAGCAGGCCCTCGAGGAGCGAGTACTACCTGATCCCTATAAGGCACCTGAAATAAAGCAGAGGGCCCCCAAGGAGCGGATACCCAGGTTAGTCATACCCCGAAGGAACAGAGAGAGCTTCCAGCAGCAGCAGAAGTGGCAAGTAGCTGAGACCGCCGAGACCAATCCGACATCAGTCCTTGCTAACTCGATTAGCTAGCACATAAGGGCAGGCAAAAATACCCGATGGCATGACGGTACTTGAGGGGACATCCCCTGAGGTTTCGCGCCATAGCTGGAAATAAGATAAGGGTCGCACATGCGCACGTATGCCTAGTAGGCCCTTGGGTAGGAGCATGGCCAGGGTAGCACCATAGCTGTTCCGGGGGTGCCGGAGAGGGCGGCTTACAGACGCGGTGGAAGCCATTTTCCCAATGTAGCGGGAGGAGTCATGAACAACGTGAGGCAAACGGGGGCGAAGCTGTCTAGCACCGACAAACGCAAAAGTACCCCCCCTTCAAAGGGCGCCCTCCAGGCTTCCTACCTGGTCTTGGTTACTGAGGATGCATTCTGTGGAATTGTTGAATCATCTCTTTATCCATGATATTAGCCAAAGGTTCCCAAGAGTTTCTTCAGGTCCATAACCCTCCCAAGACAGGAGGTATTCCCATACTCCTGCATCTCTTTCTTACGTCAAGGATAAGCGTCTACTTTGTATTCGATGTCTTCTTCTGCATCAATTGGTGTAGGTTCAGGTGTCTTGGTAGAGAACTCACTAAGGATCAATGGCTTCAATAGTGAGACGTGGAATGCATTATGAATCTTCAATGCTGGTGGTAGCTTCAGACTATAAGTGAGAATTGCCTAATCATCGGAGAATGGGAAAGGGCCCAACGAAGCGGGGGGCAAAGCGATCTGAAGGTACTTAAGTCTCAAGTGCTTTGTGGATAGCCAGACTTTGTCACCAGGCTGGAAATCTGGAGCCTTGCAGTGATGAGCATCGTATCCTTTCTTTTGCTCAATATCCTGCTTTAAGAAACATCTCTTTGGTCTGAGTTCATAGTTTGTGAATATCTTTGGCAGTAGATGAGCTGCGGGGATGACACTGACAGTGGAAGTGGTAGTGGTGGTAAGATAGTTGTCCATAGACCACATCGAATGGTGTTGATCCAGTGGATGTTGCTGGATGAGAGTTGATGGTGAATTCAGCCCAGGGCAGCAGTTTCAGCCAATCATTCTGGTGAGTGGCCCACATAGGCACGAATGAACTGCTTGAGTGTCCCTATTCATTCTCTCTGTTTGTGCCCGTTAGACTGTGGATGGTATGCTGAGGTGAAGTCGAGAGAAGAGAAATATCAAACTTTCTGCCACAATGCTTCCGAACATAGCTGTGAATTAGGCTCCTCGATCGGAGCCCTTATGCTTAGGCATGCCGTGTAGCGGAAGATGTGCGTAATGAAGAGCTTAGCAAGCTCCATGGCTATGGGTAAGCCAGGGAGAGCCACGAAGTGGAGCCATCTTGAGAACCGATCTACAGTTACCCAGATCGTGTTGTTTTCTCCTGAAAGTGGTAAGTCTACCACAAAGTCTTTAGCAATGTGTGTCCATGGCTCATCGGGTACTGGCAAGGGTTGGAATAGGCCCCAAGGACGACCAGATGGCATTTTCTGTCTGGCACAATTAGCGCAGGAAGCAACGTAGGAGAATGTGTCTTCCTTCATGGTGGGCCACCAGTAAAACTTTTGCAGTTTAGACAGAGTTCTGTGTTAACCAGGGTGCCAGCCAGTTGAAGTCATGAGCCATCACTAGCAGCTTTGTACTTAGGTTCTTGGGTACAATGGTTTTACCCGCAGGTACAGAGTGAGTAGCTGCCAAGATAACTCTTTTCGGGTCGAAGATATGTTGCGGTTCATCTGGAACATCCTCAGAGAGGAATGAGCGAATAGGGCATCTGCTCTGATGTTCTTATCTTCAGAGCAGTATTTCAGCACAAAGTCCAATCTGTTGAAAAAACAGAGATCATCTCACTTGCCTATGGTTTAGGCGCTGTGCGTGGCGGAGATACTCCAGATTTTTATGGTCTGTAAAGACTGTGATCTGATGTTGCGCTCCTTCGAGCCAAGGGCGCCACTCCTTATTTCCAGGAGCTCTTTATCTCCTGTTCTGTAGTTCTTCTCTGCTGGTGTGAAGCGACAGGAGAAAAATGAGCATGGGTGTAAGGCCTTGGAATCACTGGCCTGGCTTAGCCCGGCCCCTACACCGACATCTGAGGCATCGACCTCAACGATGAACGGCTTAGTTGGATTCGGGTGTCGGAGGCACGGCTTGCTCGAGAAGGTGTCTTTTAATTTCTGGAATGCAGTTATTGCCTCCGTAGACCAATTGGCAACATTGGCACCTTTCTTCATCATGGCAGTAAGCGGAACAGCGAGTGAGGAGTAGTTCTTGATGAATGGAGTGCATCCGCCACCCTGCCTAACTACAAGACCAGGCCTGACTATCATGGTTTTCTTCTCTCCCTGTTTTTCTTTTTTTCCTTTCTCTTCTCTTCACAGGTGCTGCGTCCTCGACCCCCGGAGCTCGACCCACGCCCCTCCCCCTTGGCCACGCTGACAATGTCAGAAAAGCGCGCCAAGAGGGGGGATTTAAACGCGACTGGGACCCAGAGGAAGGAGTGTGTCCACCACCCTGCCTAACTACAAGACCAAAGCCCGACTAACCTGGTTTTCTTCTCTCCCAGTTTTTCTTTTTTCCTTTCTCTTCTCTTCACAGGTGCTGCGTCCTCGACCCCCGGAGCTCGACCCGCGCCCCCTCCTTCTTGGCCAATGCTGATGCTGACGTCGACGACATCAGAAAAAGCACGTCAAGAGGGGGGGATTTAAACACGACCGGGACCCAGAGGCGCCACGCACCGGCGTCACACACCAAAGGAGCGCAATAAAGGGGCAGACCCCTTTGTACGCCCTTCGTACACCACCTGAGGAACCCGCGAGGATTAGACAAACAGAACACAAATCTAGATACGAACAACTATGAACATGGACAACGGAAGTAAAGAACTGGTAGTGAAAATGAATCAAAACCTGCATAAACAAAGGTAAATAATGGAGACCAAATACACAAAGAAACACAAAAACAGATACACAAGAAATGAAAAAAAGCATTCAAACACTAGTAATCTCATACAAATAAAAAGAACAAAAATCTCATCTAATGCAATATCAAATAATTTGTTAATGCTAACATTCTTGCTAGTTAACGCTCAATCCATCACAAAGAAATTCCCTATTATTACAAATCTCTTATATGACCCAAAACCAAGCTTTATCGCAATCACAGAATCTTGGTTAAAAAAATCAGACAGTCTTAAAGAATCAATAGCACATCGAAATTACAATGTTTCTCAATCCCCAGAATAAATAAAGAGGGGGGGTCCACTACTAATAATTGAAAAAAATTTAAATGTAAACTAATCCCATTCCAATAACACCTCCAAGAAACCATGAAATTGCTGTTTTTGATACTAATAACATATAAATATGCCTGATTTACTGCCCACCGAGCCTACTAGAATTAAACATATCCCCACTAATTGAATTCCTAACAACACAATTAAATACTTCAAATCCCACCATTGTACTAGGAGACTTTAACCTAATAGCCACTGCTATTAATTGCATCAATCACTAACCAACCTCTTTCCCTTTTCAAAAATACTCCAACGTGAACATGTAGGGAATAATTGCTTGGTGGTAATCTTGTACGGAGGTGATGCTGTGAGGGTAACCGATTTGCAGTTATCCTCTCGTGGACCTCTCGGAGCGGCCTTGGAGGGAATGGGGGTAGGCTGCGCGGCTCGGCGCACGCCAGCTATACAAAATCGATAGCCTTGCGCGCGCCGATCCAGGTTTTTAGCAGATACGCGCGGCTTCGCGCGTATCTACTAAAATCCAGCGTACTTTTTTTTGCGCCTGGAGCGCAAACAAAAGTAGGCCTATTCGCGGAGTATGAAAATCCGCCCCTTAGTGTATGTCCTTGTAAACTCATTGGAAATGGGCTAGCTATTTGTAGAAAAGAAAAAAATAATTGAATCTCCCTACTCTAGCTAGAGCACAGAGGACTTAAAAAACTGGATGGGAAAGAAAAAAAATGGAAAAAAAAACCCTCTCTCATTACACACTTACCCTCTTGGTCGTGAGTATATACATTCATTCACTTTACTTTGCTCACTGAAGTGGATGATGGTAAGTATCCCATGTGTATGCTCTTTTGGTAATATCCCTGTCATCAGCTCCTTTTACGCTGAATTTGTTTTTACCTTACTACCACAATAAGTCACAATTTCAAGCTCAATCAATATTATATTTCTCTTCACTGCCAATTATGAACTCTCCTTGGGGTCCTCAAGGATTTTCTCTTAGATTAAAAAAATTCTCAGTTTTACACTGTAATTTAATACTCCAGAGTATCTTAAGTCAGATAATCCTATAAGATATTTCTTCCTGACATAAATTTAACTTGACAAGTTATGCAGGTTACTTTCAAGATGAAGTCACTGTTACAGTTTTGGCTGCAGTGCAACCGCCTCACCACCAGGGGTCCCTCTAGTGCTGGCTTTCCGGACAGGCCCAGTCCATCTTATCTGTCCACTCTGTGCTCTGGGTGTGTCCTTATAACCCTGCCTGACAGTTGCCTCGGTGCTTCGGCATCGAGCTCACCTGGGCTCCCTGCTCTAGCCTTGCGCGGCCTTCGGGCCTTTCCTTGCCTTGCCCTGCGCGGCGCCTTCGGGCCTTTCCTTGCCTTGCCTTGCCTTGCGCGGCCTTCGGGCCTCCTTCCTCGTTGTTCTCACCTGGCCTACGGGCCTCTGACCTGCTTGCTCTGCCTTACGGTGTGTGGCCTACGGGCCTTCTGTGTGTGTGTGGCCTACGGGCCTTCTGACCTGCCTTGCCCCGCTTATGGTGTGTGGCCTACGGGCCTTCTGTGTGTGTGTGGCCTACGGGCCTTCTGACCTGCCCTGCTCTGCTTATGGTGTGTGGCCTACGGGCCTTCTGTCTGTGTGTGTGGAGCCTACGGGCCTTCTGACCTGCCTTGCCCCGCTTATGGTGTGTGGCCTACGGGCCTTCTGTGTGTGTGTGGCCTACGGGCCTTCTGACCTGCCTTGCCCCGCTTATGGTGTGTGGCCTACGGGCCTTCTGTGTGTGTGTGGCCTACGGGCCTTCTGACCTGCCTTGCCCTGCTTACTGTGCCCTGACCCAGCCTGAACTTAGACTCTGCTCATTGCCGCCTGCCCTGACCCAGCCTGACTTAGACTCTGCTCATTGCCGCCTGCCCTGACCCAGCCTGAACTTAGACTCTGCTCATTGCCGCCTGCCCTGACCCAGCCTGAACTTAGACTCTGCTCATTGCCCGCCTGCCCTGACCCAGCCTGAACTTAGACTCTGCTCATTGCCGCCTGCCCTGACCCAGCCTGAACTTAGACTCTGCTCCTTGCCGCCTGCTCTGACCCAGCCTGAACTAGACACTGATTATTGCTGCCTGCCTTGACCCAGCCTGGAACCAGACACTGTTTCTAGCTTCCTGTCTCTCTCCACCTGGAGCCACCCTGCTGGGTGGTGTTCACGCCTCCTGACCGGAGCCCAAGCGTAACAGTCACCTTTTCAGTTTAAAGCCCAAGGTTGTTACACCTTAGTTTAATATATTATTAATACGTTAGAAATGGTTATATCTGATCACAGTTACCAACAGAAATCAATTATGATTCTCTGTTTATGTGGGCTAAAGAATTAATCATTTACCTACACAGAGAATTCTTTCCTTATTTAATATTTTTTTACAGTTACTTCTAGGGATGTGAATCGTTTTTTGACGATTTAAAATATCGTCCGATATATTTTAAATCGTCAAAAATCGTTAGGGCCACGATACAATACCAATTCCCCCGATTTATCGTTAAAAAATCGTAAATCGGGGGAAGGGGGAGGGCAGGAAAACCGGCACACTAAAACCCCCTAAAACCCACCCCCGACCCTTTAAATTAAATCCCCCACCCAAATGCTTTAAATAACCTGGGGATCCAGCGGTGGTCCAGAACGGCGGCGGTCCGGAACGGCCCCCTCAATTGAATCCTGTTGTCTTCAGCCGGCGCCATTTTGCAAAATGGCTGCCGCAAAATGGCGGCGGCGGCCATAGACAAAAACGATTCGTCGCAGGAGGTCGTTCTGGACCCCCGCTGGACTTTTGGCAAGTCTTGTAGGGGTCAGGAGGCCCCCCCAAGCTGGCCAAAAGTTCCTGGGAGTCCAGCGGGGTTCAGGAAGCGATTTCTTGCCGCGAATCGTTTTCCGTACGGAAAATGGCGCCGGCAGGAGATCGACTGCAGGAGGTCGTTCAGCGGTGGTCCGGAACCCCCGCTGAACGACCTCCTGCAGTCGATCTCCTGCCGGCGCCATTTTCCGTACGGAAAACGATCCGCGGCAAGAAATCGCTTCCTGAACCCCGCTGGACTCCCAGGAACTTTTGGCCAGCTTGGGGGGGCCTCCTGACCCCCACAAGACTTGCCAAAAGTCCAGCGGGGGTCCGGAACGACCTCCTGCGTCAAATCGTTTTGTCTATGGCCGCCGCCATTTTGCGGCGGCCATTTTGCAAAATGGCGCCGGCTGAAGACAACAGGATTCAATTGAGGGGGCCGTTCCGGACCGCCGCCGTTCTGGACCACCGCTGGATCCCCAGGTTATTTAAAGCATTTGGATGGGGGATTTAATTTAAAGGGTCGGGGGTGGGTTTTAGGGGGTTTTAGTGTGCCGGCTCACGATTTTAACGATTTTCACGATAGTTTACACACCCAAACGGCAACAATACGATTCCCTCCCCCTCCCAGCCGAAATCGATCGTTAAGACGATCGAGGACACGATTCACATCTCTAGTTACTTCTCAGTTTCACTCCACTGAGAATATGAGCTTAGTGAATATGATACATTTCATTCACACTTTCATTCAGTCTCAGTTCTATAAAAATTGACATCTATTCATGCGGTTCAATCATCATTTAGAAATTAACTGTCCTAAACCTTACCGTTGGTTCAAATCTCTATATACACTTTCACTAAAACACTCACATTCATTCTCTCTCTCTCTCATATATAATTGTGTGCTTGTCCTTTCTGTGCTTAACTTCTTGTTTTTACTGGCACCTTAGAGCAGTCTCAGAATAGAGATCAGGTATGACACTTTCTCTTTCTGCCTTACTGGTTTCTAACTGACACAACTGTCCTGTCAGCTTAGCGTGAAGCTCTTGGGTTACCATGGATACGGAACACTGACAGTTTCCAGAGCTCCTAGGATGCAGCATGAGTTACAAAACAGCTCCAATCAGCTGAAAACTTTTACTGATAGTTGGAGATGGGAACCCTGAAACCCTATACTGTGAAGCCAATTTTACCGTACATTTTAGTTTTAATGCATTGTCTCATCTATTATATTTTACAAAAATAAAATGTTACCCTCCGCTCTTCTTTATCTTAATCACTGGGTTACACTGTGATCACTAGATCCCAGGTGATCACCCATTATGACATCAAAAACAATCTCCCCATTTGTAAGCATAAAGTCCACTATTGTCCCCTCAGTTGTTGGTTCTGTTACCAGTTTCCAGTTCTGTTTTTCCTGCAGACAATCCAGGACAGGGATAGCTTGGGTTTCCAGTACCTACATCCTGTTGCGAGGATGGACGAGAATGTGGACCCCTTGCCCAAGGTGGAGTTGACGCAACCTGAGAGGGCGAATCCCCGCAGGTCCCCACCGCCGGGAGGTGAGGCAGGGCTGGTGCAGGGGCTGGCTGGAGCTTCGCCAATACCAACCCCGTTCCCCACGGGTTGAGTATTTGGGTGCGGGGGCTGGCTGGTCTTAGGTGGGCCCCTGTGAAGACGATGGTGTAACAGCCAGGGGAGTCATCCAAAGTCAATCCAAGATCAGAAGCCAGAGAAACGTTGGTAGCCGGTCCAGAATCAGAAGCCAGAGGGTTGTCGAGAGCCAGTCCAGGATCCGAAGCCAGAAGAGTCATTGTAAGGCAGTCCGAGGTCAGAAGCCAGAGGATCCATCCGCAGGATCACGAGACATGAGCAGGAACCAGAGGGCAGGAACACGACTCAGAGGCAGGAACAGGACTCGGAGGCAGGAACAGGGAACAGGGCACCAACACAGCTCAGAGGACTTCACCGGAGCGAAGCAGACTCGTTGCCAAGTCAGGGAGGAGCAGTGGGAGTGGGCCTAAATAGGCCAGGAGTGATGACATCATCTGATAAGGCTTCCAGGAATTTCCTGCCACTGACCCTTTAAGAGGGATTCCTGGTTGCGCGCGCCTGCCTAACGGGCAGGCCCAACAGGCAGGAATCACGGCGGTATCCCACGGGCCTGTGGCAGTCTGGCGTCGCAGAACAAGGGCCAGGAGCTCCCGGAAGAGGCACGGAGACAGTCGGCCGCGCGAAGCTGGGTGCTGCGGCGAACAGGGCCGGCTGCGCGAAGCTGGGAGCTGCCGTGAGCAGGCCTGGTGTGGCCGTTGTTCGGTGAGCATAACAGTACCCCTCTCTCTAGGGCCTCTCCCCAGTGGTTTGGGTTTTTCTGGATGGGAGAGATGGATCAGCTCAAGCAGGTTTTTATGTAGTAATATTGCAGGCGGGCTCCCATGAATTCTCCTCAGGGCTGAAGCCTTCCCAGGATAGGAGATATTCCCATCTTTTGCCCTCTTTTCCTGATATACAGAACGTCATGAACCTGGTAGATGGATTCTTCTTCAGCAACTAATGGTTGGGGCTTGGGAGGAGTTCGTGAGGGCCATGTTAACACCAAGGGCTTCAGAAGGGAAGCGTGAAAGGAGTTGTGGATCCTGAGGGTAGCCAGTAGGCGTAATTGATAGGTAACGGGCCTGAGCTGACGGAGTACCGGAAAGGGGCTGATATAGCGAGGCGCCAGGCGCATAGATGGAAGTTTCAAGCGAATATTTTTTGTGCTGAGCCAAACCTTCTCTCCAGTTCGGAAATGTGGAGTGAGTCTTCGATGTGCATCCTCCGTCTTCTTGGATCTCTTTCCTGCCTTTTGTATGAGCAGCTGAGTTTTCTCCCAAAGACGATGTAACACCCCAGCCATCAACTGAGCCACAGGAGAAGGGACTGTTAAGGGGAGACGCAGCGGAGGGAAGGGCTGTCAACTGTAGACCAACAGGAAAGGAGAGGATTTAGTGGAGGTGGAAATATGGGAATTTAGGGCAAATTCTGCCCATGGAAGCAGGGAGGCCCAGTCATTTTGTTGCAAGTTAATGTAGCTTCGAAAGAACTGTTTCAGGGTCCGGTTGGACCTCTCAGCCTGACCTGTGGGTGGTACGCTGTAGTAAAATCCAAGGAAATATCAAATTTTTTGCACAGAGACTGCCAGTTGCGGCAGTAAATTGTTACCTCGGTCAGAGATAATGTGTTTCAGGAGACCGTGGAGCTGGAAGACGTTGATGTTATGATCAGGATTGTGAACCCTTGGACCGACGGGAGGATGAATCACCTTAGGAGATGGCTCCCTAGGTTCCCCCATCGGGTGGCGAGGGGGAAAAGAAGACGGGGCTGGCTGGCCCTTCGGTGCTAAAGGCTGAGACGTGGTTGAGAGGATGAAGAGGCATGGCATTGGAGCAGAGCCAACTGGATCTTCGCCACTGGAAGCCCGCGGTCCCCCCGGGTGAAGCCCATAGGAACCCGGGCCGCTGGGACTTAGGTGGACCTTTGGGAGGTTGAGGAGGTGTGAGGTCGGTGCAAGGGCCAACTGGATCTTCGCCACTGGAAGCCCGCGGTCCCCCCGGGAGGAGCCCGTAGGGACAAGGGCTGCTGGGACTTAGGTGGGCCCTTGAAGACGGGTGGTCCAGAGGAAGTCCGAGGTCGAGTACCAGAGGATCGCCGCTCGCCAGTCCAAGGTCACACACCAAAGAATCACCGCTAGCCAGTCCGAAGTCACACACCGAAGAATCACTGAGAAGAAGCAGGAACCAGGAATCAGGAACTCAAGGAACCAGAGCACTCACCGAAGCAAGCAGGCTCGAACAACGAAGTTGCTAAGTCAAGGAATGACTGTGGGCAGTCTCCTTATATACTTCCCTGTACCTGGCCCATCAGGCACAGGTGAAGTCAATTTGAAGGATGAGGCCCCTTTAAATTCTGTAAGGAGGCGCAGCCTCACGCCTAAGGGCATGGCGGCCATCTTGGATCCTGGACGCGGAGGAAAGCGGCCCGACGCCGCAAGGGAGAACCAGGAACGCCTCCCCTGCCAGCAGCCACTGCGGAGGCCTGCGCCGGTGTGCAAGGACAAATGGAATCGGACTCACACGGCTTCCCCGATGCTGCCGCGGTCCACTAAGGTCCAGATGATCGTCTTGCCTTCCAAGGAGGGTAAGTCCACGATGAAGTCCGTGACAATATGCGACCATGGTTCTGCGGGAGCAGGTAAAGGTTGTAGTAGATCCCAGGTAGGGCCCATCAAGGGTTTTTGTTGCGCGCAAACTAGACAGGAGTCAACGTAGTCTCAGACGTCCGTCTTTAGCATGGGCCACCAGTAGAATTGCAGGACAGAGGTTAGGGTGCGGGCTCATTCAGGGTGCCCCGCAGTGCGGGAGTCGTGGGCCCAGTGAAGGATTTTGTTGCGCAGTTGGCAGGAACCACAGTTTTCCCTAGAGGCACAGTGGTGGTGGCAGAAAGAAGAATGCAGGCAGGATCTATGATATGACGTGGCGGTTCAACCAAGTCCTCTGGAGTGAAAGCGCGGGAAAGAGCATCCGCTTTGGTGTTCTTAGCGGCTGGGCAGTAGAGTAAGGTGAAGTTGAAACGAGTAAAGAAGAGTGCCCACTGGGCTTGGCAAGGATTCAATCGCTGAGCTTGCTGGAGATACTGAAAGTTTTTATGATCTGTGTATACGATGATGGGGAATTGGCCCCCCCTCCAACCAGGGGTGCCACTCCTCAAATGCGAGCTTGATCGCCAGTAATTCTTTGTCCCCAATTCCGTAGTTTCGTTCCGCCGGCGAAAACTGTTTCAAGAAGAAGGAACATGGGTGAATGGTACCAGTAGAACTATGCTGGCTTAGGACCACCCCTACACCTTCGGAGGATGCGTCGACTTTGAGCACGAAGGGGCGCAGAGGATTAGGATGTCGTAAGCAAGGCTCACGGAGAAACGCAGACTTTAAGGATTGAAAGGCGGTAATGGCTTTCGGGGGCCATTGCTTAGGTGTGGCACCCTTACGGGTCAAGGCATTTAAAGGAGCTATGAATTTGGCACAGTTGTGAATAAACATCTGATAATAATTCACAAATCCAAGGAATCGCTGAACCACTCGTAGACCAGAAGGCTGTGGCCATTCCTGAATACTCTTCAACTTTTCTGGGTCTATGCGAAAACCATGTCATGAGACTATGTACCCTAAAAAGGGTAGACTCTCATTTTTGAACGAACACTTGTCGAGTTTAGCAAAGAGTTGGTGGTCTCGAAGTCGTTGGAACACACGGGCGACATCCCAGTGATGAGCAGAAAGGTCTCTGGAGAAGGCTAAGATGTCATCCAAATAGACTACCACACATTTGTTTAAGAGATCGCAGAAAATCTCATTCATCATGTTTTGAAACATGGCTGGGGCATTGCAGAGTCCAAACGGCAAAACTAGGTATTCGTAGTGTCTGTCACATGTGTTAAAGGCCATTTTCCATTCATCTCCCATCTGAATACGAATGAGGTTATAAGCCTCACGTAGGTCCAATTTGGAGAAAATCTGAGCACCCTGGAGGCGATCGAATAACTCTGAGATAAGAGGCAAGGGATAACAGTCCTTCCATGTGATGGCACTGAGACCTCTACAGTAGATACAAGGGCGGAGTGAGCTGTCCTTTTTGGCAACAAAGAAGAACCCCGCTCCCATGGAGAGTTGGAAGGCCGGATGAAGCCTTTGGCCAAGTTCTCTCATACATAGTTCGACATAGCTTTAGTTTCAGCTCAAGACAAGGGATAGACTCGGCCCCAGGGTGGTTCAGTCCCAGGAAGCAGGTTTATTGCACAGTCGTACCGACAATGGGGTGGAAGAGTATCGGCGCCTTCTTTGGAAAAGACATCTAGGAAGGATGCGTATTGAGACGGGAATCCCGGAGGGAGGAGGGTGGTCGTCAGACAGGGCTGGTGGAGATTCGATCTTAGGCAAGATCCGTGGCAGGAGTTCCCCCATCGGGAGAGCTGTAGGTTCATCCAGTCGAATTGGGGGGAATGCCTTTGAAGCCAGGGGAGGCCCAGGACAACAGGATGGATTGCCTTCTCGATGATGTGGAAAGTCAGGATCTCCTCATGTAAGGCGCCCGTATGGAGTTTGACTGGGGCGGTGATGTGGGAGACTCGACCAGGCAAGTGTTCCCCTTGGATTGATGAGAGGATGAGCAGAGCTGGAGTGGAGCAGATGGGAATCCGGAGGTGTGTGACCAGTTGCCGCATAATAACATTTCCCCCGGCCCTGGAGTCCACTAGGGCCAGTGTATGGAAATCCTGGTTGGGCATCTGGATGGTCACAGGGAGCATGAGAGAGGGAGCGGGATGTGTCAGGCCTAGGAAGAGTCTCCCCCTGCTGCCTAGGCCCGGGAGTTTCTCGACTGCACCGGGCACGAGGACAAGACATATCCGACTTCCCCGCAGTAGAGGCATAGCCCTGTACCTATGCGTCGCCGGCGTTCCTCTGGAGCTAACTTGCCACGGCCTAGCTGCATCGGTTCATCCGAAGGAGATTTGGGTGTGTTGGGTTTGTGGCATATTGTGGACTCTTGGTCGAATTGGCGATGACTCTTCCCATGGGGAGAGGCCCCATGAGGAACCACAACGATTGTCTAGACTCTAGTAAGCAGACACTAAGGAGAGAAAGCTTTATTATACTGCAGCTGAAGAGTAGAATCTTGCCCAAGGAACGGACAGTGCTGTAGACCAGCAATATCACAGTAAGCTAAGATAGTCTCTGTAGATGCTGGTCTCACCCAGATGTAGCAAAGGTCCAGTAGTGTTCCGCAGCGCGGGATAGGCCGTGAACCTGAAGGGTGGAATGAGGAGAGCTGGAGCGTAGTGATACTCACAGAGTAGCAGTGCTGATAACTTCCTTCGGTAGTTAAATGAAGAGAGGGACCCGGGGTCCGAGGTGCAGGATACCCTGAGCAGAATAGGCCCTCAAGGAGCGAGTACTTAGGAGCGCCGAGGGTTCCTGAAAGAAAGCAGACAGGATCCCCAAGGGGCGGGTGTCCTTAAGGTTAGGCAGATTAATCCCGGAGGGCGAGTAGAAGCGGGTACCCAGAGCTTCCGTAGTAGCGAGATACCCCGGAGGGTAGTGAGGAATCCAAGCGAGCAGCTTATAAGTGATTAGAGTAGGAAAACCGAAGTCCTTTCTAACTTGTTCAATTGGAGCAGAGCGGAGTTTAAATACCTGGAGGTACTGACGTCATGCGGTGGGGCTGCCCCCGAGGTTCCCGCCATGACGTATTCAAAAACATAGGCAGCTTGCGCGCGCATGCCCTAGGAGGCCTCAGGAAGAAGCTTGGCGGACGGGGACACCCATGCTGGCTTGCAGACGCCGAGAGTTTCGGCAAACAGCAGCGGAGGCAGCCATTCTTCCAATGGAGGAGGAAAAGGGTAAAAGAGAGGTGAGGCAGAGCAGTTGCAGCCATCTGCGACCAATGGACGCAACAAGGTGGAGTAGCCCATCCTGGAGATGGGGAACGACGGGCGCATGGAAGGATGGAGGTAGACCTCCTAGAGGACTGCAGTTCTTTGGTCCATTCCTGAAGCCAACGGTTGATGCAGCTGGTCAGTTCAATGAGTGCATTGAGGGAAGTCGGGAGCTCTCAGGTCGCCAATTTGTCCTTAATGCGGGCGGTGAGACCCTCCAGAAAAATGGAATGCAGGCAATCCTCGCCCCAATGGAGCTCCATAGCCAAGGTCCGAAACTCAATCACATAATCGACCAGGGGTTGGGAGCCCTGGTGTAGGTGTAGGAGCGAGGAGCTAGATGTGGCCTGGCATTCGGGGTCCTTGAAGACGTTGTGGAATTGCACAAGGAAGCCAGATAGGTCCCGGAGTATCGGGTCTGACCGTTCCCACAGGGGAGAAGCCCAGGCCAGGGCCTTGCCATCCAGTAAGGACAGGATGTACGTGGTCTTGGTGAGGTCATTGGGGAAGAGGGCAGACTGAAGAGTAAAGTGCATACTGCACTGGTTCAGGAATCCTTGACACGATGCCGGATCCCCCGAGAAGCATGGAGGAACCGGAAGAGGAAGCACTGGCCGGTTCGTGGGCATGGCCGCTGTGAACCCTGGTGTAGAAGAAGCTGAAGGGGCTACCGGAACCAAAGAATCCAGGTGAGAGTTGAGCCGCTCTACTGCTGACGCCAGAGCCTCCAGCGCCCTTTGTTGTTCAAGAATTTTCTGGGCCAAGCCGGGGATCGCCTGCAAAATGGAGGCCTCCGCCGGATCCATGGACTTGGCAATCTGTTGCGAGGATGGACGAGAATGTGGACCCCCTTGCCCGAGGTGGAGTTGACACAACCTGAGAGGGCCAACCCCCGCAGGTCCCCACCGCTGGGAGGCGAGGCCGGGCTGGTGCACGGGCTGGCTGGTGCTTCGCCAATAACAACCCCGTTCCCCGCGGGTTGAGCCTTTGGGTGCGGGAGCCGGCTGGTCTTAGGTGGGCCCCTGTGAAGACGGTGGTGTACAGCCAGGGGAGTCATCCAAAGTCAGTCCAAGATCAGAAGCCAGAGAAACGTTGGTAGCCAGTCCAGAGTCAGAAGCCAGAGGGTCGTCATTAGCCAGTCTGGGGTCCGAAGCCAGAAGAGTCACCATAAGCCAGTCCGAGGTCAGAATCCAGAAGAGTCACCGAAGCCAGTCCAAAGTCAGAAGCCAGAGAATCCATCCACAGGAACACGAGGCAGGAGCAGGAACCGGAGGGCAGGAACAGGACTCGGAGGCAGGAACAGGGAACAGGGCACCAATGCAGCTCAGAGGAGTTCACCGGAGCGAAGCAGACTCATTGCCAAGTCAGGGAGGAGCAGTGGGAGCGGGCCTAAATAGGCCAGGAGTGATGACATCATCCGATGAGGCTTCCAGGAATTTCCCGCCACTGTCCCCTTAAGAGGGATTCCTGGTCGCAAGCATGCGCCTAGCGGGCGGGCCCAGCAGGCAAGAAGGACAGTGGCGTCCCACGGGCCTGCGGCAGTGCAGCATCGCAGAAGAGGGACCAGGACCGCCCAGAAGAGGCACGGAGACAGCCGGCCGCGCGAAGCTGGGAGCCATGGCGAGCGGGGCTGGCATGGCCGGTGGGAGGTGAGCATAACACATCTGATTCAAGGATTGCACTACCTGCTCATAGTTGAGTTTTTATACTGTATTTATTTCATATGAATGCGGTAAAGCTTCTCATAGCCAGAATCACAGGAAAAGTATGGATGGAATAAAATGGCAAATTCAGTGATTTTCATGTTTCTTTGATATTTTTTACTGTTTTTACATTTTCTCATTTAAAAAAAAAATCCCTGTAATTTGCTAGTTTACTTTTTGCTGTATTTGTTTTTTTCTCTGGCATTTTCACAGTATGTGCATTGGATCAGACCCAAACCATCTGCCCCCACTAAACTGAATAAACAATGGAAATCCTAAGGATACTAACTGTGACAGGACAGGAAAACTTCTGTCCCCTAGAGAAAATAAACAAGAGAAATTCTGCA